>NC_058408.1:116533722-116833722 GCF_002201575.2 Neomonachus schauinslandi
AAGAAGATAGCAGGAGGGGAAGAATGAAGGGGGGGAAATCGGAGGGGTAGACGAACCATGAGAGACGATGGACTCTGAAAAACAAACTGAGGGTTCTAGAGGGGAGGGGGGTGGGAGGATGGGTTAGCCTGGTGATGGGTATTGAGGAGGGCACATTCTGCATGGAGCACTGGGTGTTATACGCAAACAATGAATCATGGAACACTACATCAAAAACTAATGATGTAATGTATGGTGATTAACATAACAATAAAAAATTAAAAAGAAAAATACTGGGGTGCATGTGCCCCTTTGAAAAAAAAAAAAACCATCACTTTCTGCTTTCTGGGGGCAAACACGACACCCGGCTCATCAACACATGTGTAGGGTCTTCTGAGGGTTTTCTGCTGACAGGCTAGCGGAAGAGTTGTTTGGTGGCCAAGCTAATGCCTGGAGGGTTTCTGCCATCAGGACATCCCAGTGACACTCAGGCTGATGGAGGAATTGCTCCCATGGAGTCTGGTGTCTGGCTCTGCTCTCCATTTTGTATCAACCAGGAGCAGGGGAGGGGAGAACAGGTTGGGCTGGAGGGGCTGGGATGGGGACCAAGAAAGCAGGAGTGATAAATAGGAAAGAGGTGACCTTTATTCTCTATGCACTGATGCCCCTAATTACCCCTCAGGTCACAGGTTTTCTCATAATGGGGTACCACAGTGGCACTTGGGAACTCTGTAAGCGTGGATGATGCAAACTCACGTGCCAACACACCTAGGCCTGATGACAGCCATCCTCATGGAGGGTCAGGCCCTCCAGAGAAGCCATGTTCTGCCTGCTGCTGGGAGCACCTCTGGGAGCTGGGCATGGCGGGCAAGGGCAGGTGTCCACCCTGTCACCCACAGCGTGGAGCCCATTCTGGGAAGGGCATCTCTGTAATTCGGAGCCTTCTATGACAAGGTCAAGGTTAATTGATAATTGCAGTCAGGAAAGCCCAAAGGGGCCCGACGCAGGGAGACATGTGCGGCTCCATTCTGAGAACAGGCTTCTTGGAGGTGAGGGTGGAGCCAACACCCTGAGGATGGATGAGACGGAACAGAGAAGGGTGTTCTCCTGGGAAAGCTTGGGAATAAGAATGAGTATCACGTGCCAGGGAGCCCGGCAGGCAGAGGGAGGTGTGACCGAAAGGAAGCGTCGGGCTGGCTTTAAGGGAACTGAAGAAGAGCTTCTGAAATGCTCTCACCATCTCAGTCACTGAGAGGACCCCGGTTTCTGCAGGGGAAAGAGCTCGCCCTCTCCCGCTAGAGCAGCCGCAGTGAGGCTTGCCCCTGGGTCCTTGTACAAGTGACCTGTGACTTGTGTCATCCAGGTGAGACAGGTGGGCAGGGAGCCAGGCTGTGACCTGAGCCCGGGGAGGCACATTTCCGGTGGGGGGGCTCCGTGTCTGTGCCTCCACCGCTGAGGGCACTGGTGCCCCGCCTACGCTATCAAGGAGGGCTTCTGACAGCTTCGGTGCGGGATCAAACCCCCTCGGAAGAACGGCGCGGCCGAAGACGTCCCAGACAGACTGGAAGTCTGGAGGGGCTTGTTTTTCTTTTCTTTTCTTTCTTCTTCTTCCTCTTTTTTTTTTTTTTTTTTTTTTTGTATCCTTTGAAAATTGTGAGTTACGTGGAGAACTTCCCTGGTTTGTCGTTTGTCCGGTTGCTAGAGCCTTTTTGAACATACCATCAGAGAGTGTGTCAGGCAGAGTAAAGATGGGACAAATTTTGAAAAGTGATTTGTGGAAGGAAACCGCACTCAGAATACCTGTGAGGAACATAATAAGGAAGTATGCCTTTTTAAAAGAAAATGAGAGAGGATGCATTTAGAATGAAGGCATGCCCAAGAAACTCCAGATTCACCCTGAGTTGAGCTGCTCTCAGGACAGTAGGCCCTGCCACCCATTAGCCATATAACTTGGGACTTGGGTTCCACCCTGACTCTACCTGAGCTTGGCTTTCAAGTCTTTGCAGTGAGATGTGTGCAGCTGCAAAATAGCAATTCCATTTCAAGTCCCCTGGAGGAGAATATCCCATTGTTCCCTATTGCCCGCAGAAGCAAATCCCAACTCTATGGGGGCATAGAAACCCTTGCTGTTCTGGGCCCATCTTACTATTCCATCCCGGCCCCCCTGTGCCGCCCTCCCTGCCTGCCTCATACCCACCAGCCCGCCCCGTCCAGGCACCGGGATGCCACACACCTCCAACACCTCGTTATTCCACTGGGAACACCCCTCCCTCCTTCCCAGCTGGGCGAGCTCCTGTAGGGTCCAACACAGCTCCCTGATGCGACTGGTCCCATCTTTAGGTGTAATTATTTGTTTATGGG
This sequence comes from Neomonachus schauinslandi, assembly GCF_002201575.2. Lineage (NCBI taxonomy): Eukaryota > Metazoa > Chordata > Mammalia > Carnivora > Phocidae > Neomonachus > Neomonachus schauinslandi. The sequence goes on from NC_058408.1 coordinate 116,536,063, forward strand.
CTTCTCCTACTAAATTGTGAACTCCCCCGAAGCAGTGATGAAATATGACCCCTTTTGCCATTTCGTGCCTGGTACATAATAAGTGCTTAAAAATGTTGGTTGAAGATTTTAAGTATTTCCCTTTTGGAATAATGAGCAGGAAAAAAAAAAGGGTTGTGGAATACGTTCCCTACCTTCCCGCCCCTTTGCTTTTCTGGGCCAGAAAGGGGGCATTGGGCCAGTACATCTGAGGATCTAGCCTTGAGCATGTTCCATCAATTACTATATCCATCCCTATTTGCATTGGGGTGGGACTTGGCAGGGCTTCAATTGCAAGCGTGCACTTTCTGGGTAGAGAATGCGGTCCCGGGATTTCCTTTCCTACAGCGGTGCTGTTGCCGTGATCCCTGGTCTCCTCCTTCTGAGGACACGGAGGCCTCCAATCCAACTGCACGCAGCCACACGCGGTCATTAATCACTCCCATTACCTGATTAAAGGAACTCTCCAGACCAGGAGGAGAGGGGGGAAAAAAAAAAACACAAAAAACCTATGCTATAAAAAAGACTGAATTATAGAGTCCCTCTGCACCAATACTTCCAAATCAGGCAATTTATTGCAAACAACCAAAATCTCATTCTCAGGCCATTAACTAAAATAGGAAAATATCTTAAATTCTAAAAATAACAAGGGACACATTATAATAGGTTCCTGGCTCTGGACAAGCAGATGGGTGCTTCGTGTGATGGAAACCTCAAGAACTTGGAACATGACTTTTTCTTTCCTGAACCCCCCGACTTGGAGGCTGCCGGCTCGAGCGTGACTCCGCCTTCCTCACCACTACCTCTGTCTATCATCTTCAGATTGTCCCAGCGGCGGTGCCACCCAGTAAACAGAGGGTCAGGAGTGAGGCCCGGAAACAAAATCTTTTTTCTAAAATTTATATTAAATAAATAGATGGACTTGATATTTAGAAGAGGTCTGCCTAAGGTTCCTTTGCTGTGTGGTGGTGTGTTGTTCTGTTTTGTTTTTGTGGAAACCTGGAGAGAGTCACAAAGGTGCAGAGGAGACTGGATCCTGTCAGGCGGTGTGAATCCGTGGCGCACCCCCATCCCTCCTGAAACTCCTCAAGCCCGTTGACGGGTCTCCAGTGCCAAAGCCAGAGGTCTTCTCTGCTCTCGGTCTTGGCCTGGCTGGGTCTTGACACTGGGCAAGGAGAGGGCAGCAGGGACATTTGGGTCTGGGTATCGTGCCCAGGAGTCACCAAGTCTGGGACAAGGGTATGATCTGGCTTTGAACTGATGGGAACTGACCCCCAGCAGCCCTGACACTGGATACATCTGAGGTGAGAGCCTTAGGGAGGTGGGATGTACTGCCATCCTCAGGAGCAGGGCCCCCCTGGGGGGTCTAAGGGCCTGGCCTCACCCACCATGAACTCCCTGGGGGTCTGGAGACCTGCCCCCCAGCGCATTTGAGTATTCCGGGTCAGTCTTCTGACCACTGTGTCCCCACAGCGGGCCTGCATGCTGCCTCCCTTCTCCCCTCTTCCCCCTAGGATTCCCTGGGGACAGTCTGTTCTCTGCGGGCCTAAAGCCCCTTCTTCAGTCACCTTCCCGGTATGCCCTCCCCACTAACCGCCAGGCTCAGACATGACCTTGGACTGCCTTCCCATCTGTGAACCCTCCCAGTGGCTGGTGGAGCTCAAAGCTCAGGAAGCTCTAAGGAGTAAGTGAGTGATGTCAGGTTCCGAGCCCCCTGGGACAGTGCCTCTCAGTGGACGGGGCTGGAGGGAGGGCCAATGTTCAGCATTTTGAGGAGACAGGCGCTCAAGGGTCCTCTCACTGCCATGGGGAAAGCCTTTTCTGAAGAAGGAATAACTGAAGGCAAAAATTATTTTATGATCTTTGCCCCACCAGTTCCCTGAGGAACGGGTGAGGCCCTGTTCCCTCCCTTCCACCTCTAGCTTCTAGGAGCTCCAGAGCTTTCGGAGGGCGGGGCAGGCCTGCCCTGTCAGTTCACGGTGGCTGGGAAATCTCAGTTTCGCAGAAGCAGCCCTGAGGCAGGGCGGCCGGCTCCAGCCCGCTTGCCTTTCCCAGGAGGAGAGGGAGGTACACAGAAGGGCTGGGGGAGCAGCTGGGTGCTCAGGGCCTGGGCTCTGCGGCTCTGCATGAGCCCGCCTCTGGTAGGGTGAGCCCTGAGCCCCCCGCACCGAGTCCAGAGCCCTCTCCGGGTGCAAGCCCAGTCACGTCACCCTTGCTTGGAGTGTTCCTTTTAACGAGGACTCATTATTTTCACAATGGAACCCAAATGTCTTATCTTTCCAAGACTGGAGATCTGGCCAAGGGGATCCTCTCACCCACCTCCCAGCAGCCTTTGCTGCAGGCACTGTGCCAAACACCAGCCAAACACCAAACACCAGCCGCTCGCACTTGTGCCTCCCAGCCTCCCCACGTTCTGTTCTAGAAGCCTCTTGGCACCCTAGGAAGCAGGCTAAGTCTCACTCACTCCTGCTCCCAGACATTCCCAGGGGCTCGGGGGCAGTGCCTCCCCCTGGCTAGTGCCAAGCGTCTCTGTCATCTCAACCGGTTTTCCTGTGACACCAGGACATAGGTCCTGCTTGGTGCCCGCCAATGTGTCACCCGAAAGTACATCCCAGGGGCAACGCTGAGCAGTGGGAGATCGGAGTGTGAGAATTGTTTGTCTCCCTTTATGCTGTACCTCTCGGGGGCCCGTGGCTCTGGGTAAAGCTTCTCTGAGAATGGTACCCACACGACGGAGCCGTCCATCGCACGCAGCTGTGGCCATACGGATGCGCTGCCCTTTTTCTCGTATGTTCTCTCCTTCCATTCCCTACGCACTCCCGCCGGCTGGGATCGCACTTCTGTAGTAGTCAGCTAAGCTTGCCGTCACGAAGTACCACACCCCAGGTGGCTTAAACAACACACGCTCTGGAGGCTGGGGGTCTGAGATCCAGGTGCCGGCAGGGCTGGTTCCTTCTGAGGCCTCCCTCTCCCCAAGTTGTAGATGGCTGGCTTCTTCCTGTGTTCTCACACTGTCTTCCCTCTGTGTGTGTCTGTGCACTTATCTCTTCCTATAAGGACACCAGTCATATTGGATTAGAGCCCGTTTTACCTAAATCACCTCTATAAATACCCTATCTCCACATATAATCATATTCTGAGGTACTGGGACCTCGACATATGAATCTGGGGGGACACGGTTCAGTCCATAACAACTCCCTAACACAGTGACAGCCCGTGAGTCCTGTGCTTTCTGGGACACCAAGACTAAGACCCTGTCCATTTGCTCTGCAAAACTATAAAACCCTGGAGCCCAGGAACGAGGCCCTGCCTTCATATTTGTATCCTTCATGCACTAGGCAGAGCACAGAGTCAGCATTAAATAAAAACATCCAGGAGTGAGTGATATCATGCGACGTAATTCCCAAATGCCCAAAGTTCACCCGCTCAGGTATGTCTTCTTTGGGGATGGCCTGATTCCAGTGTGTGTGCATTTTTTGCACTCAACAAATCCCCATAGAGAATAGTGTTTATTACTCTTTAAAAATGTGTCACATGAATTATTTTATTTAGTTTATTGCAATCACACCCTGAGAACCAGGTGTCTGAAAGCTAACAGATGAGGAAGCTGAACACAGTCAGGAGGACTTGCCCAAAATGCACCCAACGGAAGGGCCAACATGGCCTATTTGGGTCCTGTGTTCTCCAAACCCCTTGCCCAGCTGAGATCTGAGTTTGCTGAGTGCCTGTGCCTCAGGCCTAGATGTCAAACCTGGTGCCATGCCTTCTAGTTCATAGTGCTGCCTGAGGAGTCACCAGAGAAAAACCCAGAACAGGAAGAAAGGCCTCTGGAGGCTTGGAACCTCCAGAGGAGCTACCTGGCCAAGATCCCTGCCGCCAACAGCGCTGTAATTTATGGTAACTCATGCCATTGCTGGGTATCTGAAGCCGACACATCACACAGACACAGATGAGCACCCAAACAAATGCTCGCACGCCATCATGCGTCACTGGTGACCAGCTTTGTCATCAACATCATCATCATTATCATCATCATCCCCAACCCTGCCAAACACACATGTGCACAAACATGCATGTGTATGCATACACACACACACACTCATGCACACACACCTACACACAGGCACACACATCTCTGAGATCCTCCCAGACCAGTTTGAACCCCCCGCCCTCACCCATGACTCTCAGCTGGACCTGCACTGGGCTCCTAGGACTATCCTCAGCGCCCCCCTCCTGGATCCTTACTGGAGCCAGTCTGAGCACTTTCTCTGGGGCATGCTGTCGATAATCACCTCTGGCCCCAAACACTGCAATGTAGGGGCCAGGCAACAAAAACAAAGCAAGTCAAACATTCTCAGACAAATGGCTTTATCGCTAATACTTCCTAAATGAAATAACAAACATGAGCAAGGGTTTAAACATTCATTTGGCACTTCTGACAGAAAAGACAGAACGATAAGTGGTCAAAAAGAGCTGATAACACTTGCAGTCCTCATAATGAAATAGAAGATGGTTCGATCTGAGAGAGCTGTTTCAATCACCCCAAAGATCTTTTCACCCAATAGGTTATCAATGGATTGATCTATTTGCCTGTCTGTCGGTCCAGGGCGACGGCCTGAGTCATGACAACCTGTCAGTTTCATGCTAAAGCAGAACCCAAAGTAGCCACATGTTTTGGGACATTTAACAGGAAAGGTTTTCTCTTCGTATTTTCCTGCTTTTAAGAGAAGATGCCCAAGATAAGGCAGTGAGGGGCCGAACCAGTAAGAGCCCAGGCAAACGGGCTTTGGTCTCACTGAGCCTGAGAGGGGTCGCAAACCCTGGAAGGAAGAGCTGCTGAAAATTGCTGGGTTTTATGACCCTGAGCACACCTGGCCACACTGCTCCCCTTCCCATTAAATTCCCCTTTCCCAAGCTCACAGATGTGGTCCTCGGTGGTCCTGGGACGATGGGCACAATTTGCAGTAGGCGGGCCCCTCGTTCCCACGCCGTGGGGGAAGGGTCCCCGAGCTGGCTTTGAATGATGAAAGCCTCCAAGCAGCCTGCTCCTCGGCCCCCCTTGCTTGGGAGGGGTCATGCAGGCAGGCTGGGCTTTGAAAATGCAGGGGGCTGTCTGCCTCTAGAAGGTGGGTCCAGCCGCCGGGGAGACCAGCCAGCTAAATGACAAGCCACCGAACCCACACAGGGGAGTCTCCTCCCGAGTCCTCTTAAACCCCAGACTAGGAAGAGATGGCGGTGGTCTGACTGCCGTTGCACATGGAGGACCAACATTCATCACACTGAAGGGCCAGCGAGGCTGTGGTTTTGATCTCCTGTTTACACAGCCCTGGCCTCTGCGGCGTTCCGACGAATCTGTGTCCCATGCAGCCTGGGGACCCCCCGGGGGCCGCAACGGCCGCCTTGTGTCGGTTCCGCCACATGTGTTTGTGCAGCTTTGGCCGCCTCCGCTCGCAGGACACCGTGGCCCTGGCGGGCTCGCGCTGGGGAGCAAGGGCACTTGCTGGAGGAGAGGCCCCTCACATCTGTGCCCTGCAGGGAGCCCGCGCAGCTCCTAAGGCCTCCATCTTCTAAACAGTACTCGGTGCTGGGGTTTTCTTTCCCTCCTTCCAAACTCAAGGCACGTAGCGTCACTTTGTCTCCCCAGATGGAGTGAACCAAAGTTAAGTTAGAAAATAATAGCCAAATGTGATTGAAGGGGAGTCCTGGTCACAGCCCTAAGCTCTGCACGCAGTAAACCCCCACTTTACCAACAGGGAACCAGCAAACGCCCTGAGGTCACCCTGGGGGCCGGTGACTGGTGTTATCGAAATTGTAGGGTGGGTCTGATCCCTATTCTGACCGCTTCCTATCAACCTCATTATTCCAAGTTTAAAACTGTCATCTCCAGCTCCTGTTGGGACCCCTTTCCCGGGCTTCACATCCCGCATGCTCCATTTCATTCGTTCCGAGAGGCCAGCATGGGCTGCAAATCTCTACATGTGTGGGGCCTCAGAGACAAAGCTCCAATGTCCTTCTTGCGGCCACAGGGCTTAGCTGGTCTCCCGTTGTGGGAACATCCAGACCTGCAGACAGGCTTAGTATTTCCTCCTTCAGATGGCGTCCTGCCCTAAGCCCAACGCTCAGAACCCATGCAATCAAAAGCAGATGTGCTATCACGGAATCCGAAGCTCTGGGGTTGGATGTGACCTTTACGATCACATCAAGTTCATCCCCGAGGGCCCAGCTCCAGGCTGTTCTGTGACACTTCCCCCACCTATTCACCCAGACAAGTTTTAAGTATCTGGATTACAGACATTTCTACTCCAGTCCAAAAATGAGGAAATGTTCTTATTCCCTTAAGAGTCTGATCACTTACCATCTTCAACCTGATTTCTATGTCTCTTTGAACTTTAATATCCCCTCGGCACCATGGCAGTCTATGTATTTAGGAACATCAACAAAAGGTGAGCGCCAGTGGAGTTTGAAAAGAGTCAAGATTTCTTTGAAGCCCATGAGCCCCTTTTGTAGGCACCCACTTGTTCCCGAAAACTATAATGAAAATTTTGTACTACTTATCATCTTTGTCAACAGCAAACATTTATTTAGCGCCTACTACATACTCATTAAAGTTGACACTGGGTAGAGAGGGTGGTACAAATATACAAATGTATGTTAAAAATATCATGCGTGGCCCCAAGCAGCACATGAGAGACAAACAGACTCAAATGTCCTTGGCATTCATGTGATACAAAACCCGAGTGGGAAGAGCTATCATAAAAGCAGTGATTTCTACCCAGGCACAGTGGAAATGCTTCAAGGCGAAAGTGACCTTTGACATTACAGCTGAAGGTAAGTGAGACTTTCACAGGTAGAAAAATCACCCGCGAAGGATGCTTTCCAAACAAGGAAAGGACACAATACATGGTGGCTCAAGGAATCAAGAACATTCTGCCATAACCAGGAATTAGAAGGGGCGACTGAGATTGGGGGAGAGGGTGGGAGTAGGTGATGGGGCAGCCGGGTCACGTCCAGATTCTGGGAGGTCTTGTGGTTCAAGGAGCTGGATATTCATCTCATCCATTGCTTTCACCCTCTAGATCGGTGGCCTATCCATCATGTCAACGTCGTGGGAAGAAACAGCTGGTTGCCTTGGCAGCAGTGTGGATGCCATGGCTACTCTTCTTGGCCACTTGTTCCTTTAGGCAAAGAAAGAAGCCCCTCCGAGGCATGTCATTCCATCCTCCTTGAAGCCCAGTTCAAATGTGGCCCTGCCCCAGTCTCTGTCCCCTCCCTTCCCACCAGGGCCAGTGAGTCTTCTTTCCCTCTACCTTCACAGACCCTGTGTATGCTTCTACTAAGGCATTTAATCTGTCTATCATGATGACTTATGGGCCCACCTGTCCTCTTCACTTAAGTGAGAATTTGTCAAGAAAGGGATGGTTTCTTACTCTTCACACTTCACAGGGTCACTTAGGACAGTGTTAGAGAGACCCATTTATTCAGAATCACTTACTGAGAGCTCAGGAAGCACACAAAACATTCATATGGGGGCAGGGGGTGAGAGACTGGGTGGGTGAAGAGTATGCCACTTTCTATCTCCAGTGGAGCCTCAAGGTCATAAATGTGAGAAATTGCTGGAGCCTCAGGGAGTCAAATAACCAAAAGAATAAGACTATTATTAATGGTGCTCTGTCCTCCTCCCATGGGTTCTTCCAATGGAGATGGGCTCTGAAAGTACAGATGACCCCTCTTCCCAAACCAAAAATAAACATGCAATGAATGCCTAGAAATTCAGCTTCAGTTCGACCTCAGTGACCTTGGGCGGATCACAAATATTTGTTAAGTATTTTCCAGGGACAAGACATTCAGCTGGCTACCATGAAGGGTAGGAGGTGAATTAATCAGGTTCAGATCAAGTTTCAAAGTCCCTAGAAGGACAGGTAGAACCCTAGGGAGTTCCAAGGAGGAAGAGCTTGCCTCCAGCTTCAGAGAAGGAGTTGGGGCCTAAACTATGGCAGAATGTGCCTGTATACTTCTAAACCACTGTCCTCTTATGCCGTGATATTATTATATTAGCTAGGAAATGAGTCTGTAGAGCATGAGAGAATAAATCTCAAATCAAGGTGGTAGAATTGATAGATAAAAATGAAAGCTGGCATTGTGTACTGATTTAAACATTCACAAACTCTTAAACCTGGGTTTCTTAATCTCTGCACTATTGACATTCTGGTCTGGTTGATTCTTTGTTGAGCCCTTAATATGGTAGGGTGTTAAGGGGTATCCCTGGCCTCTTCCCCGAGATGTCAGTAGCAACACCACCCCAGTTATGACAACTGAAACAAATACTGTCACATGTACCCTGGGGGGGGGGGGCAGTGCAAATCACCCTCCATTGAGAGCCACTTCTTTAAGCCTAGTCAGATAGCATGCCCACCTCTCCAAATGCCCCTCATTCCATCAGATGCCCCTGCAGGCCTTCATCTGCCATCCACTCTGGCTCAGATGATACCCAAGCACAGTAGATGCTGTCCTCATTCCCTCTCAGATGTCTCCCCTCTTAGTCATCACAAGCGGGGTAGCCTTTGCTCACTCAGCTCTGAGTTCCGGTGGACAACATCCATGTGCATTCTGATGTCACCACCCCCTTCTGAAGTCACAGTTCCTGAAACTTGCCCTCTGTGCTCACGCCCATGGCACAACATCCATTTGAAGTGGCCCTCCCTTATCTGGATGTCTCCCACATTGATTCTTAGTTTACCCTACATTCTGGATCCTTAGAAAGAAGTACATTCCAGGTCTCAGCTTCTGTCATCTGTAAAAGAGCAATTAGAAAGATCTGGTTAGGGGTACCTGGGTGGCTCAGTTGGGTCATGATCCCAGGGTCCTGGGATCAAGCCCCACATTGGGCTCCCTGCTCAGTGGGAAGCCTGCTTCTCCCTCTCCTCCCCACTCATGCTCTCTGTCGCTATTTCTGTTTCTCTCTCTCTTTCTCTCAATCAGGTAAATAAATAAAACCTTAAAAAAAAAAAAAAAAAGAAAGAAAGAAAGATCTGGTTAAATTCCCATCAAGGTGTTGCCCAGCTCTAAAGGCTGTGAGGGAAGAAAGAAGGCAAGCATGCGGTCCCCACACCAGCTCATCCCCTGAAATGAATGCTCTGTGCAGCTGAGCTCCCTGAGGAATTCTGGGTGGCCCTTCCACACAGAGAGGAGTCCTTAAACTCAGTCTGCTATTTGGGGACACCCAAGGGCCCCACACATCTGTTAAGATGCTTAGGCCTGCAAACCAGGCCAGTTTTCACACTATCATCTAAAGGCTATACTTGGTGGAAATCTACGTATTTTCATAGAAATCCTGGTGAAGGCTCCAGCTGGTTTGCATACATCATTGGTTTGCTCTATCAAGCCCCCGAAACAAGAGAGAAGCCATGCCTTCCTGCCATACTTTGACATTTCAATGGGGCATGGAGACTGAAAAGCCCTCAGTGTGTTTGCCAAGGACAGAGATTTATTTCAGAGAACTTAAGGGGCCATGAAGAGAACACTCAATAACCCTTAACAATTCCACACAGTGTGAGCTGAAGTCCACAGCGCGCTTCGAATCCAGTGGCTCGTGCTTACTCAGCTGAAATGCGTTCGCACCCTGAGTGCCAACAGCAACAAAGAACGTGTCATCTCCTCAAACATTCCCGCTCTCCCCCATTCCTCCAGATGGACGGCTACCAGGAGTCACAGAGCGCATCTGGGAGCCCCAAGGGTCCTAACTGCACCCACGATGGAGGCAAAGGTCCGCCACGCACCAAGGAGGAGGTGTGACATGGGCCACACTTGGTGTCAGTGGCCCCGCTGCTCCTGGAGTGAGGAGAGCAGGCACCAAACATGATTCCATAAGCAACTGATGCCACGGGGGTCTCGGGCACCCAGTTCAAGGCCCTTGCTGCCCTTCAGACCTCAGTCTCATCATCTGGAAAGTGGGGCCATGCTACTGTTAATAGTAATGCTGACATCACACAACCGTGTGATGATGAAGCGGGACACGACATGTGTGCTGTGATTACAACTCCAGGAATAACGGTGTTTGCATGTTTAGTACATGCATCATGTTTTAGGTGGATGAGGCCCCTGAACCTTCTGATAGCATTCATGTTCCTGTTTGGGACAGGAACAGCATTCGCCAAGCAGGAGGGGCAGATCCGAGAGGCTGCCAGGCACACAGTCCTGCTGGGCCTGGGGACGGATCCCAAGTGGGCTTCTCCCCCACATGCAGCAAAATCTCCAGCTGGTTCCACCAGAGCACAGAAACCCTCTCTTCTCTCCTCTTACTCTTGGTTTGAGTCATCACTAAATGAAAACAAAATAGAAACTGTCACTGTTTATTGTTGTGAGTTAGGAGTTGTAAGGACCCAGTTTAAGACTGGAAATGGAATCTGATTCCACTTCCCAGACCAGACCCAGATAATCCTGGAATTGTTTTCCCTCACCCCGAGCTGTGAAAATTGCCTGAATGATGATGTGTGCCTACGTGTCTTTATCTACAAAGTGGAATTTAAATTCTTGGCCATTTTTATTAGAAAACTGGGGAATTTGTTTGGAGGGGCACACCCCAAGTCCTGTCCTTGAATGTTAGGTACACTTTCTGAGAACTTCTTCACCATATGGGGGCCAAAACCCAGAAACAAAATCCTCTCTCTCTCTCAATCTCTCTCTCTCTCTCTCAATCTCTCTCTCTCTCTCCGTCCCTCTCTTCCTCTCTCTCTCTCCCTCTCTCTCTCTCTCTCTCCCTGGAGTAGTCACTGGAACTGCTCTCTCTTCACACGAACTCACCGACCTACACTAAACAACCTGTGAAGCATTCAGAGACCTGCAGAGATAGCAAAAGTTCTAGAGACTCACTGATAGTTGGAGTTGGGATTCACGAAACTCAGCTGTGGCAGTTTGCCTGAGAGAGGACACAAATGCTTCCCTAGGTGTATGATACTGACATTGAGAAGGAAGGTAGTGTTTCATTTGACCCTTGCAGATGCAGGTAGAAACGGAAGAAATGCAAAGCAAAGCAAAGCAATCAGGTGCTGGAGTGACAAAGAGAAGCATTTCCAAACTCGAGACCAAACCTCCTCCTCGGCATGGGCCGCTCACGGGCAGTGCCGAGGGGTATCCATGGATCGATGATGAAGATGATGACTGCCAGGCACGGAGCTCTTTGGGAGGGGTGGGAGAGGGACAGAGACCATGAAGGCAGTCAGTTTCACTGACTGGAGGCCAAAATCCAGGAATGACTGAGCTCACTGATGTGCATTTGAGTAGCTATTGAGTAGACCATAGGGGCAGAGCTGCTCCAGGCTCATTGCTGACCAGAAAAAGAGGCTGTTCTCTCTCCCCAACACCACAGTCTCCCAAGCTGAGGCATGGAAACAGCCCTGTTCTTGCCCTCTCCTTGCACCCGGATGGAGACATCTGGAATCTAGGACTTCGGGAGAATTGCAGTCATTCTATACCCTGGAGGGACAGAACACAACCAGCGCAACCCCAGGTTTCCAGCTAGACCTTCCCTGAGCTAAAACAACAGAACAGAAAGGTTCCTGCAAGTGTCCCTCACCTCGAAACATGTTTCATTTAAAATAACAATAATAATAATAAATAACAGTAACAGGTCCTGGGAGAATATTACAAGGATGTGATCCAGTAAGAAAAGCGTTGAAAATCATAGAACTTTGAAAATCAAGAGGCACTCTATAGGATATTGAGTGACATGGATGCTCCCATGTTTCTCCATCTTCCTTTTTTAATAAGAATTCCCCAAACCACACTTTAAAAATGTAGCAGGGATAAAAATATGATTAAAAAAACAACTGCCAAAATGCATTATGTTGGAATATGTCATAAGATCAGCAGCAGCTCAGGGACATGTAAGCAACCAGAGCCTTAGGAAATGTTCTGTGTTTGCTCTAGGAATGTTGTTAAGGGTGGTGTCCCACAGTCACCTCTACCAGGGTCAATGAGAAATATTTCTCTTAAGCCTCAGCACCAGGAATAGCTGTGACTGTCCTGAGCCACTGACTTAAGTTTCCTTTATGTGCACTCTGACACATACATGATTATGTTACCATCTTTCTACTTGTTGCTAGGAAACTTAAAGCTAAATATGTGGCCTATCTCTGGCTGGGTTACAGGATCTGGTGGAATGCATTTTACCTGCCAATATAACTTTTGGGCTTCTCTATTTTCCCTATCCACGCTATCCCTTTGCTAGTTTCTTAACTAATATTTTTATATACCGCCGCATCATATTTTTAGCAGTCCCCTTAAATCCTTTTAGGACTGAGAACGTCAAGAAATCGATCCTTGAATAAATAAATGCAAATAATGGTTTTTGTTTACAAAACCAGCGATCAAAGTGGGACCTGAGAATGTGTAAGTTCAATGAGTACACACAACATGAGCCAGATGGTACAGCACATCATTAGTAATACCGGTCAGATCGCAGTGACCATCGAGACCCATTCCAGGCACAGTGTTTTAGGAGTCCTGACTGACGACTTCAAACACATCAGAAGAAAAGAGAGGAGAAGTATCCGGAAAGTTTGAGGAAGTACCAAAGAAATGTGGTTAATCTGGAAAAGTAAAGACTTGGGAAAAGATTCTAAGAAGCCTTGGGATTCTTGAAGAGCCATCGCATGGAAAAAAGAATGCACTTATTCTATTTCGATTCAGGTACCAGAAATAGAACCAGTGACTGGCAGCCGAAGACGGGGGGGGGGGGGGGGCAGATTTGAGATCATGTAAAGAGGAGTTTCTGACCGGGATGTCTGTGGAGCAAAGGCGTCTCTGTGCTCTGCTGGGGAGCGCGGAGCCCCGAGGAAGCTGAGCCTGCGTTGCAGGAGGGGAGGGGCTCCCGCAGTGCCTGGGGGATTGGAGTACTAGTTTCAAGGTTCTCTTTCCAGTGGGGGAGTCCAGACCCCATCACCCTTCCAGCTCAGTGACTCTAAGCACATTGCTTTCCTTCGTGGGTTTCATCGTGCTCCCGCCAAATGACAGGTCTGTGACCCTGAAGGCTTGACATGCTAGGTGTCCCTTAATCGCGGGTAACTGTTTAATAAATGCACGACACCATTTTCTAAAGGAAAAGTTTACCAGATTTACCGGGTACAGCGCCATTGTGAGAACTAGACCTTTCTGGGTCAGGGTGATTGATAGGTGCTCGATCAGCCAGTTGTGCTGTCCGCTGCTCAGCCCCGTCCCCTCCGTCCCACCAGGAGAAGGAAGGAAAACACGCCCCTCCACGCCACATTGCAGGGCAAGGCGAGGTTCACTTGTAATTGCAGCGGGACCAGCCTGGTGCGGGCGCGGCCGGGGGAATTAACGAAAACAAAGGCGGGACAGACTCACGGATGAAGAAACCGAGAGGAAATGAAGTCAGCGAGGGTTCCTGCATGTTTATATCAGAGCTGACAGAGCATAGTCCCAACCCGACAGAGTTTCTGATTTATAAAGTATTTTTATTATACTACCTATTTTATATTATATTGGAGGCTCTGCTCTTTGAGCCAGAAAAATAAACAGCCACCCCACAAGAGCCTTTGGTCTAGAGAGAAGAATATAAACTCTTACAACTTTCCTGCTCTGAACCAAGATTTCTGCCAAAAGTCGGTCTGGGCTTTCGGACTTCTGGAGCTGGTCTCCGTGTGCGGGGAAGATGAGGTTCACACAGAATATAAATGTTTCTGTTCTGTGAGTTTTCCAAAGGCGAAGGGTTTAAGGTCTGTTTGACAAAAACCAACAAAAGCACTGTTGCCTGCTGCTATAAGAAAATGTGCGTTTCCTATTTTGGCTGCACGGTGGCTACACAGCTCTACTTTGGCACCGCTCACCCCCCAGTGGGCAGGATGGTACCGGGCAGGATAATCCCGGGGCTGCCGAGGTCTCCGGGCCGCGCAGCCCGGCGGAGGGAGGCGGAGGGAGGCGGAGGGAGGCGGGGGGAGGCGAGGGAGGCGGAGGGAGGCAGCTGCGCCTCCTGGACGTACTTCACGTGCCTTTTCTTTTCTCAGAGACGCAATTCTTCCACTTGAGCAGATGCCAGTTCCAAAGGAGAGCTCGCCTGGGGCTTTTCTGGTTCCAAATAGCTGAACTAAGTCATTGTTAGCAGTGAATTAGTAAGGTTTTATGCTAACCATGTGTTCCTGACTTTCAGCGTGCCCCTCCCTCGGTGTGTACCTGGAGATTTCTGGGTGCTCTCTCCGAATTGGCACCCGGTGTGGGGAGGTGCCCAGGACCCTGCTGGGGGCTCAGCTGGGCTATCCCACAGAGCGGGGCTGGGGGTGCCGATGAAGTAGCAACACTTTTCATCTGCAGCTCTCCTCGCGGGACACCCGCTTTCTGCTCTTCAGCCTCATCTAGCAAATTCCTATTTATCTTCCCTGAACAGATTAAAAGCTCAAAGTCAGAATGTTTACAGCCTCTAATGGGGTGAGTGCATGTCTATATGTACTTTATGGCCTGGGACCAAGGCATTTCCCTAGCCCGGTGCTGGCCCCAAAACTATCCCCAGGAAAAGCCTGCTGAATGACGAAGGACAGAACCAACACAGGAGAAACGCAAAGCATAAGTGATATGAGTGTGGAATGATCGGCAGCTCCTGCGAAGGCAAAGACATTGAACAATCTAGCCAACCTCGGCTTCCGGTCCTAGGATGCTTGCCCTCGATTTTATGATAGAATCTTTTTTTTTTTTTTAAGCCAGAATCTTGAATCAATACTCCTGCTGAATGAGAACGGACAGTGTCGGCATCACAGCTGGGAAGCAGACGAAAGCACTCAATTCCTCCTAGGCTACAAGCTAGAGATTCAGAAAGTCTAGCGGCATTTTCCAGATGCCTCACTAAAATGCAGTCTGCCTGGGGCGCCTGGGTGGCTCAGTTGGTTAAGCGACTGCCTTGGGCTCAGGTCATGATCCTGGAGTCCCGCGATCGAGTCCCGCATCGGGCTCCCTGCTCGGCAGGGAGTCTGCTTCTCCCTCTGACCCTCCCCCTTCTCACGTGCTCTCTCTCATTCTCTCTCTCAAATAAATAAATTAAAAAAAAAAAAAATCTTTAAAAAAAAAATTTCTCTAAAATGCAGTCTGCCTGTACTGAAGCCCCCTCTTGTTTTTAAATTGTGGTAAAATACACACAACATAAAATTTTTAACCATTTTTAAATGTACAGGTGGTTAGTGGTGAGTGCATTCCCACCGTTGTGCAACCCTCAGCACCATCCAGCTCCAGACCTCCTTCCATCTGGCAAAACCAAAACCCTGTCCTTAAACACCGGCTCCCCATAACCCCCCACCCCAGCCCCTGGCAACCACATTTCATTTTCTGTCTCTATGATTTTAACTGCTCTAAGTATCTCATATCAGGGAAATCACACAGTATTTACCCTTTTGTAACTGGCTTATTTCACTCAGAAGAAGGCCCTCAAAGTTCATCCATGTTGTATGAACCACACACACACACACAACGCCCCCCCCCCCTCGCCGTTCTGTGCGGGATGGAGACAGTGTCTCTCTCTCCAGGCTGTCCCTCTCCTCCAGCATCCTGTCTCAAACTGGAAGGAAGCCTGACTGGCTTTTTTGGATGGCTGACTGGTGCCTCATTATACTGTGAGCTAAACTATGCTTATAAAAATGGGATTTTGCTGTATAACGATGGAAAATACAAGCTTAAGCAAATAGGCCTTTTCCCCACTCACGTTAGAAGGTCAAGTTGGTTAAAAGAGAAAAGGCTGGGGCAAATCAGCTGGTGGCCCAATTAGAAGGCTCAGAGAAGTTCCAAACCCATGTTTTCATTCTCCCAAATGAGGAAAAGCGGCAGCTAAAGCTGTGTGTAGCCCGAGGGCCCGGGAACAATGCACAGGCCATCTGGACCTGCCCCTAATGGAAGGCTAGGTGTTTCAGTCCCCCAAGCCGCAGCACTGAGGAGATGCACAGAGGAAACGGGTGTTTCCATCTTCAGGTGCCACCATGGCCCACCCAGCTACTTGGGGGCCCAGCTGGGAATGACTGCAGATGGTGGGTGAGACCAGAAACCTCCTAATCACATTGCCGAGTCTGCGCTCTCTTTTCTGTTTTCTACCTTGGGGGAGCCCTTTGCTTTCTCCTAGCTGAGGGTGGTAAAAACTCCCCAGCGCCTGCACACATCTTTACCCTGCTGTGGCCTGTGAGCTGTGGACCAAAAGCAGTGTCACTAAGGGCTGGGCCCAGCTGGACGAGCTGATGGAAAAAAAGCCCATCGCACTGCAGCCCCTTCCAGGCTCCAAGTGGCCAGTCCAGCCACCCCTGGGCTCCGAGTTATGGCAGCATTCCCACCCCAGGGCGGATGGCAACGAGTTGGGGGAATAAGCAGACACGGGCGCAATGGCCTGACTCAGCTTGGTCCTTGAGCTCCCCCATTCTCCACAAGTGACTCCTGGGGGAGACGTAACGGAACCCAGGCCTCGGAGATCCAGGACACCTAGGTCTGAGCTTGGAGTGAGACGCCAAGAGGGGCAAATGCCAGGGGGAGAGAGGAGGCGGGGCAAGCACAAAAGGGCCACCTCTCAGGGAAGGCCAACCAGGCCCGTGCTCAGCTGGCGACGAGGCCTGGGGAAGGCCTGTGAGCAAGGACCCGAACCCTGGCATCTCTCAGCCCGAGTCTGTCTGTCTGTCTGTCTCTCTCCCGAATCAAGAGGAGCCTCCGTTCTTGCTCTCCTCAACCCAATCCACAAATTAAATCATGCTGAACTAATATCCCTAATATCCAAAACATCCATCAACAAGAGTTCAGTTGTTGCTTGAAAATCTTTCCCCCAAGGGAATGGGTGTGCTTAAAAGTACTTCATAAATTATCTAAAAGGAAATCAGAATCTTTCTAGTTCTTAGAAAAGTCCTACAAAGACAGCAGGACACACATGATCTCACACCGTGTGCGCCTCTGTGTGCGATGCAGGTTGCACTTCGGCCCCCCGGCCAGTGGGTCCGCATTTCAAGGGGAAACCTGACCCTCCCTGTGGCCATTCCCTTCCCCTCCTCCCCACGCTGAAATATTCACTGGCCAAATTTGCAGGATCTTTTCTCTGTGCTTGTTTTCTTGATAAACAGTCTGTGTACCGTGTTTGAATTTGTTAATAGTTTCATTGCTTCATAGTTCCTGGGAAAACAATGCCATGGGGGGAACCTGAAAAATGAAGCTGGAAATAATTGAGGAGTGAATAAGGAGTTGGTTTTATTCTTACTCCTTGAATTCCAGGAAAATGGGGACGTGGCACAGTCCTGTGCAGAGCGAGCGCCTGGCAGCCGGCCCAGCACACAATGGGCTCACGAGCGGGTCACCAGGTCCCTTGGTGATGGACAGTGGGAGGCAGCAACCACCCAGGCCCTGAGAAGCTCGGAGCCACAGGAAACCAGCAGGACAAGCACAAGCTCGGCCCCGAATAAGGGCTCAAAATGGGATGGGGGCGGAAGGTCTAAACTGAAGGCCGTTTTTATCAGGGAATTTGCTCAATCACCAGAGAGTGCTTTGCTCCCCTTTCCAGAGTGGATTCCTGGACTGGGGAGGGGAAGTCACACTTAGAAGCCCGAGGACACACGGGGGGAAGACCAGTGTCTGAGAGGCAGGTGGCTGGGCCTAGGCCCTGCCTCTGTCTCTTACCAGATACGTCCCTGGGCCCTGTGGTCCTTCTGTTGGAGCCGGTTCCCTCACCTGAGAACAAGAGGAACAATGTGTGTCTTTGGGAGCAGGCAGGCAGTCATGGAGAAAACGTATTTAAACAGTGAAAACTTAGATGTGGACAGCTGGACAGACAAAGGGTGCAGCGATGGCCCCGCATGCCCAGCGGCTCCCTGAGGCTGAGGACCCCCGACAAAGCAGACACACTCCGAGTCATGGGGAGCAAATGGCTGACAAACACCGCCAAAAATCCTTTTCTTAGCTAAGCCAAAGTCCCCCAAATTGGGACACACCTCCGCATTAGCCGATGTTTTGTTTCACACACATTTCCCTCATTTCTATCCTTGAGGACCCAGAGGGTGCTTTAGGAAGAGCCTGGGATGCACAGAATTGGGCCAAAGCCACCCCAGGCACGGAGAGGAGAATGAGAACAGGGGTGGAGGCTGCAGGGAAGCAGCTTTGAGCTCTGGGACGAGAGGGGCAGGCTGGCAGTGGCCCTCCGTCCCCGACACAGTCGACAGGGCTACCACAGCCCTGCAGATGCCCACGGGGCTGGGTGGGGCTGAGGATACAGCCAACCACGGTCTTCCAGTCCCCAAGCTCTGCACCCCTAAACTGATGCTCAGTATGGGGAAGTTTCCCCTTATCTTTGTGGGTCTGACAGGAGGAAGGAAAGAATACTGAAAACTGTAAAAGACTCAACTCTAGGGAATAGAGGGCTGTTGGAAGGGAGGCGCGTGGGGGGTTGGGGTACCTGGGTGACGGGCATTAAGGAGGGCACTTGATGGAATGAGCACTGGGAGTTGTAAGCAACTGATGAATCACTAAACTCTACCTCTGAAACTAATAATACATTATATGTTAATTAATGGCTTTTAAATAAAATTTAAAAATAAAGAAAAAATAAAAGTGGATACAGTAAAAAAAAAAAAAAGAATATTGAAAACTAGGTCACTTTAAATGGTCTCCTCGGGCCAATGGCTAACATTTCCCCTCAGTCTCCTTCTAGAAGAATCTGTCTCTCCAGGTTTGTTTAATAGTTCTGGAATTCTTGTCCCTGCACCCAGAACATTGTGGGAGTGGGTACAGAGTCACAGGGCGTCAGGCTCATTAGAGAAGGGACCAAGTCTGTCTTACCCACTGCTTCTCTTGTGGGGAGCAGGACAGCATCAGGCACAGCACTCTTGCTCAGTAAATGTGTTGATTGGACAAATGGGCATTTGTGGGCCACTCATCTCTTTAGGTCTTGGAACAGGCAGCAGACACTGATTCGGGAGACCCTGCACAGACCTTTTCAGGCAGATCTGGAATGTGACGAGTAATGTCTTTCCACCTTCGCTTCTTAACTCTCTTTAGGGAAACTGGAATATTTCCACTTTCTCTCTGGGTTCCTGTGGACACTTAGCATGCTCTCCCGGCTTCTGCAGGAAGAGTTGGATCTTTCCCGTAGGATCTGGGAACCTCCACTCTGAAGGGGCTGGGCCCCGGAAGACTGATAACCTTGGCAAATTGGCTCCTGTCTCTGTGCCAAAGGGCATCCAGGTTAAGAACGGCTACAAATGCTCTTTTACCACATTCACTTCAGCTGCCTATGCAGTGATCCTGGGCTTATTTCTGCAGATTGAACAAAAGATCCAGAACATCCACCCCTGAGTCTCGGGAGCTTAGTGTGGTGATGGGTAATGGTTCAGTAGCCTCGATCCAGGGTAGAGAAAGGCATACATGATGGATGCCACAGCTCCTATGTGCCTCAACTTTACTTTCATCAAATGCTGTGAATGCAACATTCTAATGTCTATTTTACATATGTGTGTGTGTGATGGAGATTCAGAAAACTTGGTAACTGGACCTGCCTAGAGCTGGTTGCAAGACTGGGGGCTCTCTGCTTTTGCCTGCAACTGGGATGTCACGATTTTCCAAATCCCATTTCTGGAAGAAGTACTCAGGGGGCATTTCATGAATGTGCCAGCCCAAATACAGCCCAGGAATGGTCCAGCCAGCCAAAAAGCAGGAGCGCACTCATTGCCTTGGCCTGTGACATGTCTATAGGACTAGACTAGAAATCAGAAGACAAACAGTTGGCTCCTCTCTCTGAATTTCAGTTTCTGTGACCTTAGGATAGGCCCTTCATCTCCCAGCACCTGGGTTACCTCACTTTTCTTATGATGTGTGCCTTTTCCCCCAGTCTCCCTGAAGATCAGGAGGCTGGGGTCCTGGAAGTGAAATGACCTGTCCAGGCATATGTACCATCAGTCATATTTTCAGTCCTGGCCCGACCAGCTGCAGGTCTATGCCCTCTACCATACACACCAATGTTTAGTTATTCCCCAATAAGGAAGCTCGTGTCACCGTTTGGGAAGCGCCGCCATCACAGGATGCCAGAGAGAACGGAAAATTCACTTTATGTTCCCCTTCTCAAAAATTATAGCTTACTCTTAAAATAACTATCACTGTTCCTTTCATCCCTCAGTGCTTTCATTCTCATCAGCTGGTCTCAGAACCATTATAGCCATATCTTTGTGAAAGCCATGGACATGACATGGAAACAGAATTTCCAAGGAACTACCTTGGGTGCCTAGCCTAGTAGGTAGGTAGACAGGGCTTCCACAAAGGTTTGGATCAGACAGCACCTGTCATCTCTTCCTGCCACCTGGCAGGCCATGATTCAATGCCTTAGAGCCACCACTGAAGCTGGACACATTCCCAATGACAATTGTTTTCATAATAAAATCGCACCAGTGGGGTCACAGTGTACGTGAAATACGTAGACGCACCTACATGTTTAAACTTCATGAAGGGACCAAAAATGAAGTAACATCAAAGCAAAGCACTTGGGCTCGAAGTGCATTTGTTTCTGGCTTGTTGACTCTTTGAAGCTTTGCTTTTCTTTAGAAAGAACAAGAAAATGTTATTCTAATATCTCTCAGGACAATACAATTACATATCAACTCTAGGCTCTGTCGGTTACCTCGGCAAGCTTCTGGTATTTCCTTTGGCATCTCCATTATTGAATTGGGAATGGACAAACTGATATCCACATTGGGATCAACCCACCGTTGTTTCAATAAAATATGGACGAACAGAAACAGAATCAATCCAGGTGGTACAATAAATGAAAAGAGCCTTAAACTAAGCATACAATCTCTTCTAATAAAATTGTAATTTGAGTTACTTTAAGTAATCAACAGGTTGAGTTGATTTTTATTTTTCCTAATGTGTGTTCACCATTTGCAGTTTGCCTTAAATGAGACTTCTTGTTATATTCTTTAACCTTTTATGTATTTATGACTTCTTAGAGTTTTTACAGATTTGGAGACGATTTTAAGAGATTTTGTCTGTTCATACTTGTCACAACGCTTTAAATTTTAACTTTGTTAGTGTTTGTGGAACAGAACCTTTAAAAATCCTTATATCCTAAAATTTTTAAAGATATAATGTCTTTATAGTTTTTTCTATTACTTTAATCCTTAGAAAATTTTTATTCCTACAGTCTTAAAATAAAATGTATTTTGTAATTTTATTCTATTTTTTATTATTTTATCCAAATTGGCTTTATTTTACTGTATGATATGAAGTATATGAATCTAAATGACTTTTTCTCCATATTGTAACAACTTACCCCCCAGCTCACTTTTTTTAAATGTACATTCTTCATTGTTTGTAATCATTATTCTATAAATTAAAATTATATTTAAAGAGAGTCAGTGTTTTAGACAGATTCTTCGTCTGTTATTCTGGGTCACATTACATTTTTAAAATATATATTCTAATATCAAATAAATTTAGTCAAACATTCTTACATCATGTTAGTTTCAGAATAGCATTTGAAATCCTCACAAACTTATTTCCCATACTACTTGCAGTATAATTTTTTTAACCTTAAACAATACACCACTGGGCGCCTGGGTGGCTCAGTCGTTAAGCGTCTGCCTTCGGCTCGGGTCATGATCCCAGGGTCCTGGGATCGAGTCCCACATCGGGCTCCCTGCTCGGCCGGAAGCCTGCTTCTCGCTCTCCCACTCCCCCTGCTTGTGTTCCTGCTCTCGCTATCTCTCTCTCTGTCAAATAAATAAATAAAATCTTTAAAAACAAAAAACAAAAAACAAAAAAACAATACACCACTACCTTTTACTCAGTTAATTTGAATATGTATTTATCTTCAAGGATATTTATAATAGTGTTATTTTTTAAATGAGATTAAATTTGCCTAAATTTCAAACAGTAGCATGACAAATTACACTCTAAATATCAAGCACCATAGCACCATTAAAATATTATAAAATAACATGTAATGACATGGACATAGTTCTTATTATAAGCTTAAGTAAAAATGACAGAATGCATTGTTCTTTAAATACAATGATCCCCATGATAAAATAATGCATTTATACTCATTCATTCTACAGTTGTTTATGAAGCTTCTACTATGCGCCAAGCACTATTGAGAGCCTTGAAGTTACAGCAGTTAACAAAGCACACACAAACCACTTCCCTCATGGGACACCGCACAGGATTTCCCAGTGTGGGGAGAGCCAGTGGTGTGCTGGAGCTTGCTCAAACCAGTCTGCAAGAGCAAATTGTGAAATACTCATTTGCAAGCCTGTTGTTAAACACAGCCATTCTTGCGATGGGCAATGGGCCATAGCGGTGGGGGGTGAGGGGTACATAGGCCTCGGGCAAACAGTGTGCATGCGAGCCCCCTGCCTTGTGGAGACATTTGTTGTCATTGTTATCCATTTACCAGGACCCCCCCGGGGGGGCGGGGGGAGTCAAACAATGAAAAAGATACATAAGTCAAAGATTTGTTTTTGTAAATTGGGTGGGAACAGGTACTAAAGGGAAAATTAAAGCAGTGAAGTGGGATAAGGGGAGTTCGGTGTTGGAGGAGGTTTGGACTTTTGGAGAAGGTCACCAGGGAAGAGCTCACTGAGAAGTTTAAGACCTGAAGGGGCTGAGGAAGTCAGGCATGCATGAGCAGGAATCTTGTGGGCAGATGACTTCAAAACAGAGCTTAGCCAGCAGATTGGCCAAACTTTTCTGAGCAGATAGATGCACAGAGATTGGGGGAAATTTTGTTTCTTCCGCTGCGAAGCAGAGGGTTCTGCTGGACTGACTGATGAGAATTTGGGGTCTAAATCACATGGTCTGTAGATCAGAGATGGTAAGAATATGCAGAGAAACCAAGAAACCGAAGCAGAGGTTCAGCAGGGGAATTGCATCCACATAGTGGGTCTGCCTCTCTGCGCAGATTTCATCTCATCTGGGGAGACCCAGGCACTAGGTTTGAGCAGAGGACTGTGGAGTCCCTGTGCTAAATAGTGGGAGGCTGGGAAGGGTGGAGAAGAATTTGCAGTAATTCAGAGCCTGGGAAGATTTCAGTTCATCAGTGAGGAATTTATAGACATTTGAATAAAAGTTGGAGCAGGCAAGGGGTTCCCTCAGAGTTTCTAGATCAACAATAATGCCAACAAATCCATTACTCCATACTCCCCCTCATTATAGCTATATCCATGCAAGTGTTTTGGAGGAGGTGGGGGTTGACGGTGACCAAAAAAAAATGATTTGCAAAACACAGTTGATCACACTTCTTTTTTGATTTTAGACAAGGAAACCCATGGCTGACCAAGTTCTAGGTGACAGGAAACTGGGAAAGATATATTAAAACATTAATAGAGTCAAGTGTCAAAATGTGTAGTATTCAGGAATGCACATAAGGTAATTCTCTTGAATATTAAACAAACATAAGGACAAAAACAGAAACTCCCAGAGGGCAGTGTGGCCCTGGGGGGAGTTGGAAGGGTGTCAGCCCCCAGCGTTTCCCTTCATTCTACATGCTCAACTAATCCCTACCGCTGTATTTGCCCAGGACTATTCTGGATCAACCTCTATTGACTTGTTGACTTAATGTTTTTGTTTTGGGGTCTGGTTTCCAGCTTTATTCTTGCTTTTCTGATGATGGCTGATGGGGTCTCTGGTGTTCTTCTGGCTTCCCCAGAGGGCTCTCGATATCCCCCGGTTGTAGAGCCTGGGGTCTTCTCACCTAGCCCTTGCAGACCCCTGCTCCCCTGTTGCAGCCTCTCCAGGGGATGGAAGTTGTTCTCTGCATTCCAGCTGTGGTTCAGCCTCAGAAATGTGGGATTTTCTCAAGATGCTCTGCTTTGCTTTTCCTTTAAGTTGCAAAATAGTTTCTTGGGCCCAAGGGTTCTGTGCTATGCTTTGGGCTTATTTTGTTTGTTTTTTAAAATTGTTGCTCTTAGGTTTTCTTTCCTCTTCTTCTTTTTTTTTCAGTGTTTTTCTTGGTGTCTCCTGGACCTTTGACATCTGACCTCTTGCTCTGTGTGGATTTCTCATGCATGGTGCCAGTAAAGATAAGAGCTATCATGAAACCATTTTTGAGTATTAATCTTTGTAGGGTTTCTCTTTACGATGTTGGGTAAAGCATTGCCAATTAAAATGAAATGATGAATGTAGAGTGACTAGCTTATAGCAGGCACTCAATGAATATTCGTAGAATGTGAGAGTATTTTGTAAGCGTCCAAGATGACTTTAGAATTTTGGCCAGTAATAGCCCCCCTGTGGCCCACGAGGCACCTCACCTCTGTGCCATGGCTATCAATGTGCTTGTCTGTCTCACCCAGGAAAGGGTGAGTGCCCACCAGAGGCAGAGAAGCAATCTTTGCTCCTCATGAAAACCCCTTACACTCACCGATGAGCCAGGGAGGAGTAATAAAAGTATCAATGTCCATAGCAATGTTATAATAAAGGATCAGTGAAATATAGTCCTTGGGACAATCCATAATATCTCAGCCACGAAACTGAGTTAATATTTCTCTGAGTAGCTCTCCACTTTTTTTTATTCTCTTTTGCCAAGTGAAGCATTTATGGTCTTACTCTTCATGGAGCATTGCCACTGAGATTTTCATTTCAGGATTCTATTTCCAAGGAGAAAAATGATAAACAACCCAAGGTGAAAAGATCTAGTTGTATTTTATAAATCTGCATAATGGTCCATTTCCAGAAGCTGGTAGGTTGATTACCAAAAAAATCCACCAAGGGAAAAAGTGCCATTTGGATTTGTTTACACAATATTTGACATAAATCCATCTTCCCGAGCAACTATAAAATTACCCCATTTTCTATAGAAACTTATTTTTCTAGCCACCATAATCACTGTTTCTAAATCAAATCATTATATTTATTCAGTGAAACTACTTTGGTTATTAAAATGACATAAAACATTCTGAACAACACTGAAACTCAGGCATAGAGCGAGTTACAGGAAATCGAGGAGAATAATTGGCTCCAAAGTTTACTTGTCTTACAAATATTTTTTCTTCCTCCAACACTTAACATTTTCTCCTTGACATTACTTGATTGAACTCATGCAGATTCTAGTCCTCCAAGGAAAGAACCCACTTGGGCAGTATGAACTCTGAAAGGTCACATCTTTTGGAGTTATCTGCCGCCAAAAAGAATGGCTTCCATTTATTTTTCAAGTTGAAAAAGTTTATTTTTTTCCTGTTCATGAAATTCAAAAATGCCCAGAGTAATTTAACTCAGACTGACCAAACAGAAAAAGCACGTTTTAAGCTGTGACGGGACCTGGAATGTCTGAGTCTGGAAGGAGAATTATTTGGAACTTTCTTTTGGAAGCCAGGCTGCCAAATGATGGATTTTTGCCTCAAAACCTGAACCCTGCTTTTCTATTGCAATTTGTGAGGCAAAGAACCTTAGGGTTAGTAAGGCCAGAATTCTCCTAAGATGGATAACTCACGTAAGCAGCAAAAAACACTAGACCAGTAGTTTCTATACGTTTCTGATTGGACATTTCTATCAGTTTAATAAAAGAAAAAACTGGAAACTATTACCCCAATTCACATGTAACAGGATGTCACAGTTGAAGTTTTTTAAATTAACAAAGGGTATTAGATTGCAAACTGAAACATCACCACCAGAGTTTACAAAGGGAATTTTGACAAATGGCACCATTCTGAACCAGAAACTGACCAATGATTAAAAGACTCCAAGAGTGGGGAGGGCACATCTTTGAAGAGAGCTAGGGGCCCCACTGGAGAGGGGCAGGTGGTACCGCTCTTTCCCTTAAGCCTTGAAATGCTTCCCAAAGTCTAAGGAGCAGAGACCCCTGCCTCGCTCACCATCCCTGGCATTTAAGACATTTGGCACAGGACAGCTCTGAATGAAACCTTATTTACACTGATAACAGACATTTGGACACCAGCTCCCCCAGAGGCATAGACAGGTCCCTTTCCTTCTGTTCCAAGCCCCTCACTCAGCTCTCAGTCCTGGCAAGAACCCCACAGCTTCATGCTAGTGAATGTGGGGCCTCCAGGAAAATCTGTCCCACCAGGATGTGCTTTGAAAGCGGACCTTCTAGATTGAGATCCCATCAGCATTGGAACAAAAGCATCAGGTCACCGTTATGCTGGCCCCTGAAAGGCAAAATGGATATATTTCAGAAGGAATTCCCACAGTTTGTATCTAATGAATTTTTATCCATCTGGACGACATAGGTCTGCATAGCCAGGTTTTGCATGAGAACTTTGGTGTTAAGAAAGGAAGAAACTTTTCCAAAAAATTCTTCCCTTAGTTCTAATTGCACTGCTGTGTTGTGTTTGTGATGCTGTGGATAAGATGGAAATGTCTCCAAACTCTGAGTTATGATTCAAAACACTTCATGGTTACTATTGGCCTTTGTAACAATTTCAACATCTGCTCGCCAATGTGCAGAGTCCTTATAATAAATTTTTGAAAAGTCATTGTTTTGCTAACAT
The DNA here is from genome assembly GCF_002201575.2 of Neomonachus schauinslandi. Classification (NCBI taxonomy): domain Eukaryota; kingdom Metazoa; phylum Chordata; class Mammalia; order Carnivora; family Phocidae; genus Neomonachus; species Neomonachus schauinslandi. The sequence goes on from NC_058408.1 coordinate 116,562,528, forward strand.
AGTCCCTCCAAAAGAATTGAATCTACCTTTTTTTGAGGCTCTTCACTTCTCTTATGTAAATAATGGTACACTAATTTTGCCATAACACATCAAGAAATACCTCAAAACAAAAAGATGTTCAGGACACAAATATTTAACTCAGAGTCCAAGTTCTTGAAAGAAGACTGTTGATAAACCGAAAACAGGATTTTTCAGTATACAATAATATTACATATTCAATGATTTGATACAGAAGTGAAGGGCATTAGAGTAATAACAATGAATATGAAAACAACTAATTAATTACACACTTAGGAGCAGACAGACATGAAGCCGGACACTTAAAATATACTATCTTATTTGAGCCTCACTGCAGCACTAAGTCTTGGGTGCTGTTATTAGACCCATTACCCAGATGAGAATAGATGAGACTCAGAGGCTAAGTGATTTGCCCAAAGTCACAGAACTAATAAACAGTGACCCTACAATTCATGCCCTACGATTTTGACTCTATGTAACTCTTATTTTCTTAACTCATGTATTTATCTCATATATGACGCTCACCTCACGTGTGCTGTGGTCCACATCCTTTCCCCCAAATAAGTGGAGAAACTTTACTCCCAGGACAGGCTGAGTCATATTGCTCCTACTGTAATTAATGGCACTTATAAGTGATGACTTTAAAACTAGATTTTCAAGAAAGAAAAACATGCTCATAATTTTTAAAAATAACAACATGTATTCTTTCATTGTTAGATGCAGAATTTATATAAATATCCATTAGATCAAACTTACTAAAAACCTTTCTCAACTTAGGTATCCTTACTATTACTTTGCTGGTTGACTCATTAGTTTCTCCCCTTGTGGCTATAAATTTATTTTTTCTGATTGTAATCCTTTGAGTTTTGACTTACAGATTTTGAGACTATGGGTGTTAGTAACACTCAAGCTGAGAATAATTATATCTTACTGAAAAATACAGATTTTATTATTACATAATAAATGGCATAATTTCTAAAATGCTTTATCTTTTATTTAATGTTAATATTGCTATAATCACTTTTTGTTGGTTAGTATTGCCATGGTATATTTTTCCATCTTTTTCTTTTAATTTTTTCTTTGCCATTGTATTTTTTTTATTCAAGTATAATTAACATACAGCGTTTTATTAGTTTCAGGTGTGCAATATAGTGATTCAACAATTCTATACATTTCTCAATGCCCATCAAAATAAGTGTTCTCATAATCCTCTTTATCTATTTCCCCCATCACTCCACTCACCTCTCTGGCAACTACCAGTTTTTTCTCTATATTTAAGAGGCTGTCTTTTGCTTGTCTCTTTTTTTTCCTTTGTGCATTTGGGGTTTTTTCTTAAATTCCACATGAGGGAAATCAAAAACAAACTCAAAATGGATTAAAGACCTAAATGTGAGAGCTGAAACCATAAAATTTCTAGAATAAAACATAGGCAGTCATTTATTTGAGATCAGTTGAAGAAATATTTTTCTAGATATGTCTCTTCTGGCAAGGGAAATAAAAGCAAAATTAAAACTATTGACACTACAACAAAATAAAAAGCTTTTGCACAGCGAAGGAAATCATTAACAAAATAAACAGGGCATCTACAAAATGGGAGAAGATATTTGCAAATGACACATCCAGTAAGGAGTTAATATGCAAAATATATAAAGAATTTATACAACTCAACACCAAAAAAGCAAATAATCCAATTAAAAATGGGCAGAGGACCTGAATAGACATTTTTCCAAAGAAGACACCCAGATGGCCAAGAGACACATGGAAAGATGCTCAACATTACTTATTATCAGGGAAATGCAAATCAAAACCACAATGAGATATCACTATATACCTTCCAGAATGGCTAAAAGCAAAAACACAAGAAATAAAAAGTGCTGGTGACCCTCATGCACTGTTGGTGGGAATGCAAACTGGTGCAGCCACTTTGGAAAACAGTATGGAGGTTCCTCATAAAATTAAAAATAGAATTGCCATATGATCCAATAATTCCACTACTGGCAGTTTACCCAAAGAAAATGAAAACACTAATTTGAAAAGATATATGCACCCTTATGTTTATTGCAGCATTATTTACAATAGCCAAGATATGGGAGCAACCTAAGTGACCATCAATAGATAAATGGATAAAGAAGATGTGATATATATATATATCATGAGATATATATACATATATAGGAATATTACTCAGCCATTAAAAAAAAAAAAGGATGAAATCTTGCCACTTGCAACAGTATGGATGGACCTAGAGGGTATAATGCTGAATGGAATAAGTCAAAGAAAGACAAATGTCATTTGCCATTTTATTTTAGATGGAAGTTTAGGGCTAAGTCTTATTTTATTTCTTTGTTACAATCAAACATAAAAATCCCTCAATTTATAATGCAAATTATAGTTTATATTGCAACTACTCCTATTTGCACTTACTGTTAACCATCTTAATTGGTGTTTTTTCTTTACCAGGTTTTTTATTCACTGTTTCTTTACTTCTTATTCCTAGCCTCTGTCAAATGGATTAGGTTTTCTTGGTTTTCCTTCTAATGGTTTTGAAGTTTGCATTCTATTTCCATTTTTGTAGTTACCCTCATATTTTTATTTTATATACTTAAATTAATAAATATAAAATTAATCACTATTTTTACCGTCCTCCTGAACAATACAAAGATATTGGAACACATCACTTCTGACTCAATTCTTCCATCTCCCATGTTATTGTTTTTTAGTATTTTAGTTGCACCTTATCCTTAAGCCTTCCAAAATTTCTCTTTTCTTCTTTCTCAGTCAATGGTCTTTAAGATTTCCCAATATTTTTGCCACCATTTTTTTAGTCATTATTATTCCTGGCAACGGATTCCTAGCTTGAGTTTAATATCCACCTTATTACAGCCTTTTAGTAGTGAACTTATTGATGACTTTCTAAGGGAAAAACTTCCATAGTCTCTGTTTTCCTGAAAATGTCATTATTCCCTTGTTTGGCATTAATTGTTGCAGTAAAGAATTAATTGTTGCAGTTATCTGTCTTTGGGGGGAGAATTTCTGTCTCTTTCATATTTTCCAGTCTTAATTAAGCTAGTATGGTTCTATTTTTATCCATTCTTTTCAGAACTCCTGTGCTTCCTAGAAATGAAAATGTATGTTTTTCTTGAAATCTGAAAGATTCTCAGCCACTATCCTTTAAATATTGCTGGTCCTTTATTTTCTGCTAAAACTCACGTTTCAAGGAATCAGCTCAGTCTCTCCTCCACATCTCTTAGCTGATCTTTCTGTATCTTTTCCTTCCTGCGCTGCATTCTATTCGCCTTCCTCAGAACTGCCTTCCAATTTATTAATTCTTCAGCTGTGCACCTAATCTGTGCTTTATCCTGCCCACTGGGTTCTTATGTTTTTCACCTAAAGAACTTCTTCATCACTTTCCACACTGACTAATCTTTTTATTGTGGTTCTCATTTATTCTTTTACCTCTTCAATACTTTGAAATATACTTATGCCATTCTTCTTTTCGGATGAATGTACTCTTTCCACTTTTGAAGGTGTTAAATCTGTTTCATTTGTGGATTCTGTCTCATTGTAGTTCGTTTTCTTGTGTGGTTGGTTTACAATTCTCATTGTCAGCTCATCTTCAGTGAGGCTGTTTTTTCTGTGGGACTCCCTTGTGAAAGTTTCCCTGCAGCAATAATTTCACATTTGCTTCTGCTAAAAATGTAGGACTTTAATGGTCCTGAACAGTTATTTTATTTCCCTACTTGGAATTCCCACACCAGGCTGGTAGTACAAATTTGGACTGTACGTCTGTGTTTGCCCAGACCTGGCATTTCAATTTTTCATGGATGACTTTCCTCTCTCCCTTTCCCTAAACAGCAAATTTTTTTTTACAGAATTCTTGAGTATGTTAGTTTCTATTAAATGGAAGGGCTAGCTCTTTGAGGCTCTAGACATCATGCAGGGGACTCAGTTCTAGCCACCTCCCCTCAGTACAGTCCAATACCCCATCTCCTGTCCTATACTGGTGTGAGACCCCCAACCTCTGCCCCAAAGCCCTCTGACCATCAAATCCTCATTTGACTCTTGGAGATTTCAATTTTTCCTTTTTTTGTCTAAAGTTAGCAAAGCACTAAAAATAATTTTAGTTCTATCTTATGAAATATAAAGTGTTCTTTGAAATTTCCCCACCAAATCAGGACTATCCCACAGATTGTGAGACTCTTGGGTTTAGGTAAGAGAAGAAGGGGGCCAACATTTGTTGAGTATTTCTAATGCTCCTGGTCCTGTTCTAGGCATTTTATATGTGCTATCTCATCAATGATCACAAAACCTCATGAGATAGTTCTATTGACCCATTTTGCAGAAAACAAAACTGAGTCTCTAAGTGGTTAAGGCTCTCATCTGAGGTCTCAGAGCTAGTGAGGTACCTCTTAGTCCAGATCTGATGGGTCTGGCCTTGTCCATACTCTTCTTGCTTGCCTCACTCTCCTGCTGTCCCAGCATCTGGACCAACCAGGAACTGTACAGGCTTGTTAAGCAGAGGGTAAGATGAGGGGCCCAGATGCTGCTTAGAATGAGCATGGAGATGCCATCTTGCTATTCAGATGTGAACCCCTAGCAGCATCAGTGTCTCCTGGGAGCTGGTTGGAAATGCACGTTCATGGGCCCCACCCAGACCTGCTCAATCAGATCTACATTTTAACACAAAACTTGTGTGATTCACATCACACTTCAGTGTGAGAAGCGCTGACCTACTAGTAACCTAAGCTCTGTACGTAAGGAACCTGGAGCCAGGTGAGTGTAGACTGAGAAAGTAACAGGTCTGGGGGTAGAATTCAGGGTTGAGCTTCTCCCTTCTACCATGTAACACCTCTCATGGACACAAAAGTCTTCCCTGTCACGGGATCCACAGGCCAGATGTTAATTAACCTCAGTCTGTTCCCAGCCACAGGACCTCTCAGGCTGAGCCTTCCTGGCACCCCTGAGGCCTTTATGTTCCCAGCAAAGACAGGCTTGTTCCTCATTCTGTCCAGGCACCCACTGCAGGCAGAGAAGATTCTGAGGAGAGTGGTAGATTAGGGAGCCCCTCTCTGTCCTTCCTTCTCATGTTGCACTGGATCCCCAGGCTCCTCCTGTGGCTCTGGGTGTGAGGAGACAGCCGGGCCAGGAGGAGAGAGCAGCCCTATACTTCAGTCAGCTAGGGCTGCCCCAACAAAGTACACAGGCTGGGGGCCTTAACCAGACATTCGTTCCTCACGGTTCTAGAGGCTGGAAATCCAAGATCAAAGTGTCAGCAAGTCTGGTTTCTCCCGAGGGCTACTCCTTGGCTTGCACACGGTGTCTTCTCACGGTGTCTTCACCTGGCCTTTCCTCTGTGCCTTCGCATCCCTGGTGGCTCTCCCAGTCCCCTGGAATCAGGGCCCACGCTGATGACCCCGTTTAACCTTAATCACCTCTTTAAATGTCCTTTCTCCCAATACAGTCACATTCTGAGGTACTGGGGACAAGGCTTTAACATGTGAACTGGGGTGCACAATTCAGCCCATGACGAGCCCCCAGCTTTCTGCGGAGGAAGAGAGTCTGACAAGTTGCCTTCCCTCCACGTACTGCATTCTGCGCGGCAGTTCTTGCTGTTTCACCTGCCATAGCCTTGCGGGGCCTGGTGGATGGGAGAGGAGGGGGTGAGGGCTGTGGAGAAGAGAGAAAAATGCGGGAGGATATGGATATGTTTTCTCTCTGGTCAAACCCCGAGTGTTCTCTGAGAAAGTCCCTGGTAGCCCTGACTCCTGCTCTGCTGTGTGTTCGCAGCTGCTGCAGCCGCAGGACAAGACCTCCTCTTTAGCTCCGGGCAAAACTCAGTCTCGTCTCCTTTTTGTTGTTTTTAAGTTAGAATGCTTATTTTGACCCATGTGCAGTCTACCCGCTGGAAATGAAACGTCCGTGAAAAATTACTTCAAAGACACGTTTTTAAAACCCACTGTCCATAAGTCCCCTGAGAGGGCCCGTGACTACTCTGGAAATTCCTCAGCCCATTATGTTCTCAACCTTGCTTAATGGGGGAGGGGAGCCATAATTTATTTTTTAAAACATTTTGAAGTCTTCAAATATACCCCCTGGCTAGTTGAAAGTCTGAAAAGAAATCTCATTTGTATTTCCCTAACGCTCCAAGGTTTGATTACTAAGAAATGTTTCTATCAAGATTTTTGTTTTGATTCCTCCTCATTTCCTATACTATTTATTAGCGACTCACAGAATATACAATTACCCAGAAGAGGTTTAAAAGGACTGAAGTTAAACCCTAGAACAAATTAAAATAGATACAGACAAGCTGTGGAGAATAGCGGTTAAAAAAAAATAATAGGGGCGCTTGGGTGGCTCAGTCGTTAAGCGTCTGCCTTCGGCTCCGGTCATGGGTCCTGGGATCGAGCCCTGCATCGGGCTCCCTGCTCGGCGGGAAGCCTCCTTCTCCCTCACCCTTTCCCTCTGCTTGTATTCCCTCTCTCGCTCTTTCTCTCTCTCTCTGTCAAAATAAATAAATAAAATCTTTTAAAAAAATAAATAAAATAAAATCTTTAAAAAAAATTATTGTCCCGGGCGCCTGGGTGGCTCAGTTGGTTGGGCGACTGCCTTCGGCTCAGGTCATGATCCTGGAGTCCCTGGATCGAGTCCCGCATCGGGCTCCCTGCTCGGCGGGGAGTCTGCTTCTACCTCTGACCCTCCCCCCTCTCATGTGCTCTCTCTCATTCTCTCTCTCTCTCAAATAAATAAATAAAATCTTTAAAATATATATATATATATATTGTCCCTTCTTGATGGAAAAAAAAAGTTGTAGTAAACCAGAAATAGAGGGAAACTTCCCCAAACTAAAGGATACATACTCTCTCCAAACATTATACTTAATGGTGAAATGATGAAAGTTTTCTCTTTAAGTTCACAAATAAGACAATAATGTCTCCTATCACCCTTCTATTCAACATTTTAATAGAAGGTCTAGCCAGTGCAATAAGGCAAAGAAACAAACAGGGTAAGGAACAGAAAGAAAGACATGTAACTGTCATTATTTGTTACTGATGATATTATCGTTCACTTAAAAAAAAATGTAAAAGAGGGGAGCCTGGGTGGCTCAGTCGTTAAGCGGCTGCCTTCGGCCCAGGTCCTGATCCCAGGGTCCTAGGATCGAGCCCCGCATCGGGCTCCCTGCTCGGTGGGAAGCCTGCTTCTCCCTCTCCCACTCCCCCTGCTTGTGTTCCCTCTCTCGCTGTGTCTCTCTCTGTCAAATAAATCAATAAAAGCTTTAAAAATAATAATAACAATAATAATAGTAATAATGCGCCACTGTACCTTGAGAGAAAAAGCAGACTGGGCCTATCCTTCCAGCTTGAGGTAACCCCTTCACACTGAAGCTACCAAAGACGTCTGAGACTCTCCAAGCACTAGGATCTGAACAACCACCTGAAGTCCTCCCCAGACAGAAGGCAGCGAAGGTGAAGCCCCACCGTGGCCCAGGACGTGCCTCTGAGCATGCGCAAAGGGGCCACACTGCCATTCTGAGAGTGCCCGCCTTCTTAGGGATTTTCTGCCACAAGCAAAGGCACAAGCTCCCAGCTGGTTATCCCACTTTGGTTCCGTCTCAGATATAATTGTAGGATTTGATTCGACCTGCATAGAAAAGGAGAGCAGTACAATCAGACTATGTCAGACTCTACAAGTAAGCCAAGAACAGTCACAGGCTGCCATCAGAACCTGCCTATGTGGGGATATGCCAGGAGAGCTCACCACTCCTCTCCACGGGGTTTCCTCATTTATTAAAAAGCTACCGCACTTTTATCTTTTACTTCTTCCTTTGATGAGATTGCCGACTGCTCTGCTCCCAGACAGCTCTCCTTTTAAAATGGGCTGCTGGCGGAATTGGCTTCCAGCCATGCTCACTGTGTAAATCAAACATAAAATGTGATTCTATTCCTTTATCTTAGTTATTGGGGAAACTGAGGCAATGGCCTGGTCAAGAGTCTCCAATTCAGAACACAGTGTTCTGGCCATACTTACAAGTCAAGGCTTATGTGGATTTACCAGTGAATTAAACTATGATCCTTTCCTTAGGATGTTAGGTACTTCCATGGTTTTAGAAAGGGATGGGGTGGGCAGGGGGTCCTGGGAGAGAAAGATCTGGGAAAATGAAGCCCTTGTCCCCTTCACCGAGGTTCAGAAATATAAAAATGTGGGTGGTAGATGAAGATGCCCAACTAAGGTCAAGAAAAGGTAAGGGAATTACATTTTGAATGAGGACCAAGGCATGGACATTCGAGAGCAATGTCATAATGTCTATCTTACTTTGGATCCCATCTAGACACAACACATTGGCAGTATGTGTGAGTCCAAGGGGGAAAAGATATGTCTTTGGGTTAAAAAAAAAAAACAATAATCTTTCAGAATTCAGGAGTATTGCCTTTGAGACACTCCTTACTGATGGATCCAAAGAGGCCCAGCATCCAAGCATCAGAGGACAGTGAGGGCGGTGAGCCTGCACCACCAGAGATCCAGCCCTTGGGTCCTTAGGAGAAGGCACAGTGTCCTTTCTGTATTTTTACTGAAAACAGCAGTGGCTAGAGGGTTAAGATAAATTCATTCCGTAGGTAGGTGTGAGTCCCCAACACCCACAGCAGACCAGCTGTGAGGACAGCCTGGCCTGACACCAAAGTCAAGGGTATGGTCCCATTTGGAAGTCCTGGGAACATCTCTGCAGAGAAGTCCCAGGGCGCCACTAGAACTCTTGCTGCTGAGGGCAGGAGGGGGGAGCATGCCATTGTAAGGGAATTCAGTGTTTATGGGATACAAATGTAAATGTGGCCACCTTTGTCCTCTCTAGCTGGTAATGTGTGAGACCTGCTGGTTTGGCTATGCAGATATTGTTCTCACCAGGCCACAGCTTGTTACTCTTCTGTCCTGTGTGATATGGCCCAGGGCTTGTGGTTGCTGGTGTTCAGGCAATAAATGTTGAGCCTATTATATTAAGTTTTAATATGGTTATTAGGGGGAGGCCTGAAAAGCCAGGTGGTTACTTGAGATTTCCCCTAAAGGGGTTGGGGGCGGCAGGCATTCCTGACGTCAGGAATTAGGAGAAAGAATTTATCAGAAAGGAAATAAGAACTTCCTCTCTCTACTAAGGCAGACAGATAAGGGACTTCTACATCTCACCAAGCTCACTCTGCTTTCTGGACTTGGGAGGGTCAATGACTACATGTGGGCTTCTGGCTGGGAAGCACAGAGACAGAGCCCACTATCAAAGGAAAACAGAAGCTTAAATGCAAAGATCCTCTAGCATCTAGAACTGGGGAGCCTGACCACCCAGATCCATGCCATGGTTAGTATTTGTCTTCCTTACATTAGCCCTGACTCCAGCAAAGTCTTGTCTAAATGGCATGGCCTTGCTTCAGCTTTGCTCCTAGGGAAGGGGCAACTATCTTCACTAAAGGCTGAGTCATCCAGAGCCATGGAGTTCTCTCGAGGAGGATGAGAGAGTAGGGACCACCACACAGAGGCCCAAAGGTGCCGGTGAGACCATGTGCTGAAGTAAGGAGATTAAGAACATGCACGAAACCTACAAAAATGATTCTTATTCTACATTTTCATTTTCTTGGTCTGCCATTAAACCCGACCTGGTGATCAGTCACCACAAGGGTGGGCAGGGTGTAAAGGTCCCAGGACACAGACTGATCTACAGAACAGATGGGCTTGGAGAGGCAGAGAGACCTCATTCTGAGTAGGGAGCCAGCCTGAAGCTGACACAGATGGAGATTAGGAGGGTCAAGTGCCTGGTGGGAGGCAGGGATTGTGTAGGAAGAATTCACCTGGGGGTATCCAGACAGTAAGGGAAGTTAGGATGTCAGATGCAGCATCTTGAGGGCAAGAGAATGGACCCATGCCCTCCATTCTATTAGCATTCCCCACATTGAGTGAGTCAGGCTCTGATGATGGGAAGAAGCCCCTTTGGGATCATTTTGTCCACAGATGGAGCAATGTAGCTGGGATAATTTAGAAGCAAAAAACCCAAGGCACTGTCATCACTCAGGAACAGCCCTCTCATGGACAGACAAAGCAATCACTCCATGTCATGTTGTGAGGCACTAAGTGCCTTTCCATTATCCCCATCTTAAAGATGTGGTGCTGCTGGCTGAGGTTGGGTTCAGCTCGAATCCTGTCCAAGTGGAAAGTCTCGATGAAGACTAAGGTGTGATTCCACATCTTCTCCCTGGACCTGCATTCTAAGCACTCCTGTGCAGATGGCTCATGCACATGCAGCATCCCCGTGTCTGCTAGCAAACCCATGCCCCCAGAAGGGGTATGGCAGCACTGCAGGTGACCACCTTCCTAGGTGATTATGAGGTCAAGTTCAGCCATTCCCTCACTCTGCCAGACAGCAGACCCCACTCTGTCCAGAATGATTCCCTTTACCTTAATTCATGATTTGCAACTTGGTTTTAATAAAATGCATTTATAAAAGTGTCCAGAACAGAATTGAGTGTGGCTTTGAAGGCAGATTGAGGTCTTGGACGGTCCTTAGGTTAGCCTTGGCGCCCTCAGTTTACCATCAGCAGAGTTCCGAAGCACATGCTCCCCCCAGTCACAGGAAGGGGCGGCAGACCAAGAGGGAGGACGGGGCAATCTCATGATATTCCAAGCCCAGGCAAGCTGCTTCTCTGGATAGATTCCTCTCGTTGGCTAAGTCTATAGGAAGACGCGCTTTTTTTTCCCACTAAAAGCTAAGAGGCCAGTCTAGACATTTGTTTCACAGTTGATTTGCTTCCAGAAAAGCAAGTCAAAATGACTATAGAATGGAGAGAACTTTAGAGGAGCCACACATAGGGGTCATGGATGAAGACTGCAGAAAGATGCAGACACGCACGGTGAAGCCAAGTAGTGTAGCAGGGACACGAGAGTGCAGACTTGGAACCACAGGGCCAGGCACATCCCTTGTTCATCCTGTGTCTTCGTGCAAGTTACTTAACCTCTTTGTGCCTCAGTTTCCACATCCAGGAAACAGAAAAAATATCTCTTCACATGCTTGTTGTGCAAACCACTGGATTAACACATGTAAGCGCTTAGAACAAAGAGCCTGGCACGTAGAAATATTATGTGGGGTAGTTATTCATATTGTTTTATGAAACTCTGTTCCCCAGGCATGCTTTTTCACTACTGACCTTCAGAGGGAGACTGACTGCAGAAAAGATGCCAGTTACTAATTTCTGTGATCTCCTGCCCTTGAGCTTGCGGATCAGAGCTCAGAAATGACTCAGGCACTCACCCTGAACTCAGAATGTTTCTGGCAGAACTTTTTCTACTCCAAGGAGTCGCCAAGTAATTATACTGAAGACATCTTGCCCTGAGCCAGAAATGTGATAACACGCATTTCCTTAGAGGGATGACCAGGAGGCTTGAAGTGAAAACACCCGGGAAACGTTGATAAAATGTTGTATGCATGTGTCTCCATACAGAAGGGGAGGAAGAAGAGGAAAAGGGAAGAAAATAAGGAGTTAGAGGAGGAACAGAAGTTTTCAAAGGGACTTCAGGTTCATGTTGTTTCCACACTGAGGTAGAATGTGAGGATCCCACACATTCAGACCTGCCTCTCCACTACAGTCTACACCCGGTCCTCGATGGCCATGGCCGCACAGAGGCTGGATACCAGGGTTTACCTTTTCTATTCATGCTGCCCCCACATCTGATAGATCATCAAATGCTGTTGATTTTGTCTAATCCTATGCAAGCTCATGATTTCATTTCCAACCAACGGCTCACTTAGGGGAATCTCACTGCATCGGTCTGGATCTCCCGAGCCCTGAGGAGTGGAGAGGGTGTCCGGTTACCTAGCCAAGGTCAGCTAATCCTAAATGGGGAAGTCGAGAGGAGAGGAGAAAAAGTCAGTATCCACCAACCAAAAATGTCCAAAACGCAGCCCCCGCTGCAGTGAGGCATCATTGACTCCTCTGCGGCAGACGTCCCCCGTGCCCTTCCCTGTGTCCCTTACGGGGCGTTCTGGCTTTTCTGTCTCTGTATCTTCTTTTGTCGCTGCTGCTCAAATGCCCCTCTGCTCACACGGGCTTGGCTACCTGCAGGCTGCTGCCCCTATCCTCTCTCTCTGTGAGTCATCTGGCACGCTCTGTTCCAATGTCTACGTCCCTCTGTGTGTCTCATTTTCAAAATCCAAAAGAAAGAGGATTTAACTGGGTCCATATGGTGCCCTATGGAGCAAGCTTGCCGGGCAGGACTGTTGCAACAGGCCACTGCCCAGAAAACCTAAAGACAGCTGCTTTGGAGCCAGCTCATGGCCACAGCCCTGTCGTTTGTGGCAAGCTCATATAAAAATTAAAATCTTTGTTGACCTTCAGTAGTCAACATATTAATTTATACGACTAGATTTTTTTGCATGGGGTGTGACTTCAGTGGATATGGGTCTGTGTAAGTCGTACCAGAAAGATAGGAGCAAGGCAAAGAGCAACCATCTCATGAGCAGTCTGAGATCTTGCAAGAATATTAAAGCTCTTTTAGGGTCATTTTGCACTGCGCAAATCCAGACCCACGAGCAAGCAGAACAACAGTGTGTCCTATTAGCCGTTCACAAATGGTTTCTTTTAAAATGTCCTTTCTGATCAGCAGTTCATGGGAGGAGTTTCTCTACCCCAACGGGTCAGGGCAGCCCCTCGTGTGAAGTCAGCATTTAAACATTTGGCAGGGATGTGCCAGACCACCCAGACTCCCCCAGATCCCAGCCCAGCCACCACGCTGGATGTCCCTGTGCTGGCTGGGGCTCTGGGATCCAGGCCACAAAGATGCTTCAAGATTTCTGACTTTGCCACCAAGGCAACTGATTGCAATATTACACACATCTGGAGAGAGAGACACATATTTAGGTGGGTGATAGAAGACATGGTTTGAGAAAATTTTCCAGATCTTGTTAACATTTTTTGTGGCCATGGGAATCTTGCTTAACCTTCAGCTCCCTATCCAGAAAAAGGAGACGTCGCTATGCACTCAGTGTGCACGTGGATTCCAGTGGAGACTGGTAAGAGCATCCACTTATAAATACAATGGCTGAGGAGGGTCATTTGGCAAAAGGGAGGCCAGTTTCTGAAATTGGCTTCAGTTCTAGTAACCATAGAAAGCAGGTGAGATCATCACCACGGCCTGACAATTCCCTTAGATTTACCCCATTATTCCATCTCGCTCTTTTCATTTTAAACAAGATCTAGCTAAAAGTGTGACTTTAATAGACTTGCTCAGTGGCTAATATTATTGTATTGGTCACTCCGTTTCCTTCCTGGGGTAGTAAATACCTGTACTTTTATGGTGCAGACTTTTGTCGGTTCTAATGAGCTTCCCCGTGTTCCTCTGGGCCAAGAGCAACCATGGCAGCCACTCATGACTCAGCTTCCTGTGCACCTGGTCCTGAGGCTGACCCCCAGGGAGAGTGGCCTCAGGGAAACAGCACCCCCTTCATGAAATCAGCCTTGCTTCCCCCATGTGGGGGCAGGAGCCAAGGTCCTGATCAGCCACCACATGTGCTGAGCCCAAGTCTACCCTGTGTTCGCAGATGGCAGCTCTCAGCTGGCTGAGCCGGCCTCCCAAACTCATCTCGGCTGTACTTGGCATACAGCCTGGCCTTCTCGCACCAGAGCCAGAAGGCTGCCACCAAGAGCACCAGGCCCGCTGCTTCCATTCTGCAAACAGGGAGGAGGGGGATTTTTCCAGCCCCATTGGGGCAGGTGAGCACTTGCTGGGAACCTTCGAGGGTATCTGAGTGCCCACAGACCTGCAGGAACACCTCACTGGTGCTCACAGCCTCACTCGTTCCAAGAGGGAAAACATAATTGTCCAGAAGGCCCAGCAGAAATGGGGCTTGAGGGACCAGGTCAAAGTCTACTTCCAACAACTTAGGCGTTCATATCCAAAAAGTATGCATAATGTTAATAACTGGCTAAAAGCATTTACATACATTTTAAACTTTATCTCAAGCTCCTTTGTGTAAAATCAAATCAGAGAGATCGGTCTTTGAGCTGAAGGAGAAATGTATATGGCTTGATAGATACAGATGTGACGGACCTAGGATCTGACAGAATGTTTGTAAGATCAATTGCACGCAGTGCATTGAAAGTGCTCAGTTATGGAGTGGAACTGCCTTATTTCAGAATATATGATGCTTGAGGGCTCACAATTATCTGAAAGAAAAATCCCCAGAAATAAGATGTCAACAACTTCATTTTTGTAGCCCATATTGATGACTATGAAAAACTCTTTGGCATCAATAAAACTTGAGTGATTGCCTTTTCCAATTGTCCAAAATGAGAAGCAGACCCAAAAAGGCACTTTTCTGCCAAGGGAGATTTCTCTTAATTATCCTTGAGCCTCATTTGCTACAGGCTTAGTAAACAGCCGGAGCCTTTCCTCCCTCTCTGGGACCCCATGCACACGTGCGCACACACACACACACACACACATGCTAGTGTGCACGTGTCTGCACACTCATGCACAAAATGCACACCTATGAAGACAAGCTAGCAGGGGCCAGACCAACTGGGAAAGATGGCTATTAGACTTGCTAGGTAAAAATATGGACAGTGCAAAGAACAGATATAAAACCTTTGCCAAAAGCTTTATCACAAGGGGCCCCGTTTGCTAAGTGGTCCTTCAGCTTTTATATTTGGATAAATGAGGGTTTGAGTAACTCAAAGTGACTGGCCTTCTAAAACCACACAGAATTCTTCTTTTCCCAATAAAACCTCAAAACTCCTAAATCTCATAGAAGTTAAAAAAAAAAAAAAAGCCATGTCCCTGAGGACTAAAATAGAAAGAGAAAGAAAGAGTGGCCAAGAACATTATTTTCAGCTTCCAGGGGACCGCCTTTCTGTTCACATGCCCGTCACGATTTGTCAAGGAGGTTAAGGGTCCAGCTCACCCCCCCAAGATGAAAAACTTGAGGCCAAGAGGTGGCTGCCTGGAGTTGGGCCTGAGCAGGACAGAGGAGAACGTGCATCCTTTCTTAACCACGCCAAAGATGCCTCAGTGCTGAAATCCAAGGAGCCAAAGACAGTTTTCCAAAAGACTGTACTTAGTAAGGGCAGAAGGTGAGGGTGAACAAATGATGCTCTGTCTCCCTCAGGGTTTTGAAGATTATTAGATTACCATTTCAAGACAGGAACATTCTAACATGATGTAGTAGTTGGACTAAAGAGCGCAAGGCTGAATCAAAAACAAATTTATTGAGGTTGGATGTTGGGGAAGCTAGTTCACTTCTCCCAACCTGACTATTTTCTTCTCCGGTTGATTCATTACTGCTACAAACCCTAACACTTTTACCATATGACTACTATTACTCTCTTTATCTTCCCAAGCTCCCTTATGGGGGGATCAACTTATGCTTGTCAAACATGTCAATACCACAATAGGGGACAATCTCAGGCTTTGACCTCAAGCCAGTACTCACTGGTCCTTCCCCCTGCCCCGTTCTCTTTCTTTTTTGTCCTCTCTCTATCGCGGTATTTGGCCCCAAATGACCCTAAATAAGATTCTGCCCGCCCCCCTCACTAGTACTGAGAGTTTAGGCAAAGAACACCTTTCTGAACGTTTTCTCGTATGTGAAACAAAACACTCCATGAGGACTAACTGATATAGGGACTGAGACTGAGATTATTTGAGAAGGACTATCCTAATCACACAAGCCCTTTAAAAACAGAGAGTTTTCTCTGGCTTCCCTGTGAGTTCCAAGGGGCTCATTTCAGCAAACCTCTCCACAGAGCTCTGCGTGAAAGGCACAGGGGCAGGCCGCGGCTCCATCCGAGGGAGCCCGCCAACACAGCTTGACCACCTTCTTTCCAAATAAGTAGAAATAGGGAAGAAGCTTGCATACTTTTGTTTAAAGTCTGACCCATTTTTCAAGATTGCCATTGTTCTCTCAAATTCACTTTCCTTCCTTTGCTTCCTGTACATGAAGAAAGTTCACACTCACACACTCAAAACACAGCACAACACAGAATGTGCATGATGTCACCCCACAAGGACCTCTGCACAGGGGAATTCCAAGTCAGAGGCCATGTCCCCATCAGGAGCCTTTGCCAATCTTGAGCCACTGTCCAGCCGGCTGGCAGGCTGACCATCGCCACCACCCTCAGCATGTGTACACGTGGTTCGGAATGATAGCGGAAGCTGTGGTGGCAGAGAAGGAAAGAGAAGTGGGCCACGGGAAGATCTGTCTGGGATGGGCTTTTCCAGAAGGTGATTTAAGTGGTTCTGAATTGTCCGAGATAACACTGAATTGTCTTACTCTTCTTAGCTTTTTCTTCTAGACTTTTTAATTCTAAGAAATAAAAGGCCTTTAAATAGTTTTACATAAAGGTATAAAATTATCTCTGGAAAGAGAAAAAGAATTAATGCATGTAAACAAACCTATAATTTGGGATTGAAGGAAGGCTAGGGATACTTTTGTTCTTTTGTATACTCTTCTCCCTTCTATTTAGAAGTTCTGCATCTTCTTTGCTGCTTTCTCCAGCTACCCACCTACCTTTGTGTTCGAATATCACCCCTTTGATGAAGATGTTCCTTCACTCCTCTCTTTCCCAGGAAGAATTAGTTATTCTCTAACTAAAGCTTTTTCACTTGTTTCATTTCCCACAGCAAAGAATTAATTACCTCTGATTATCTGTGTAAACTCCAGTCCTGGAGTCACTCAAGGATTTCACAAAGACTTATAATGCTGATATCATGGGAGGGCTGCTGGCCCTGGAAAAAACAAAACATTAATCCTGGAAACCACATGAGAGAGAAAAGTCTAGGGTCTGGGAGAGTGGGGTAGTCATGGTGTGGGTTGATCAAGGCAATTGAGTGAATAAGTCTTTCTCAAGAGAGTGTACTTAGTGACCAGAAAGAAAGGGCAGATGTCCTGTTGGATTTTAGGTAAGTGTAGGTCCCTTAGGTGGAAGGAATTGTATGCATTCCCACATCGCACAGGCCAAGGATAGCAAGAGCTGACTTCTCAGCCTGGTGCTCTTCATGGATGTTTGTACCATTCTTTCCCTGAAGGCAGAGCTATAGCAAGAAGGGAAAGCACTGTGGCTTCTAGAGGCTCTCTCCTTCCCTGAGAAGGAACTTGAAGAGAGATAGGTTCTCTGGGGCTGACTTTAAAGATGTGCACTACAGTGATCTCTTCATCCATCCAACCAAATAGCATGTAGTAAGCACCCGCTAGGGCAGTGTTAGGTTCTAGGAATAGAAAATCTCCAAACTCTGGGAGCATGCAATCTTCTCAAGGAAGATAAAAGAGGTCTTGTTAAGAAGTTTTCTTATATGCAAAGAGTCAAGAACAGCCAAAATAAGTGAGACAGGGGTAGGAGGGAGAGGACCCCTGTGGTAGGTCTGAATATTCATCAAAGGTGATGGCAAGAACAGGTCCCCCAGGAAGCCCTGGGCAGAGTCCCTCTGGTGGTGATCCCAGGGAATACAACTAGAAAATGACCATCTTGAGGTTTAACTCTGAATGTAGCCCTGGTGGTGTAACCCAGGAAGGAGAACCAAGGCCACCTGAGTTAAATGTGGCATGAAGAGTCACCACTGAGGGGCTGTTTAAGCAGGGAGGTATCTTAGCTGGAAGCTGCTTTCCTCAATCCACAGAAACATGCACAGTTGGGAAAGAATTCCTTGCTAGTGTTTGAGACACCAAAGCCATTTTGGTTAGGGTACTCAAACTCAGTTTGAGAAGAACAGTTATGTGCAACTGGAAGTCTCCAAAGCATTTTAAGAAGTGGAATAATTTTAGTAAATTAAAAGACCACTTGGATCATGTGATTCAGGGTTGAGGAGGAGTGGGAAATACAAAGGATGTCAAGATGGAGACTGTCAGGATGTGGCAACTGGCGGGAAATGGGAGTGAAGGAGAAGAAGAATGGGTGAATGAGGAAGAAGAATGGGTGTGGATGTTGGCTTCAATGCCTTCCACTTGGGTAAGGAATGTAGGCGAATCAAAACACACACAAGGTGGGGACAGAACAAGTAGATGCTTGGTGTATGTCCCACAGATGTTAAGCTTGATTGCCTGTGGGTCTTCTGACAGGAGATGCTTAGGAAGACAATAGGTCTGCTGTTTAGGAGAGGTCTGTGCAAAAGATCATATTTGGGAGCCATTGGCTTTGCAAGTGGTCAGAGGAAATTGTGGGGAGAAAGGTCAAGAAGAAAAACCAATGTATTTGAGCCTCCACAGTGGGTTGGGGATTTGGGAATGATCAGATGTTCTTCCTCGCCCTGCAGAATTCAGGTTAGTGCACAAGTCAGGATGGCCACCTCAAGGCAGTAACCAGGAAGAGAATGGTAAGCAGACAAACTGGGAATACTCCAGTTTGCCTAAGTTAAGAAATCACAGGAATGGAGACTAGAAAAGGCAGGTTGAGGCCAGCCCGTGAATGACCAAAATGTTTGGAAGGCAAAGGGGAAATGTCATGAGCAGGGTAACCACAGGTCCAGGGCTCTATGGAGCATTGTCCAATTCAGCCATAGGAAGCACTTCATGATATGGTGATGGGCAGCAGGTGGAGAACAATGGCTGTATGAAGGGGAAGAAGAGAGGCAGTGAGGGCTGGTGTCAACCAGGAGAGACACTCAGAATACCTAATGACCTAATGATACTAACAACACAGGCACCATCTATTCAGAACAGGTGCTGGCCAGGACACCATACCGGCGTGAAATCAGCCAATGCACGCCGTTGCCAGAGAATCAGCAATGGGAAGAGGTAGGAGGAGGTACGGCAGTGAGGATACAACCTGCCTCTGATGAGTGATAAAATATAAAAAGGACATGCAGATGGCCACCATGATGGTTATGATGTAATATCAACAAACAAGGGAAGAATGGCTTCTTGATAAAATGTAGCTCTGCTCTTCACATGTGCTTTCATGGGACAGAAGAGAAAACTGAGGGGACTCAGATACAGAGAGACCTTGTGGGCTGGGAGCATCCGGGTCACTGAGAAGCACTGCTGGCTTCAATTTCCCGTTCATAAACTTGGCACGTTTTAGTCTTTGCACGTCACTCTCCATAACTGTGGGACCATTTGTCTTACTTTTCCATAGCAGTAAAGCTAGTTCAGAAATGTAAAAAACAAAAGAAAATAAACAGTCACTTTCCCATTACCCCTAAATGCTGATGGAGAAAGTTGGTGGCAAAGGCATTTCAGGGTCCTGCCCTCTATTTAAGGTTCAGCAGATGCTAATTTACCTTGGACAGTAGACTTCCAGAGCCAGGAGAGGTGGGACCACCCGCGCACTGTGGGCAGTGCAGGCTTTCTCCTCCCGACAACATCTGGGGAAGGCTAGAGCATGTGTCCTCACACCCCGAAGTGAAAACAGCATTGCAGAGCTCCGGAACAGCTCATGGGAAGCTGTCCAAGCTGCAAGCAGAGGTACCTACGGTGCTTTTGCCACATCCACCTCCTGTGTTTCCTTCTTCCTAGTCGCAGCAAAAAGTAAGCTCAGGAGTGATGGAAATCCCCATCAAACGGTAGCCCAGCCTCTGCTTATAAACCTCTGGCCATAGGGACCTCAGTTCTGCCCAAGGAGAACCTACCATCTTTGAAAATTCTAGATTATTGGAGTCTCTCTTTTTGTTTTCCTGAATTCCACCTCTCCCTAGCTTCTGCCTATTAGCCCCCTTGGAGGGACCAAGAAGCAATGTGGCTTTTAGGCGGTTCCTTCTGGAATTTTCATAGCAGTGACATGATGATCTTACAAAAAATGCAGCAGGAAGAGGTGACAGTTGGAGACCCCGGAATTAAGCATTGATACTTTCTGTACACGACCTCTGAGCCTTTCCTATTCAACACGCTCTATTCTCTGCTCCACCATTTGGTTCCTCTGGCAAGTTGATGGTGTATATGTGTGTGTCATGGGGAAAATTCCCCTTTCCAATTTCGGTTATTTCTCCTCTTAGAAAAGCAGGTCACCTGGGCAAGAGGCCAGCTAATACAGAGTGCAAACATCTTGTTTGGGGAGGAGGTGGTCAGAACTCACTTATTTCTGCTCATTGGACTTGGCTCAGCAGGTGCAAAGCTGACTCCCAAGTCATGTCCCCACTTTTCTTCTGCTCTGTTCCACTGCTCTTCCCAGTCACTCCTCCCAATCAGAGAAAATTTAAAAGGCAAGACTACACAGCTTCCTCTTCAGCTTTGCCTCTCTGGATTCTTTTATGCTGTGGAAATGAACCTTAAGCCACCCATACCAGGCACCCCCTTTCCAGGCTGAGGGATGTTTGCAGGGGTTCCAGCCATCTCTTAGAACTCCCTGGTGCTAAATCTTCCTCTGGATTGGGAGAGATTTCACCTTCCCTTAATATCCTCCTCTAATTTGATTTATACCTTGTTGCTTTTTACATATATTCTTCTGTCCATTATAGGGGTGAGTCTGGTTGTTTCATCAATAACCAAGATTCTTTCTCTATATTGGAGTCTTTTTCATTCATTTGGATGCATTCTAAGAGGGGATTTATGTAAATCTGTACCTCACCTACAAGCTTTCTATGAAGTTTTGCTTTATTTTTCATAGTGTCTTATTAGTACATAGAAGCATTTTCCTATCATTTCTCTATTGCTGATTGTACCTTTGGTCAATAACTTACTTCATACTGGTTAATTTTTTGCAAGGGAAAAGGGTTGGGGTACCTGTGCCTAGCTTTCACTTAGGTTATTTCTGTATCTTTTTAAGTGTTTTCTTTTATGTTGACTATAATTGAATTAATTTTCTTAACCTGAGTGCTTTAATATATATATATAATTTGTATTTTTGTTCTTAATTCTGTCATCTTATTTTATGCTTTCTCCGTTGGTATGCTTTTACTGTCTCCTTTGTGCTTTTTCTAAGAACATTTCCTTTGTTAGCTTCTCCCAGTGACTTGGAGGTATATATCCTGTTTCAAATTTACTTCTGGTCTCCTTTAAGATTTTCCAAAAATGCATCTTTTGTTTTCTCTTGTCAAATTCAGGAAAATTTAATAATCTTTTACTCCCTTGTTAGAGGAAGTTTTACACACTTTCATCCATTTGTTTACGCCAGTATGATTATTTTCTATTAACTTACTATTTAAATGTCAAGTAACTTCTAATTTAATATTTTTTTTTACTTCACAAACAATTTGACTCTTTATTTATAAAACTATTTAGTATCTATATCTAAGTGTGTATCTGGCAAAGCTGTTAACCATAGGCCTTTTGTAATGTGATTTCCCCATTCCTAAATATTTGCCTTTGATTTATTTTTTACTCTACCAGTAAGTTTTCCAAGAAAAGCACATGGGTCTTGGACAACCAAACAAGCCTTTCTGATACCTTCTTATAGGCTGGATATATAAATTTTGAATCTCTATATCCTTCCCCAAGAAAATCCAAAAGAATCCTTGCATTGTCTTTAAACGTACAGTGTTGGAACAGATGTTCTGAAATCTCTGGAAGATTTTTTTTAATATTTCCCTTTGTAATTTTCCTTTCTTCCTGCAAGGGTGATTTTAGATAATTATTCTTTGTCACTGAAATTAAAGCATTTGAGCAGGGTACATATGCATGCAGATTTCTATTCACAAGAGAATTCATTGTATTCAGAAAGCCCATATTTTCTTTATAACCTCAGAAAAGTTTTCTTCCATGTGACGATTTTTTTTCTGCTCCATTTTTTCTAGTTTTTATTCCACAGAATGCTGATGAGTCAGAAATGGGATTTTCCTTTCTTGGTGTCTGTTATCTTCTCTCATCGTATTCTACTGTGTATATTCATTCTACTTTCCTAGAAAGCCTATGTAGTTTGGCCTCTGGGTCATTGTTTTTTCCTTTTGACAACTTTTTTCTTCACTGTTTATGGTACAGATTCTAATTCTGTAAGAGTCTTTGGCATCCTTACATTACTTTTATGTTTTGTTCAATTTTTTATCTCTTCCATATGTCTATCTCTATCTCAAATGCTTCATAATTTCTTATGTATTTTATTTAGTTTATAGAATATATATGTAAATGTGTGTATATATATATATAGAGAGAGAACGTTTATATAGAATATATGTAATTAGAATACATAGAAAGAATATATAGGGGTGGGGCGCCTGGGTGGCTCAGTCGTTAAGCGTCCGCCTTCGGCTCAGGTCATGATCCCAGGGTCCTGGGATCAAGCCCCACATCGGGGTCCCTGCTCGGCGGGAAGCCTGCTTCTCCCTCTCCCACTCCCCCTGCTTGTGTTCCTGCTCTCGCTATCTCTCTCTCTGTGTCAAATAAATAAATAAAATCTTTTTAAAAAAAAAGAAAGAAAGAATATATAGGGGTGCATGAGTGGCTCAGTTGGTTAAGCGCCCGATTTGATTTAGGCTGAGGTCATGATCTCAGAGTTGTAAGATTGAGCCCCGCATCAGGCTCCGAACTCAGCAGAGAGTCTGCTTGAGAGTCTCTCTCCCACTCCATCTACCTCTCCCCCAGCTCGAACTCAACTCACTGTCTCTCTGTCAAATAAATAAATAATAAAATCTTTTTAAAAAAAAAAAACAGAGAGAGAATGTGTATATATACACATTTTCTTCTGTTGTGGATGGTGAATCATGTAGGAAAATCATTTCTCTCTTTTAATCCCAGTGTCTTCTCATTATTTCATGAGAATCGTAATCAAACAAGAAAATAACTCAGGATTCTTTGCCAACAGGTGGGGAGTATTTAATTCCCTTTTTCTCACCTGCAGGATCTTAAGCTGAGTGACAGGTTGTTGTGTGCCGCCTTGGGCTAAAGGTCTCCTGGCTATCAGGATTCTAACTTGTATGTCTCTGTTGGACCGGGATGAACTGTCCTCGGCCAAGACTGCCCACTGTGCTGCATATACGCAGAGTATGCTCCTATTCATCTCTGCTGGAGAAAATTCATGCACAGTGGCAGTCCCCAGAGGGAAGTGTTCTACTGCTCCTACTTGTCTCCACTATCTATACTATTGAGTTCAATCCCAAAATGCAGTGAATCACCATATAAACTTTTCCACCCAAGGAGCAGCAACCTTAATAAAGTGGAAGTTCCAGTTGGGTGGCTAGAGCAGGGGGATGGTTGTGTAAGGAAAGACTTAAGCATCTCAGAAAGCAAGTCCTCTCACTTGGGGTTGGTGCCCAGGCTTTCTGCTTGACCCCTTGGGACCAGGTCTCTGAGGCAGAACGCCACAGATGGGGTGACTGCAAATAGTCTTCTTCCTCCTTCCTCTCCAGTCATGTGTTGTTTCGGGTCTTTAGATATGAGCTATGATGCATATAAAAGTTCCATGACTGCACCCAGTGATCAAACTCCTTGTTTCCAGTGCTAGAGGTTTTGCACCTTCTTTATTTCCTAGGAATTCCAGTGGAAGAAGGAAGAAATTTATGTAGACATAGTTTCTTTTTTTTTTTTGTAGTTTCAAGTTTTTATTTAAATTCCAGTTAGCTAATGTACAGTGTAATATTAGTTTCAGGTGTAGAGTTTAGTGATGCATCAGTTACATACAACACCCAGTGCTCATCACAACAGGTGCCCTCCTTAATCCCCATCACCTGCTTAACCATTCCCCCTTCCTCCCTCCCCTCCAGTAACCACCAGTTTGTTCTCCATAGTTAAGAGTCTGTTTCTTGGTTTGCCTCTCTCTCTTTCCCCCACCTATGTTCATTTGTTTTGTTTCTCAAATTCCACATATGAGTGAAATCATATGGTATTTTTCTTTCTCTGACTTATTTTGCTTAGCATTATACTCTCTAGCTCCATCCATGTCATTGTAAATGGCAAGATTTCATTCTTTTTTATGGCTGAGTAATGTTCTATTATATATATATACCACATTTCATTCAGAACCTAGACACCTCCTATTGTATGTATTTTATCTTCTTATATGGCATGTGCTTTTTAAACTGCATCAAAGACTTTATTGAAAGAAGTATGTTACATATGAACAAAATAAAACTAAACACATAAGTCTCAGAAAACTAAGACTCTAGTGCTTGATAAAGTCAGAAACAATTTTCAAAAATACTTGACCATATTTATTCTTCACAATTTTAATGTAATACAAGTTCTGTTAAGTTCTATTAAATGTTTTTGTTGGGGTAACTTACCTAAGTTTGTCATTTGCTTGGTTTGTCTACCGACTAGTTTACCTGAGCGTATCTTCCTGGAGGTATGTATTGAAGAGCAACAATCGAACTTACAAACCCAAGTTCACTCAGCAAGTAGGGGTCTCAACACCAGACCATTACCATGTTGGTCTGAAGTAGGAAGTATGTCTCTTTTTTTTCCTTTTTTTAGATTTTATTTATTTATTTTTGCGAGAGAGAGCACGTGAGAGTGAGCATGAGCAGGGGGGAGGGGCAGAGGGAGAAGCAGACTCCCCGCTGAGCAGGGAGCCCAACGTGGGACTGGATCCCAGGACCCTGAGCCAGAGGCAGACGCTTAACCGACTGAGCCACCCAGGTGCCCAGAAGTTTGTCTCTTTTAAAAGTTGACCAAAGAACAGTAAATGGACCTCTAGTCGGGGAATGTTTCAAGCAAAATGCCTACAAAGGAGGAATCTTGGGCCAGCTTCTCAACAGTGGAGGCCCTGCGCATTTGCCGGCTGCCTCACTGGTTGAGACTTTATCTCAGACAGGTCTGTCGCTCAGTGCCCCTTTTATGTAAGACACTGAACGCATCTGCCAGGTGCAGGGGATTCCTGTTGTACAAAGACTCCTGACATCAAAGGGAACCTGCAATTGCAATGCTGGCATTTTGAAAAGAAAATGCTGAAACCAAAATGGTTTTTCTCTCCCAGCGTTTGCTTTGGAATTCGCCAAAGCCAGACCCAGGGAAAGTGATGACATCCTAAAAGCCTGTGATTAATTCATGCTGGTCCCCAAGACTTTGCCCTCAGTGCCACATGGTGAAGCAGTTACTACCACCTGGTTTTGCTCTGCAGCCAGAAAGCACTTCCAAGAATTCCAGTCATCACTTGCAGAGAGATAGGCCTGAGTATGGGGAGTTTCTTACAGTGCTCTTTTATGCAAATCTTTTATCCTTTCCCTCGCGGAGATTCCCTTGCATAAACAACTCTGATTACCAATAGATTATTTACACATGTGATTGATTGCTCTTCTTTCAATGAGTTGTTCCCTGTGGCGGTTCAGGTCCCTGTTTCAGTGTTTTTGTACAAGTAGGAGGCTAAGGTGGCAGGAAATAGGAGCTCCCCAGAGGAGCAGTAACTGTGATAAATGAGACTATGTGAGGCTATTTACATACAGGAAACAATATAAGCAAAGGAAGGAGGCAACTCAGAGTGTGAAGTTGTATTAAAGCTATAGCGCTAATTTTTTTTTTTTTTGCCAAACCAAACTTTTTGAAATATCGTATTTATTATCTTTAGTTTAAAAAGAATCAATGTATATGGAGAAAAGGTTTATTATAATTGTTTAAAGAGTGTATGTAATTGAATGTGAGTTTTTCTGCTGAAAAGCATAGACACTTTGCACAGGAGGGCTGAAATCAGATTATAGGATTTGCATTAAAGTCTGGAAAATAAGAATGTATTTGGTCAACACCAGAGTGACCAAAAGCCATAGAAATGCAGAAGAGTGGTATGTCAACTTTTCTCCAGAGGAAAGGAGGAGTACTTCTGAGATTATGCACTTGCAGATGGTCCCATGTGGCCTCAGTTGTATGTAAGATGAGAAGTCAGACTTGAGGAGATGAAGGGTCTACTTATGATCTCAGCCACCAAGTCTTGGCCAGGATACTGAGAATCTCCTAGTCAAAGAGCTCAGCCATAAGGAAGTCTTGACATATGTGACCTGCTGCTGGGTCTCACTACAACATGATAAGACCATTTCTACCGCAAGCCCACAGAAGACTTCAAGTTTTCCTAGGGTGACTAGGCCTGTTCCACACTGACTGGGGTGAAGCACCATTCTTTGAACTCTGGCTGCAGGAAAAATCCGGGGTTCTAGGATTGGGCCTCATCCAACTGTACTGATTCTGGGTTGTTAGTAAGGAAAGGGGCATTGCTATGTACTCCAAGTACAATCGCCAAAGAATAGACACATCACCCAAACCATGACAAAAGCACCAGGCCCAGGACTCAGCTCTTCTTGACCTAGAAGTACTGATGAACCCAACAATAAAAGAGCCTTTGTCTGAGTAAGTCTACAGATCATCCCAGAACTAGTCATGGGCCTTCCTCATAGGTTAGGTTCCAGATATAACATGACCCAACTAGTTAAGAGAGCTCAGTAGAACTATCTGAGTTAATATAGCCCAGAATCAAATGGAGATCTTGCTACAAGCTTTGAGCTGTCTTTTTAACTGTGTCTGTTTGCTGTGGGTCCCCAGAATGTCTTCTGTTCTCATCCTGGGTTCCAGAAAAGAGCATAGATGGCTGATGTGAATGCCTACCTGGAGGGGAGCCCAAGTTTTGTATCTGATCTAATTGTGCCAGGGAAGGGACAGGACTGTTTTAAGTGCCTCTGGTTTGTCCCAGCTTATGGACACAGAAGCAACGTAGAGATTCTGGATTTCGACATGGAGTTGAGAAGTCTCTCAGAAGGATGGTTCTTTACCCGCTGACTCCACAACCTCACCTAATGACCCTCCCCACTCTAATCTGTCACCCTACCTGTGGATCCATGTTCCTCAAGCTCTAGCAAGACTTCCTGGCCACTGTGTCCAGTCTTCATTGTGTTTGTCTTCTCTGGGTCACTTGATGCTACTGTTCCATTAAACCTTCTTCATTTGAGCTTCTGTGAAGCACAGCTTCCGTTCTCCTCCATCTCTCTGTTCACAATATCCTTATATTGTCTGTGGACTTCTCTTCCTCACCTGCCTAATAAAACTTAGCCTTTCTCTAGTCTGTCCTCAAAGCTTTTTTCCTCTCCTCCACACCCTGTGTGGATGGCCCCATACACTCTGACAATTCCTGAATCCCTACCCCCAAGATAGACACATACCCCTTTCCTCTGGATGTATATTCCCAGTTATATGCTTCAAATGCATGGATTTTATGGTATGTGAATTACATCTCAAGAAAAATGTTAAAACAGAAAAGAAATGTGAGCCCATTAGTGTGATATCACACGTGCTGTGTATTAACTTCTCCAACCTCTGGCCACACTTCCAGCTCCACCCTACTTGTCCTGTCTCAGCACACTACATTTCAGATATAGCAAGCTGTGACCATATTTAAAATAGTTCCCTAAGGTCAGTGTTTTCTCATTACCTCTTTTATTTATACACGCTATGCCCTGTTTCTGGCATACCTTTCCCTCCAAGCTCTTGGTTTCCTGGTGAATGCCCATGTATTCACCAGCACCTCTTCCAACCACAAGTGGCATTTGATTCCTCTGCATATGGTCGCCTGACAGTGCTTATCTCAGGATACCATCTAAGAATGCAAGACTAAGGCTTTTCCTGAATGACAGGGTGTAGGGAGAGGTAGAAGAGAAAGAGAGGACTGGGGAAATATACAGATCTGGATTTCAACTCCAAATCTGTCACAGTATTATCCTGAGCAAGGGAATTAGTCTCTCTGAGTGTCAATTTCATATTTACAAAAGCAGGATTAACAATATACACCCAACAAATTGCTTTGGGAGAATTATGTGAGATGTGCATAAGGTGATTGGCCCACTCAGTCAAGGTTAGCTTTCCCTTTCTCTTCCTGTATCTTGACTATTTTTGTATGTTTGGCCAGAGCCAGATGTCTAGTAAAGAGTAGACAATCCATAAATGTTTTGTTGAGTCAATGAATACATACATTATTTTTCTGTATTGTCAATTACGGACCCACCTATCCAGTGTAGTCATTCATTCTGAATTTCTCTGACTCTTTACATTTCAGAATAGGGTTAATGTATGGCCTGAAAAGTTGATTATTATTATTGTTAATCCTGTTCTAAATCTTGCTATTACTGATGATAATGGTGGTAAAACGAATATACACTGTTTAGGACTTTAGAAAGAACCTCCACTCAAGAAAATCATTCAAATAAAACCATTCAAAATAAACAATTCAATGAACATTCAAAATAAAATCATTCAGGAAAACGGCAGATTAGAAAACATTCAAAGAGCATTTCTTTTTTTTAAAGACTGTGTTTTACTTATTTATTTAGAGAGAGAGTGTGAGCAGGGGGAAAGGCAGAGAGGGAGAGAGAGAATCTCAAGCAGACTCCACCCTGAGCACAGAGCCCTATGTGGGGCTCAATCTCACGACCCTGAGATATGACCTGAGCCAAAATCAAGAGTCAGCCATTAACAAACTGAGCCACCCAGGCGTCCCCAAAGAACATTTCTTAAACATATATTGCAGGTATTTATAAAATACAACTATTAAAGAACATCCTATTTAGAATTGGAAAAGCAATTACAACAAAAATGTTGATAAATAAACTAAACAAAAAATGTAAAGGGGCTATATGAGGAAAACTTTAAATTTCTGAGGAATATAAAAGACCTAAATACATAGAAGTTATACTATGACCTTGAATGTCATAAAGAACGTCCATCCCACATATTAACATTTCCTGGAACTATGTAACCTATTTCTAAGGTTCATCTGTGCAAATTGCACATAAATAATAGAAAGGAAGCAAATTAAGATGTTGCTGTTTTGGGGTACCTGGGTGGCTCAGTAGGTTGAGTAGCCGGCTCTTGATTTCAGCTCAGGTCATGAACTCAGGGTCCTGAGTTTGAGCCCCGCGTCTGCCTCCGTGCTCAGCGTGGAGTCTGCTTGAGATTCTCTCTCTCCCTCTCCCTCTCCCTCTGCCTCTGCCCCTCCCCTCTCTCACGTTCTCTCTTTCTCTCTCGCAAATAAGTAAATTAATTAAATCTTAAAAAAAATGATGCTGTTTTTCCATTGTTGACTCAACAAAATCTTGATAATATACAATTAAGAGAATATATAGCGACCAGCTGATCTCATCACAGGTCAAAATGTCCTTAGCAAAATAATTTGCTTGTAGGCTGCAAACTTGGTGGTCTAGGGGCACCAGTGGAATTTTTGCACATACTCAGGCCTAAGTAAAATGATACTGATGCTGACTTTGGTGGCCGTGGAGACTAGAAACAACTAGTCCATCAACAGAAGACTTAGAATCCCAGTATATTCCCACAATGAAATACAGTGTATCCATGAAGAAGAATAAATTAGATCGTTATGTCCTAATACGGAATAATTACCAAGATTGACTGTAAAATGAGAAGTGTGAAATCCTCTACAGAGTGCTCCCAACTGCATTTTTAAAAGATGACTACATGTAGTTTTATATGTTTAAAACATTGTTGAAAGGCTGTATGAGAAAACTCTGAAAGAAGCTGCTTTGGGGTATGAACCCTAAGAGATGAGCACTCTGAAGTGACAGAGGATTTATCTTCTTATTCTTTTTGTATTTCTTTGTATATTCAACCATCTATGTATGTATTTTCTCAATAAAACTCTAATTTTAAAATAACATTATAGAAAGAATTCAGTATTTCTAAAACTCTTTTGTCCTCAAATTAATACAAAATTTTATCAGTTGATTTATAAAGTATGGTTTTTAAATTAGAAGGTGATATCCTGATCACTTTTGTAATGTAGTCTTTAAAGTGCATTCATATACATTATCTCAGTTTTTAGTCCCAACCACCCTCTGACAGGGATTTACTCTTCTATTTTATTGCAGAAGGCAAATTTACCAACTCGTTAATAGCCAGAGTCCCTCTGAGTTGTTTCCCACACAAGGAGAGACTCCCCTGGAGTCACGTCTCATCTCCAGAAGGCCTCTGGGTCTGCTGTCGCTGCTGCTTTTAACATGAGGTAAGGGAGACTGGAAGGAGCACATCTTCTCTCTCACTCACCTGGGACTGGTGCAGCGTCCAGTGTGAGGTCAATGCGTTTGGAGCTGAAGGACCCACAGCCCACTTGCTCAGGGTAACTTTGTTTTGGTTTCATAACAATCCAGAACCACTCAGCTTTGGAGTGTCAAGGCCGATAACCCCATGACACCTCACATTCTCAGCGCTCTTGGTCTCTGTCTGTTGTATAGGCCTGCTCCCTGGCTCCATCCTGGTCAAATGTCCTCTGACCATATTGCTCTGCCCCTCCCCACTGCCATGCTGCCTACCACAACCCTTCTTTCCTATCTTTACCACTGGAGCATCCTTTGTCTGGAGTATCCTTTTTATGACAGGCGCTCTCAACTCTGTCCTTGGCCTTTTCACAAAACAGATGAGCTCTCCTGCCTACACTGAAATATGACACTGCACTGAGAAACCCACTTCCCCCAGAATATTCTCAAATGGACAGAGAGATGTCCCCCTGACCTCAGAGACAAACAAGAGATTGGCCTTCTCTCTGTTTGCCATGACCATTATTCCTTCTTCTTTGTAGTATATCTCACTCACTGGCTGCCATCACCCCTGCCTTCTCCCTACCTCTTCCCTTCACACTTCATTATTGGTTGAAGACTACACCAGCACCATTGCCTTTCTCTCATTCTCTCGCCCCCACCAACCATCCTTATCGTCATCTTCACTTGCCTCAGTGTTCATGTGGCCTACACATCGGTCCCCAAGTCAAATGCCCCCCGACACCATTCTCTCACTCTTGCCCACTCTTGTAGTCCAGATGGGGGTGCCCTTCACTGGCACTGCCCTACCTCAGACATTTTATTTCAACACTCAAAGAGAAAAGGACAAGTTTGAAATTTTCAGGCAAGAACTGGAAATTATAAAAAGTAGTGTGGCAGATTTGAAAGGTACCAAATCTAGAAACAGAAGATGTTTTAAGTAAGAAGAGAAATAGGAAAAATTACTTCAAAAGGAGCAACCATAAGACAAGGGTAGGTAGAAGACATGGAATAATTTCCTCAATATGTTGAGAGAAAATGACTGCCAACCTAGAATTCCACATCTGGCAAAAAATATCTGTGAAGAATGTAAATAATATAAACACAATTTAGTTAAACACTGAGAGATTTTATATCAGAAGTCCCGTACAAGAAGAATTATTTTGAGGTATTCTTCAATCACAAGATATAAATTTGGATGTCAAATTTAATAATGAAATAAATTTAAATAGATGCTACTTAAAATCACCTAGGGAAAGTATAGAGAGAGAAGAGACCTTGAACCAAAATTGAAGATCCCAACAGTTTGAGAATGTATCATGATTCCACCAGCTACCATCTCCCTCTTCGTTTCAGCTGGGTCTCATAAGTCCTCTCTTAAAAGTTCTTTTCCAAATATACTCAACTATCTTGGACCTCCTGACATTAAATGAGCCCACATCTAGACTTTTCATTACAACTATATCTGAGATGCTGAGCTCTGCTGGTGAACTCACACAACGTTGAAGACTGAAGCCAATAAAATTCTTGGTCTCCAACTTTGCCTTCATAACAACCCTCCACCCCCGAAGCCCTTCTTTTGGTCTTTGGAATGTTTTCTTATTCAAAACAAAACTTGTCTTAACCTTCACGACTTAACTTAGTCCCATAGGCCCACCTTCTTCCTCATTACTCCCACGACCAACTAGTTCACAGCAAATACAAAGGGTGTAGTAGAGACTGTGATCTGCAATCCAAACCCCCCTTTCCAGACTGAGTTACTCTTTGCTCCAGTTGCCAGGAGTGTTGGCAGCTGATGGCCCTCAGATGAGTCCCTCTCTAGGAATTTCCCTCATCCCAAAAACCTGGGAATGGCCTGAATCCAGTGACTGATTGACACAGGGATAGAAAAGCCCAGCTTCCTTGCTCAGGTAGGACAATCTGAAGGGTCATTTCAGCACCAGAGCTCCCTGTAGGATAACCCTGGAGGTTATCTACAATGGACAAATAAACTAGAACTGTTGCAGCTGCACCAGTTCAATGTCTCTCTCTTCTTCTACCTTGCTCACCCTCAAGATATTGTTCCTGAAAGCACCCACAAAACTCCCTCTCAGAGTCTGTTTCCAGGGAAACTGGTAGACATGGGGCAGAACTCCTTCAACTCCTGCCCTCCCCTCTTCCAACCCAGAGCTTAGTTAAGGAATAAGTTAGCACTCTATTATTCCCTCTTACGAACATAAATGCTTCTACTTGTTTTCTGGATACACAGCAGGGCAGAGCATCCTACCCACTTCCCCCACCCATGAGGTGGCTGCTGAAGAGCTTTGTTCACACATTTCCCTTCACTTTACTATAGTTTCAACATCTCTCTGGTGGGATGTTCCCAGCTGAATATGAATGTGTTCAAACCACATCCATCTTAAAAGGGGGGAAAAAAGTCCTCAGTCTTCTCTCTACCACCCCTACCTAGTATCTGTTTTTCCACCCTTCGCCAGCCAGCTTCTGAAAGAACAGTCAAGTTTCTCACCTCTCTCACTCATTAACTTATTGTAGTCACCCTTCCCACATCAAAATACCTCCAAAGCAGTTCTCGTGAATGCCACCAAAGACATGTTAGTGGCTAATTCCAAAGGACACTTTGAAATAAATCAACAATGGACACCACTCCCTTCTCTTGCTTGCAGAAGATTCCCAGCCTCACCCACCCCTCCCTCTCGGCCCAAGCATGCCGGGATTCCACCCTCCATCCCTTTCCCATCTTCATGACTCAGCTTTCCTCAGGACTCCACCCTGTAGGATGAAGTCTCCATGCTTTGAGTATATAACCCGCTTTGACTGCATCTCCTACCTTCCCCAAATTCCTCCTAACTCCTACTCATCTTGCAACACTCAACAATGTCGTAACTTAATGAAAATCCTTCTCATTAGGGATGAGAGACCAAAAAAAAGAAGACAGCCATAATTTAGAGTGTATGCCATTGTAAAATGTTTCTTAACATTTTATTTGCTTTAATATGTGTTGAAACTCTGTGAAATAATACCACTGTCTATTGTAGAAATATTGAAACTGCAAAGTGAAGAGGTAAAATAACATTCACATCTGGGGAATAAGTGGCAAAGTTGAATTTTTTTTCCCTAAATGATGATAACCGGAGTCCATGTGTGGAATTAGATAATTTGTAAATAGTAGAGGAAGAGTGAAGAGGAATCATTCAATTTGGGTTTGGGTATGTTTGAAATATATCTTGTCTTCTCATTTTAGAACATGCATTTTATATAAATCATAGAGGCACTCGTTCCACTATGTTAAAGAGAACAATAGCAACAGTTTTATTTGATGTCTTACCCACAGCATAGACGTCTTTAACTCACCCAATCCATCTTACCTGCATATTCTGGGTACGACTTTCATTACACCACATGGAATGCTCTGTCCAGAGCAAAGGCTGTCAGCGTGATGAGCTTCCTCCCCGTCACAACTGCAGGGAAAGACCGCATCTGAGCACCACCTTCCCACAGACCAGACTCACTGTGCTTAAGTACGTCCAGGTTGTTTTATGGCCTCTGGGCCAAGAAATATAAAAAGGCCTGCCAGGTAGATAAATCCTAAAACCCATTAGGCTTTCATCATATGGAAAGAAAGATGAGGAAGAAGCTACTTTCCCCTGAAATAATAGGGTCTAAAGACTATTTTTTGCATTATGTTAGGAGATAAAGCATTTCTCCTCCAGAGAAATTTCTGGGGGTGTGCACAAGTGAACATCTAATTCTGCTTAGCTCCTCTCTGCGTTAGAAAAAGATCTCATGAAACCTACTCTAGTTCTGGTGACAGCTGAATCATTGTCTTCACTGGCTTCCTTGTCTAGAGCCAGGTCAGTAAGAGCTTTGCAGCCTGGGCCTGGGAAGAGCCCCCTTTGCTGCCCACTCAGAGCCTCCTGGGCATGCAGAGCTGCATCACTCCTGCACTGGGATCCGCGTTTCCTCCTCCTTCCTTCTATCCTCCCTCCCTTCCTTCCCTCACTTTCCCTCCTCTCCCTCTCCCTCCTTCCCTCGATCACCCCTTCAATCATTTTTGAGTATTTTCTGTGCGTATGCTGCTGTAATTAGGTGCCGGGGATTCTGTTGGCCAGGACCCAGCACACCCCTTCAAGAAACAGACTCTACGGGAGGAGACAGTCACGGGCTCAGCAATTACAGGGCGGTATGCTGAACCCAGAATGAGGACAGGTCAGTTTGGGAGCAGACAGGAGGGGCAGCTAAGCTGTCTAGGGCAGTGCTGTCCAATAGAAATATGATGTGAGCCACATATGTACTCTTGAATTTTCTTGTGGCCACATTTTAAAAAGTTTTCAAAGATTAAATTAATTTGATAATATATTTTATTTAACTGAACATATCCAAAATATTATTTCAACATGGAATTGATACAAAAATGATGCTAAATCTGCCATGTAGTTTATACTTAACAGCTGTGGTCACACTGACCACATTTCAAGTGCTGGGCAGCAACAGGAGTCTGGGGAGGTGGGGAGGTGCTCCCTGGCTGAGCTGAGCTAAAGATTGAGCAGCGGGTGGTTAGACAGGAGGAGGGAGCAGAAAGGACACTCCAGGGCGAAGGAAGTGCGTGTGCGGAGACTAAGATTCACGGGACAGAGAGCCTAGCAGGTTCAGGGCCACTGGCATCATGGCACAGGGGAGGAAGGGCTGTTTTCTGCCTTTTATATTGTCTCCAAAGGCATCCTCCAGAAAGAAAGTCACAGAATAAAGTCCTGTTGTTCACAGAATAGAGTCCTCATCCTGCCGTTCAAGGCCCTTGACAACCTGGGCCATTCTTCATCACAAACCTTAGATCATAAGCACAAACTCCTTCCCATCATCCCCCAAACCTGCCTTTCCTTCCCTACCTCCACCCACCTGAAATGTGGGCTCACCTCTGAGCTACTCGCCGCCCCCACCCCCCACCCCCAGCCTCAGAAGCACCAGCTCAAGCTGGCCACACTGCTAG
The DNA here is from genome assembly GCF_002201575.2 of Neomonachus schauinslandi. Lineage (NCBI taxonomy): Eukaryota > Metazoa > Chordata > Mammalia > Carnivora > Phocidae > Neomonachus > Neomonachus schauinslandi. The sequence continues at coordinate 116,597,371 of NC_058408.1, forward strand.
CATATGCCATGCAGAAAGGGGGCGAGGGGGGTGCAGCGGCATCTCACATGACTCTCCAAAGCAAAGCTGAAGCCAGCAGGTAATTGTGGGAGGGAAGCTGGTGTCAGATGCATCCACAAAAGCCTGCACCAAGGCAGTGCTTTTCCCATGGTGTGTGTGTGGGATCTTGGAAAGATGCAAATTCTCGCTCAGTGTGTCCAGGGCGGGCCTGGAGCTCTGCATTTCTAGCTGTGGCCCATGGACTCCGCTTTGACTTGCCCTGCCCAAGTCCTAACCAGAAATGTCTCAAACGCGTGTGAGTTCCCTGGCATGGGAGGTATTCAAGCACAGGCTGAATAGCCGGGGGCGGGGAGGGCACTAGAAGGAAACTCGTGCTCTGAGATTCAGAGATCCATGGGTCTTTGGGGGATGAATTCAGGCCCTGAGGACAGTATGAGAGGCCTCTCTTCCTCTGCCCAGAGACTATACAGTGGGAGGCCTATGGCTGAGAATGGCTGGGGATGCCACTCTGCCTCCCCTGTCAGCCTGGCCTTCTCCGTGGGCTATAGGACATACATAAAATGTATGTATTTTATGTAGGACTGCATAAAACACCTCTTGGCCACCTGCATGCCTTTCTTTGTGACTTTCTTGTCACATTCGTGCTGGCCATGAAAATGCTCATGCAGACCCTGACCCCAGGGAGCAGAGATAGCTGAGGGCCCTGCCGCTGGCTCAGCAGCCCAGGTTGCGCATGGGCAGAGGACCCCCTCCACCCATGAGGCGGGCGCAGGAGACCAAAGCCTGGCCTGCTCCTAGAAGCCTGGGACTCCTCCTCTGAGTCTGGCCCCAGGACTCCTGGGGCACCCAAGACACTTCCTCTCCACCTTCTCTTTCTCCTTCCCTCCAGTCTGTCTTCCTGCAGCTCCCTCTGCTCCTTCCCACCCTCATTTCCCCTAATTCCCACGGTTCACCCCATCTCTGGCTCCTCTCAGAGGGCCCCTGGCTGACCCCAATGTCCTTAACCAGTTTCTTTTGGAGCACAGGGAGCAGCAAGAATATGCCAACTAAACCTTGGTCATCTTTGCTGCAAACATTGTCCTTAGTTTCTTATTTACTTTTATTTTTGCTTGTGGTACATTTTGTTGTTGTTGTTTCTTCAGAGGTTTTTAATTTTTACAAAATTCAAACCAATCCCCCAGCACATCTCCCCTAAGACTACCAAAACCTCAACTTCCTTCTGCACCATCGTGCAGGGCCCCATATTTGTCCCTAAACTGACTACCAGCTCTCAGCAGAACATAAGGTCATTAGGAAAGCCCTCCAGCTTTCTGGAAAGCAGTTTTACAAAGCCTTCACCTTCCTTAAGCATCCTGGGGTCCCCCTCCCTCCCAAATGGGTCCCAGGCTGGCAGCCAGGACACAGGGTTCTCAGTCCCCACTAGAAGAGGTGCAACAGGCTTAAAGGACATCTTTCCAAATAATTGCCGTGCTCTTCCCAGGGGGCTTCTGGTGAATTAATTTTCTCCAAAACATTACAATTACAAAGTCCACATTCATCCTGGAATCTGATAAATATTCATCTCTCTTCCCCTAAATTGTTTTCATTGCTTTACTTCTACGTTTGAGTCTTAACGCCATGTAGAATATCTTTTTTTGGGGGGGGGGAGTACTTTTGAAGTATCATCTCAGATGATTCTTTAATGATTTCTAATTTAATAGATATTAGTATTTGTGATGCTATCATGTCAGTCTCCAGCAGAGAATTGCAAACACCTGTTTTGTTTTTTGCTGCCTAAGCTGTGAGTGCTCAGAGGCATCAAGATGTGCCAGGTCCAGAGGGGCTGGAACCTGGACCAAGTGCCTGTCAGGCAGACCCCGGAGGAGGCTGGGCTACCTCAGCCAGCTGATACTTAGTGTGCTGTTGGATGTAGGTCAGCAGCCTCGACAAGGCCACCCTCGGAGAGTCCAGCCCCTCTCGGAGGATGAGTGTCTTGGCAGGGTGCAAGAGCGTAGTTCATGAGGCCAAGGAGCACCCAGTAGACAGTGATCCTGGCAGGCAGGTGGGGACTCCAAAGAGACCCACTGTTAAGGAGGAGCCAAGGCATGGAAGGGTCAGGGCAGACCACATACCAAACAGGCCTAGAAAACCACTCCTCTGAAGGTACAGGGACCATTGCAAAACCCAGCAGTCTGGGATGAACACCAAGGTGCATCAGCAGCAAGGTTGACAAGATGCTGAATCATCCAGAGTAGGCAGTTCCCCCACCAAGTGCCCCATCTGTGGGAAGAAGCATCAAAGGACAGAGAGAAGCACCCTGGAACCTGGAGCTGGGTCTTCCTACTGCCTGAAGGCATCACTCATGGTCCCAGGAGGCCAATGTCACCAACAGAAATGGGTCCCAGGCTGACAACCAGGACGTAGGGTCCTCAGCCCCAAATAGAGGAGGTCCATGAGAGAAAGCTGGTACAGGGTGGGTCAGAAAAGCAGCAGGTGGAATAATGGCCCCTGAAGACATCTGGCATCCAAATCCCACACCTTGAACCTATTTCCTTACTTAGCATGAAGGACTCTGTAGCTGTGGAGGAGGATGGCGCTATGAGGTCAGGAGATGATCCTAGATTCTGCAGGAGGGCACAAAATATAATCTCAGGGGTCCCTGTAAGTGAAAGTAGGAGGCAGGACGGTAAGTCAGAGAGAGGTTCGAAGGCCCTGCACCTCTGGTCCTGAAGATGGAAGAAGGAGCCACTCACCAAGGAATATGGGCGGCCTCTGGAAGCTGGAAAAAGCAAGGAAACGGATACTTCCCCCAGAGTTCCCAAAGGAAGCATCCCTGCCCACACTTGATTCGAGCACAGTGAGACCCATTTTGTGGACCTCTAACCTACCAAAGGGATGGTAATAAATCTGAGTTGTTTGAAGCCACTAAGTTTGCGGTGATTTGTCACAGCAGCATAGGAAACGAACATGCACAGTTAGATGTGGTTGTGAAGAAGAAAACGTTACCAAACTGTGCAGATGCTGGTTCCTTGAAAATCCTGCCAATAGCACTACCCACCTGAATGCAGCACTGTGCATCCCAATTGCACATTTCTAAAAATAAAAGATTATGGGAAAGACAGGCTGTGATCTCAGATAACACATGTCTATTGCAGCTCAGATCACATGAATCAATATGTGCATTTCCATCGCTGCTCCTGGCAGTACACTACAAATGCAGGAACGTGGAGGGGCAAATCTTTACCTCCCTGCGTTGAATATTTAATGTTGGAAAGTCAATGGTAGGCCACAAATAAGGATTCTGTGAGCTTTGAAAAAAGGACAGTCTGATCCTCCATTTAAAAACAAAGTAACACATACCCCAAAGAATAGAAAACATTTCAGAAAGTGCTTTATACATAGCAATTAAGCATAGCTGAATTATATGTTTTAATCAGAATGATTCCCAGAAGTGAAAACATGTTTTAATTGACATTTCTGCTGTATCAGCCTCTTTCTGTGTTGTAAATTCTTTTAAGGAAGGTAGAAAGGGTGCAGCTATAGCTGGGAGTATTTTATCCATTGGTCCCCAAACCAATCATTTCTACATTTATTTGGACTACATGGTTTTCCACCCATTGAAACCTAATCAAATTGTGTGGTTTATCTCTGTAATAGTTAGACTTTTATGTGAGGCTACACCAACAAAATTTAGAGCCTTAAAGAATGGAAAAATAGAGTATGTGGAAAATGTGTACTTTAACTTCATTAACCCTTGGTCAAGCAGAACTCTGGACAGCCTTTGGTGCTTATCTGAGATAATTGTGGGATAAAAGATGTGATTTGCTGGAGTAACCAACCTGACCTAGCAGGCTTGGAGCCCAGCTCTCAGTATGAGTCCTCATTTATACTTACTGTGTGGCCTTGGGAAAGTGACTTGGGCTTTCTGGTCTTCAGTTTCCCCTTTTATGATAAAACACACTTCATTGTTCCCTAGTTTGTCATGCTTTGCTTCAGTAAACTGGAAGGGACACGGACAGGCACCAAACATGCTCTCTTGCCAAGAAGCATGCTCTCAACCAGCACTTGGTTCATGAGAGAAACTCAGTAAATGATCTGAAATGCGTGGTTGGCATTCTTTGCTCAGAAGTCTGCCCCATGCTCAGCAGGTATCTGTTGCTTCTCCGCACAGTGTTGCTGGGCTTGACGAGGGCTGTAGGGTTACAGTAGCTTCGTTCACTTCCGACGCGCCCACTGAGGCAGCCAGAATGGCTGGGGACTTGCCAGGCCTCACTCTCCAGCAAGGTCTTCAGACTTTCTACTGATCAGCTGCTTCCAAGAGGGCTAAGGTTTGGGTTGTGGCCCAAGAGGGGTGTGGCCAGGCCTCTTCGGGCCTCGCTAGAAATGGGCAGTTCTGTGTAGGCCAACTCTGCCCCACTGTCATGAAAGAAGAAAGGAAACATCCTCCAGCCCCTGACAAGAGACACAGCAAGCGCATGAAGGGAGAAAGGCCTGGACGGCAGTCACCTGCACATACCACTCACCCCTCTAGGTGATCCCAGGTTCTGGTATTCCTACATAATTTACAGCAGTAACCTCACAGGTCCCAAAGCTTGGGAAATTAGGTTTGGGGGTATGTTATTGTATTAGTTTTCTATTGCTGCTATGACAAATTAGCACAATTTAGTGACAACACAAATTTATTATCTTATAGTTCTGGAGGTCTGAAGTCTGAAATCAGTTTTACTACACCAAAATCAAGGTGTTGGCAGGGCTGGTTCCTTCTGGAGTTTCTAGGGGGGAGTCCATTTCCTTGCCTTTTCTGGTTTTTGGAGGCTTGGCCCATAGCACCTCCCTCCCTCTTCACAGCCAGCACAGCACAGGCCAGGCCTTCTCACATGGCTTCACTCTGACACTGACTCTTCTCCCTCCCTCTCCCACTCTTAAGGACCCTGTGATTACATTGAGCCAAGGGGACAATACAGAATACTCTCCCCATCTCAAGGTCAACTGGCTAGCTACCATAATTCTATCTGCAGCCTTAATTCCCCCTTGCAATGTAAAGTAACATATTCCCAGTTTTCGAGGATTAGGACATGGACATCTTCAGGGGCCATTATTTGGCCTACCACAGTTATCATTTCTGGTGCTTTTTAAAAAAATGTTTTAATCACTTTGGATACATTTTGTTTTTAAAAAAGTTTCCATAAATATGTAGCCTCTTTCCTCCATTCTAATCTGCTAACCTTGTTAGACCTATACAAAAGTCCAAAGAAAATAAGGCTTTGAGTGAGGGTCCTAGGAAATCTTCTCCCCAGAATGTTCATAAATTTTAGTATGGGGGAGCAGAGTTAGAAAGGAGAAGTGGGACGTGGTGGGACCTATTGAGACAGGAGGGTCAGTGCGGGGTAGGGAGTCAGGGAGGTAGGTGGAGCTCCCAGAGCCTCATCCTGGGAACAAGATGGCCCTTCCACCCAGTGTCTGTGGGTCATTCCCAGGACCAGACCCGGACACCAGTGCATGAAGGCTGTAAGGCTGCCCACCAACTCCCCTGTTCCCAGAGCAAGAGTTTGTCCAGCAGGTGCTTTCCAGCAGAATGTGTGATTGAGGTACTTTAGAGGCTATAAACATGACAAATGGAAGAAATAGAAAGGGCATTTTCTTCATTCACAGGCAAAACATAATTTCCTGAGATATTGCTGATAAGTTTAAAGGTTGTAATAGAAATCTAAATGTCAGTTTCTTTTGCTTTCCTATTACAAGGGAAGCAGAAAGAATCTAAGTACATCAACCCAAACCTGATCATTTAATACAGTCATTAAAGATAGAATTAAATTATCCTACTGCCTAGAAAAATTAGGGGATAGAGAGTCATACAACCAGCTCATGTTGCAGACAAACCTACGGCACGTGTAGCACTGGAAACAACATAAAGTATGTAAATGGCTTTTAGAGAGGCAGAGGACTGGCTAAGAAACCCCCTTGCAAAACAACCCTGTCATCTCACTTGTCTGCCCAAACCATCCGTTTAGTGTGATATAACATGGGTGAGACCACTGACATTAGTGTAAAACCTACACATGGCGTCAGCTTGATAACTGGGGCACATTCCATAGAAACTTGACTTTGCAGTCCAGGGAGGCAAGAAGGCTTTTCAGAGAGAGGCTGTCGGGCCATGGGACCCCTTAGGCTACCTGTCAGCAGCATGCTGGGCGTGCACGACATCCTAATCAAACCTTATCGTGCTCTATGGTGTGGAGCTCTGAGGCTTCATCTGACCTTCCACTTAGAGGGTTTTATGGGATCATAAAACTTGCTAAGCAGCCCACCAGACACCCCAGGCTCAGGCAGAGCATACGTGTCTGAGGCTTAAGTGTATCTATCAGCAAACATGTACAGTGATCTCTTCAGCCAACCTCCTGCTGCCTTTGTCTTTGTTAGCCCCAGCCTGACATGAGTTGTTCTACCGCTAAACCATCTGCACACATAATCCTCTACTATAGATGACCCCAAGTTTCTAGTATTCACAAGAAAGTTGCCTCAGTTTGTACTAATGCTAATGTCCTGCTCCAGAGTATACCACTGCAGCCCCTAATGATTAATCAGAAAGAGAAACTCCAGGGCTGCATAACAGAGTCATTATGCCTCCCAATGCCAAATGCAAACCAGATGTTCTCAATCCACCAACATGTCCCTCCACCCCCTACCTTCTTCCACAGTCCTCAGGCTAGGAAACAAGGTACAGCCCATTAACAAGACATTCTCTGTGAATAAAGATAGGGTTGATAGTTTTAACTGAAGTAGTCCTACTATCATTAATTCAATCAAATGATACAGGTATTATGTTAAGCAAGAGCAGTGGCTCAAACATCAGAAGTTTTAGAATTCTCATCTCAAACTTGCTTCTCCAAGTTCACTTCCTTGTCTATAAAACAGATAAATCATCTTGGCTTTGATTGCTTCCTTCACAGTGATGTTATAGGGATCAGTGAGATAACAGAAATGAAAGTTTCTTGGAAACCAACATTTTTCACAGACTAGAACAAACAATCCTAAAATTTGTATGGAGCCACAAAAGACCCCCAGTAGCCAAAGCAAAGAAAAGCAAAACTGGAGGCATCACAATTCCAGACTTCAAGCTATATTACAAAACTGTAGTAATCAAAACAGTATGGTACTAACACAAAAATAGACACATAGATCAACAGAACAAAAGAGAAAACCCAGAAATAAGCCCACAACTATATGGTCAATTAATCTTTGACAAATCAAGAAAAAATATCCAATGGGAAAAAGACAGTCTTTCCAAGAAATGGTGTTGGGAAAGCTGGACACCAATATGCAAAAGAATGAAACTGGACCACTTTCTTACACCATAAACAAAAATAAATTTGAAATGGATTAAAAACCTAAATGTGAGACCAGAAACCAAAAAATCCTAGAAGAGAACATAGGCAGTAACTTCTTTGACATCGGTTGAAGTAACTTTCTTCTAGATAAAGGGAAGGGAAACAAAAGCAAAAATTAACTATTGGGACTATCAAAATAAAAAGCTTCTGCACAGCAAAGGAAACCATCAACAAAACTAAAAGGCAAACTACAGAATGAGAGAAGATACTTGCACATGGCATATCTGATAAGGAACTTATAACTCGACACCCAAAAAACAAATAATCCAATTAAAAATGGGCAGAAGACATGAACAGACATTTCTCCAAAGAAGACATACAGATGGCAAATAGAGACATGAAAAGATGTTCATCATTACTTACCAACAGGGAAATGCAAATCAAAACTATAATCAGATACCACCTCACACCTGTCAGAATGGCTAAAATCAACAACACAATAAACAAGGATGTAAAGAAAAAGAACCTTCTTGCACTATTGGTAGGAATGCAAACTGGTGCAGTGGCTGTGGAAAATAGTTTAGAGATCCTCAAAAAGTTAAAAATAAAACTACCCTATGATCCCACAATCATACATTGGGTATTTACCTGAAGAATACAAGAACACTAATTCAAAGGGACACAGGAATCCCTATGTTTATAGCAGCATTATTTATAATAGCCAAATTATGGAAGCAGCCCAAGAGTTCATAGATTGATGAATGAATAAAGAAGATGTGGTATATATATATATGATGTGTGTGTATGTATATGTATATGTATATATAGTGAAATATTATTCAGCTATAAAAAAGAATGAAATCTTGCCATTTGCAATGACATGGGTGGAGCTAGAGAGTATAATGCTAAACAAAATAAGTCAGTCAGAGAAAGACAAATACCATATGATTTCACTCATACATGGAATTTAAGAAACATAACAAATGAGCAAAGGGAAAAAGAGAGAGAGACAAATCAAGAAACAGACTTTTAATTATAGAGAACAAACTGATGGTTACCAGAGGGGAAGGGAGTAAGGGGATGGGTTAAATAGGTGATGGGGATTAAGGAGTGCACTTGTTGGGCGCCTGGGTGGCTCAGATGGTTGAGCGTCTGCCTTCGGCTCAGGTCATGATTCCGGGGTCCTGGATCGAGTCCCGCATCGGGCTCCCTGCTGGGTGGGGAGCCTGCTTCTCCCTCTGCCTCTGCCTCTCTCTCTCTCTCTCTGACTCTCATGAATAAATAAATAAAAAACATTTAAAAAAAAAAGAGTGCACTTGTTGTGATGAGCACAGGGTAACGTATGTAATTGTTGAATCACTATATTATACACCTGAAACTAATAAAACACTGTATGTTTAAACAAAAGAAAGTTTCTTGGAAAATGAAGAGGATTATTATGACCTTTATTTTAATACCTATGTGTTACTTACATACTAGCAGTTCCAATAAAGAAAAAAATCACGCTGGAGTAGAAAATAATTTGCCTCACTGGATTCACACTCCATGGTTGACCAGAGAGTCAGTCTGGAACCTAATTATTCTTTAGGAAAATTCTCTGAGAGTCAGAAGGAGGTATGGATTCCAAGGAGATATGTGTTCATGATCTTGACACAAACTTCAAGAGATCCTTGCCAGTTATGCTGTAATGTGGTTTATCTGTTAACTCTAAGAAAAAGATTTTTTAAATTGATTTAGCTTGCTAGTTCCAGCCAAGGTGGAGTAGTCTCACTTCCTCCCTAGTCCTCCCTCTTAAAAATAAAAAATGCTGGACTAACACAAAAAGTCAAACATAAAAATTAAACATAGAGGGCGCCTGAGTGGCTCAGTTGGTTAGGCGACTGCCTTCGGCTCAGGTCATGATCCTGGAGTCCCGGGATCGAGTCCCGCATCGGGCTCCCTGCTCAGCGGAGAGTCTGCTTCTCCCTCTGACCCTCCCCTCGCTCATGCTCTCTCTCTCTATCTCATTCTCTCTCTCAAATAAATAAATTAAAAACCTTTAAAAAAAATTAAAGATAGAATTACCTATGATCCAGCAGCTCCATTTCTTGGCATATACTCAAAAGAACTGAAAGCAAGGTCTCAAAGAGATACATATATACTCATGTTGATAGCAACATTATTCACAATAGCCAAAAAGTGGAAGCAACCAAAATGTCCACCAACAGAGGAATGGAAAAAAACAAAATGTAGTATATACATATAATGGAATATTATTCAGCTTTAAAAGAAAGGAAATTCTGATACATACTAAAACATGGATGAACCTTAAAACATTATGCCAAATGAAATAAGTCAGTCACAAAAAGACAAATATTCTATGATTCCACTTATATGAGGTACATACAGTAGTCAAATTCATAGAGACAAAAAGCAGAATGGTGATTGCCAGGGACATTATTAAATGAGTATAGAGTTTCAGTTTGTGAAGACTGAAAAGATCTGGACATTTATGGGGATGATGATTGCACATAGATGTGAATATACTTAATTGCACAGAACTATACACTTAAAATGGTAAATTTTATGTTATCTATATTTTACCACAATTTTAAAAATCAAACATAGACTACAAAAGGTGGAAAGAATAATGCAACTTCTGGGGCACCTGGCTGGCTCAGTCGGTAGAGCATGCAACTCTTGATCTTGGAGTTGAGTTCAAGCCCCAAGTTGGGTGTAGAGATTAGTTAAAAATTAAAAAAAAATTAAGAATAATGCCTCTTCTTAGGGACCTTGGGTCTTGAGGAACAACACAGCTGTGAAGTCCCTAGATTTTCTGTATGTTTCCATGTAATTCAGCCAGGGCACTGGAGAAGCCTGCAACATGGAACTACCAAGAGGTGCAGACAAAAAGCCCCAAGCAAAGCCTTATTCCTATAGCTGTAGGACTGGTAAAATGGCAATCTAACAGAACAGACAGCCTTTACGACAATAATTGTTCTCCTCTAGCCAATATCAATGGAAAATACCCTCAACTCACCACCCCTACCACGGTGTCAGCAGAGTTGACTGGGGAACTGACCTTCCACTCCAACTCATCATCAATGAGGTAAAGCTAGCAGTTCCCCATTTGTAACTCCCCCATCCTGATATGAGTAATGCTAAGTGGGGTGAAACATTTATCCCTACCTGAACCTGTGCACTACACACAACCAGGGTGAGTGTCTTCTAAAAAAAGAACAAAATTGGATCCAGAAATTCTCAACATAATACCCAAAATGTCCATGATACAATAAGAAAAAAAAAAACTGCACATGATAACAAGATCAGAACAATCATAGCATGAATAAGAAAAGGCAATCAAAAGATTCTAAGAACATGACTCAGATGTTGGAATTATTCAACAAGGACTTTAAAGCAGCAATTGTAATCATTCTTCAATGAGCAATTATGAACCATCTTGAAACAAATGAAAAAGCATAAAAATCTCAACAAAGAAATAGAAGAAATAAAAAGAAGTAAAGTCCTTTTTATATGACAATAAAAAGTTTTAAAATAAATAAAAAATAAAAGAAATAAATGAAAATATTTGAGCAGAAAACTACAATAACTGGAATTTTTAAAACCCACTGGATGGTCTCAATGGAAGAATGGAGGGGACAGATGAAGGAATCAGGAAATGGAAGATACAAAAATATAAATTACCCAATCTGAACAACAGAGAGTAAATAGACTGGGAAAATAGTGGGAATAGCCTCAGGGACCTGTGGGACATCAACAAAAAATATCTAAGATTCATGCCATCAAAGACCCAGAATGAGAGAAGAAAGAGTGTGGGGATGAAAAATATCCAAAGAAATAATGGCTGAAATTTACATGGTGAACAATATAAACTTACAGATTCAAGAAACTGAGCAAACCCCAAATAGGAAAACTCAAAGAAATTCATGCCAAGACACATCATAGTCAAATTTCTGAAAACTAAAGAAAAAGAAAACATCCTAAAAGTGGATCGAAATGATACATTACCAGTAGGTAGATACATTACCAGTAGAACAATGACTCAAATGATAGCAGATTTCTTGTTGTTTTTGCAAGTTTTTATTTCTTATCTAAAACCATGAAAGCCAACAAGAAATGACAAAACATTTTCAAGTACTGAATGAAAAGAACTGTCTACCCTAAATTCTATCCCAACTGAAATTATCCTTCAGGAATGAAGAGAAAATAGAGACATTCTTGGACGAAGGAAACTAAGAGAATTTGCCATCTGCAGACCTACTCTTAAAGAATGGCTTAAAGTCCTCCAACCACAAAGGAAATTGCAACAGAAGGAAACTTGGTACAATGAATAATAAAATGGGTAAAAAGGGGAGTAGACTAACTTTCTCCTCATGTTTTTAAATTATGATTGATGATTTCAGCAAAAATTATAACATCATCTAATGTGTGTTCAATTTATGTAGAAGAAATATTAAGAAAAGTAGATTTTTTTAATGGGGAGCATGGGGTGTCTGGGTGGCTCAGTCAGTTAAGCATCAACTCTTGATTTTGGCTCAGGTCATGATCTCAGGGTCTTGAGATCAAGCCCCGTGAGGGCCTCTATGCTGAGCATGGAACCTACTTAAGATTCTCTCTCTCCCTCTGCCCCTCCCCCTTCTCTCAAAAAAAATAAAATAAAATAACATAAAATGGGGAGGATAAAGGTACCAAGTGGACATAGGATTTCTACACTTCACTCAGTGACATAATGTTGATACCAATAGATAATTTTTTTTTATTACATTCAAAAGTGTTTTAATTTGTATTTAGCCAGAGGCTTTCTGGCAACAAGAACATTTTTACAAATCTAACAAATAATTATAAATAAATAAAGTCTCCACTTCTGCTATTTGGGGGAACGTTTCCTTCAGGTAACGCATTTATAAATCCACCTGTTTGACAATATGGAGCTAAAATAACAGTAGAGCTTGAACTAGTTATGTAAGTGACAGTTGAAATGGTGTATTTGTCAGCGTAGAAATGAAAAACAGGATCATGCAGGGAGGTATCTTGTCCCAAAGGCACCATAGACTCTAAATGCTAAATTACAATAGACCTAGAATATAACCTAGAATATAACCTAGAATATAATTCTTTTTTTTTTATTCTTATGTTAATCCCCATACATTACATCATTAGTTTTAGTTGAAGTGTTCCATGATTCATTGTTTGTGCATAATACCCAGTGCTCCATGCAGAATGTGCCCTCCTCAATACCCACCACCAGGCTAACCCATCCTCCCACCCCCCTCCCCTCTAGAACCCTGTTTGTTTTTCAGAGTCCATCGTCTCTCATGGTTTGTCTACCCCTCCGATTTCCCCCGCTTCATTCTTCCCCTCCTGCTACCTTCTTCTTCTTCTTTTTTTTTTTCTTAACATATATTGCATTATTTGTTTCAGAGGTACAGATCTGAGATTCAACAGTCTTGCACAATTCACAGCGCTTACCAGAGCACATACCCTCCCCAGTGTCTATCACCCAGTCACCCCATCCTTCCCACCCCACCCCCCACTCCAGCAACCCTCAGTTTGTTTCCTGAGATTAAGAATTCCTCATATCAGTGAGATCATATGATACGTCTTTCTCTGTTTGACTTATTTCACTCAACATAATACCCTCCAGTTCCATCCACGTCGTTGCAAATGGCAAGATCTCATTCCTTTTGATGGCTGCATAATATTCCATTGTATATATATACCACATCTTCTTTAGCCATTCATCTGTTGATGGACATCTTGGCTCTTTCCACAGTTTGGCTATTGTGGACATTGCTGCTATAAACATCGGGGTGCATGTACCCCTTCGGATCCCTACTTTTGTATCTTTGGGGTAAATACCCAGTAGTGCAATTGCTGGATCATATGGTAGCTCTGATACCAATAGATAATTTTAAGTTCTTTACACATGTTATAATACTAAGAGCAACCACAAAAAAAATTTTAAGAAAAAATCACACACCATATAAACACACTCAAAAATACTACAAATAAATCAAATTCTAAATAATTTTTAAATAACCTGGGAAGTAAAGAAAAAGGAAATTGAGGAACAAGAAAAAGAGAATAAATAGAAAGAAATAATAAAAAGGCACACTTAAGCTTTAACATATCAGTAATTACTTTAAATGCAAATGGTCTAAATACACCAATTAAAGGACAGAAATTGGCAAAGTGAGTAGGAAACATAACCTAACTGTATGTATGCTGTCTATAGGAAACTCAATATATTATGATATAGGTAGCTGAAATGTTGATAAGAAAAGATATATTATGAAAATATAAATTTTTTAGGAAGGAGGGCTGTATTAATATCAGATAAGGAGGACTTCAGAGCATACAAAATTATCAAGAACGAAGAGGAATATTACATAATGGTAAAAGAAAGCAAGAAGATGTAGCAATTCTAAATGTGTATGAACCAAACAATAGAGCTTCAAAATACCTGAAGCAAAAACTCATAAAATTTTAAAGAGAAACATACAAAATGTCAATTATAACCAGGGATTTCAAAAATTCATCATACAACTAGACACACACACACACACACACACACACAAATCAGCAAGGATGTAGAAGAACTTAATAAAGCCATCAACCAACAGAACCTAATAGACATTCATAGAATATTCCACCCAAAAGCAGTATAATACACATTCTTTCAAGATGTGTGGCTTTCAAATATTTTCTCCCAGTCCATACCTCCCAGTATTTTCATCCTCTTAACATTTCATATTTATGTGGTTATGCGAATCTATATATATACAGGATATATATATATAGGATAAAATTGTATAGAACTACACACATGCATACAGACACAAACACTAATGAATGCATGTAAATAGTAGTGAAAACTTAATACAGTCAGTAGTCTTAGTCTAGTATTGTACTGTATCCATTTCCTAACAAAGTACTATAAACTGGGCAGCTTAGAACAATGGAAATATATTGTCTCACAGTTCTGAAGCATAGAAGTTTAAAATCAGGTTGTTAGGAGGGACATGCTTGCTCTGAAACCTGCAGGGGAGAATATTTCCTCACCTCTTCTTAGCTTTTGGTGGTTGGCTGGCAATCCTTGACATTCCTTGGCTTGCAGCTGCATAGCTTAAATCTCTGCCTATCATCATATAAAATTCCCTGTGTGTCTTTTTCTTCATATGATCATCTTATTGTAAGGACACCAGTCATAGTGGATTAGGAGCTCATCCTACTCTAATATGATTTTATCTTAACTAATTACATCAGCCAACCATACTTCCAAAGAAGTTCACATTGGGAAGTTAGGACTCCAACATATATTGGGGGGAGGGGCAGACACAATTCAACCTATAACGTGTATCATGTCATTTCTGTATTTAATATTATACTATAGTTATATAAAATATAACCATTGGGGGAAGCTGGGTGAAGGGACATGGGACTCTGTGTACCATTTTTTGCAACTTCTTATGCGTCCACAATCACTTCAATATAAAAAAAAATCTAATAATATTGCTTGATAAACAGAAATTAAGCAGGGGTCTTACTTCATTTTCCATCTTCACTAATACATTTTTGTGTTTTATGTTTCCAACTGTATTTGACAGGGAATTAATTTTCTCCTGTATTTTTCCTGTGGTTTACCCTAAGTGCTTACTGAATATATAGCATATTTTTAAATAGGCTGGTCAGCAGCTTTGAGACTTTGTTGAGATTTCTCTCACTGCAATCCCTCCTAAGAATTTCTCAAATAAATCATGCCTCCCAAGAAATGATGGTCGATAATTTCTCAACCCTGCAGATGGGAGAAGCCACTGTAATTCCAAAAAAATGTTTACTCCTCTCTAGTCTCAAATTACTGTGGTCTGGGTTTTAAGAAATAACATTTTTTTTTTAACCTTCTTTAGGGAAACCTTGGGAGAGAGTTCCTGATCTCAAGTGGCTGGGGTTTTTTTGTTCCTGTAAGTTCTTGGAAAGGATCTGATGGGATCTAGGAACATAGCTATGTGGAGTGGAGCCCACTGGAGAAGAACCATGGGATCCAAACCTTCTCCTTTCTTTCTACTCACTCAGGTGCATGGAGCAATGGGTGCTAACCCTGGGGAGGATGAACTATAGCCCAGAGCCCAGGATTTATCATGTATACCATGGGCTCAGGTTGTGTCTGAAGAATGGGATTCCAGGATGCAAGCCAATCAAGAACTCAAACAGTGGCAGAGAGAACAATGAAACTCTAATAGCTATGATAAAAACCAACCCCATATGCTGGGTAGAGATAAAAGTAGGGGCACTACATTAGTTTTCTACTCCTGTATACCAAATCACCACTAACTTGGCAGCTTGAAACAACTTGTGTTTATTATCTCACAGTTTCTATAGGTCAGATGTCTGGGTAGTATCCCTCACAAGGCTGGCATGAAGGTGTTGGCCAGGATGCATTCCCTTCTGGAGCTCAGGATCCACTTCTAAGCTCACATGGTTATTGGCCAAATTCAGCTCTTTGCAACTGTAGGACCCTGGGACCAGATTCCTTGCCAGCTGGAGGTTGTTGGCTAGAGGTTGCTCTCAGCTCCTGCCCACACACTAAGCCCTCTTACGACATGGAGGCTTACTTCCCCAAGGCCAGTGATAGGATCTTTCTCACATTTGGAATCTCTCTTCAGACAGGGCCCAGTCCCTTTTAAGGGCTTAGGTGATCTCTCCTTTAGATTATCAAAGTCAACTGATTAGGAACCTTAATTTCATCTGTAAATTGACTTTCACCTTTGAAACCTGATCAGAGCAATTAAATCCATCATTTCCAGTATTGCTCAAGAGGAGGAGATTACTTGGGGTGTGTATACCAGTGGTGGAAATTTGGGAATTCTGCTCACTACAGATGTGGAACCCCAGGAAGAGGGCTTGAAACATCAGGCCCTGCACTGACTGGAGTCCAGGCCAGGACAAATGGCAAACTTTCCTGAAGAAGGCAGAAAAGGGAAAGAAGGCAGAGCCCAATTCTACATTAAACCAATGCAGAAGGGGGCTGAGATAAGCTAAAACTCAGGTGCTCTATGCCACCTCAAGTCTTAAGACAGGTGGGTGTTGATGACCATCAAGGGCTGCTCAGGAGCCTAGGAGTCCTCAAGCTAGCAGAGCATAAGTAGATTCTGAGCAATGCCAGAATTCGACACACAATCACCAAACCTTCTCAGAATAGAAGGCCAATGATTTCTCAATGGTACAGGTGGGAGAAGGTACCGTAATTCTCAAAAAATGACTACTTCTCTCTACTATCCAGTTAGTGTGGCTGGGACTTGGAAAAACAGTGGCATTTTCTGAGCCAGGGTGGGAAAGACAGCTGTTGATATTCTTGACAGGCACGGGCTGGCTGAGGTCTGCCGATGGTGGAGGGCAGGGTGCTCCTCCCAGACCCAGATCCTGGGAACTGGGAAAGCCGGGGAGATCAGAAACAGACTTCCCTGAAAAGGGACTCTCTTGATCTCACAGATTTGGGGGAGCCTTCTTCTCCCCTAGCCCATGTACAGAACAGTGCCCTGGGCTGAGTTACCCAGGGTCCCTTGTGCTGGGGCAGCAGCACAGAGATAAGGAGGCAACTAAGAAGATGGTACGACACAGGAAAGAGATGGCCAAGGGGACATTTGTCCTGAGCTAGGAATCAGCACAGCTGCATGAGCATTGGGAAAATACGGCCTTCCCAGATCTTAATTTTATATTTATGAAACAGAGACAATAACACAATGCAGTAAAACAAAAAAAGCTTGTAAAAGTGGTCAGGACACAGTAAACCACCATACAGTGAAGGTATGACTGTTGCTACAATAACCCTTTAACAGATGGGCAGTGGTGGTGAATAGAGACGCT
The DNA here is from genome assembly GCF_002201575.2 of Neomonachus schauinslandi. Lineage (NCBI taxonomy): Eukaryota > Metazoa > Chordata > Mammalia > Carnivora > Phocidae > Neomonachus > Neomonachus schauinslandi. The sequence continues at coordinate 116,614,542 of NC_058408.1, forward strand.
CTTGGTTTACATGCAGACAAACTGTCCTGCTGTTCCATATATATGGCTAAACTGAAAACAGGCCAATATATAGGGTTTTTTCACATCCCTGAGCCAGAATATTTAAGGCTGGCAAGTACAATTTGCCATCTCTAGGAATTAAGACCAAGACAAAGGGAGGTCCCAAGTCAATGACATCCACATTCAAGGCACGGTTGCTCTCAGATCTGTGACCTGGCCCTCTCTGTGTCTGTGCCCTTGGAATTCCTCAGTCAAGGTGGAGGCCAGGAAAGAGGAGGCCATGGAGGAGAAGCTGCAGGAAAAGAATGCAGGGACACTGGGGGGGGGGCAGGAAACGGACCCCACCAGAGCAGGACCTGCAGGCCTGGGTCTCGGGGTCCTGCACCTGTCAATCGCGTCCCTACTCCTCCATGTCAAAATGCCCCCCAACTTGTACCCCCTAAATCAAGGCAGCCAGTGTAGGCCAGGCACCACAGTGGGGCCTTCAAAGGTGGCCTATGGGCATGGTCTCCAGAGCCTTAAACTGGCAGGTTTGGAACATCAGGAAAAACACAGGAAATGTAAAAAAGGAAGCTAACCATGTGCTTTCAGTGTTGTTCTGCTGAATGAACACTGAGTGGGAACCAAATACATCCAAGTCAGGTGTGAGGGCCATTAGAGGAAACGGAGGGTAAGTTAAGTCACCACCTGTGGTCATTGCTTAGCACTGCCATAACAAATTACCTCAGACCGCAAGGCTTAAGCAACAGAAATTTATTTTCTCACAATTTTGGAGGCTAGATGTCTGAGATCAAGAGTTATCAGGGTTGATTTCTTCTGAGGTTTTCTCTCCTTGGCTTGTCAATGGCCATCTCCCCCTTTGTCCTCACAGAGTCTTTTGTGTATGTGTGTCTGTGTCCTATCTCCTCTTTGTATAAAGACACCAGTCATAGTGGCTTAGGGCCCACACAAATGTCCTCATTTTACCTTAATCACCACTCTAAAAACCCTGTCTCCTTGGGGTGCCTGGGTGGCTCAGTCGTTAAGCGTCTGCCTTCGGCTCAGGTCATGATCTCAGGATCCTGGGTCGAGCCCCACATCGGGCTCCCTGCTCTGCAGGAAGCCTGCTTCTCCCTCTCTCACTCCCCCTGCTTATGTTCCCTCTCTTGCTGTGTCTCTGTCAAATAAATAAAATCTTAAAAAAAAAAACAAAAGACCCTGTCTCCAAATACAGCCACATTCTGAGGTACTGGGGAATGGGACTTCAGCATATGAGTTTTGTGAGTCCACAATTCAGCCCTGGGAGCTCCGAACCGGGGAGTATGGCACTAGTCAGTGGATCACCCCATATATGCCCGTGCCCCTTCTCGGACATCCACTGCCCTTTGGAAAGTGACAGAGAGGTGCTGGGGGCAGTGGAATGTCTCCAGTCATTTGGAGAGCTAATGTTCCAATGGGTCTATAATTGTAACCATGGCAACATGCAGATCAGAGAGCTTTACGGAAGAATAAGAGAGAAGTAAGCCTGGAGGTTAGTTCTCTAAAACACCTCGTGTGACTTTCCACTGACCTGGTCATTTCTCATGATGGGACTCTGGTGTAGAAAGGACGAGATGGAGCCACCATTCAACCAACTGAACATTTCTAACAGAAAGGACCCATGGGAGGGATAATTTGGTCTCCCTCCTTCACTGGACACCCCACAAATTACCCTGGTCCTACACAGAGAAACTCTCTGAGGTGGGAAAGATGTTCAGAGGCGGAAGCGTGGTGACTGCACTGAGCCCATGTTAGGTGACAGGGTGTATGTCAGTAGGGCCCAGAGCATGGTTGGACCCTAATAATCAGGGCCCATAAATCAAGGCAGCAGCCACAGTCTGTCCTCCAGTCGGAAGACCCTGGGGCCGGATTAGAAAGACCAAAGAGGCAGACACCTGTGCCAAAAGGGAGCGAAGAGGCTGAATCCCTTTCGAGGGCTTCCTAGCAAGGAAGCAGCATGAGTCCGCAGAGCCCCAGATGCACTGAGAGCCCCGCCCTATCCTGGGGGCATACCCCATCTATCCCTGGGGGCGCACACCATCTCCAGGCCATCTGATCACATGAAGGCATCAGAGAAATTACAGCCATCAAAGTGAATCCTATCCCTGAGCACCTGCTCTGAGAAGTAGTCTCATGGCAAAGGGAACCCCAGAAAACCTAGCCTCTTCCAGCTGTGGGATGCTAGCCAGGCCTTGCTCGGCTCTGACTCGCCCCATCGGGGGCCCTGCAGTGGGATATCAGCTTGAAGATAATGAAGCCCCCAAACTAGCCTGTGTTCTGCGAGTACCTGAACTTGCAGAAAAGAATCAGACCTAATCCCTGGCCCAGCCCAAAAGGGAGAAAGGGCAGCCTGCAGGTGGGCCTCGGGCAGGGTTCCACTGCTGGGCAGAACCGCCAGGGCCTATGTCGGACATTTACTGCAGGGATTTGGCCAGACGCAGTCCATGTGAGGGTGCCGCTCCTGCATCTGATGCCAGAGCCTGGGGTGTGCGGGACTGGCCGCTGGAGAGGGATGACAGCCATGAAGTGCGGGAAGCAGAGACAACCAGGACCCCCTTTCAGCAGCGCCACACCGAGAAGGATCAACTGGAGCCCTTCTGATCTCTAGTCTGAGAGGAGGGGCAGGAGATGCCGAAGGATAGGGAGAGTGCTGGTGGCTGCCCCACTCAGACTGGGCAGGCCAGTGGGTGGGCAACACAGCCCGCGCTGACCTCTAGGCAGGCAACTGCTTCTTCACCACAGCTTCCCCTGCCTCCTGCCAAGTGCTGTCCATGCTCACTCAGAGCACTTCGAGCCGAGAATGACAAATGCCGTCCCAGCTTAGCCGAGGTGACACAATATGAATCCACCCAGCAGGAATGCATGAGGCAACCTAGGTAGTGATCGTTTCTTCTAGGAAGATGAGTCGGGGAGCCCTGGGACACAACTGTAGGGCATTGAAGTGCCTTTTAAAAATAGGATACAGGGGTCCATGGAGGTGACATCTGAGGGGAAGTGGGGTCCTGGGTGTGGGGGCTCAGGTGCAGCTAGCCTAGTAGGTGTCAGGGTGAGTTACAAGCAACAGCATGGGTCAGGAGCCCAGAGCGGGCAGAAGCAGCTCAGGGAGGCCAGGGGTGCAGAGATGAGCCTTCTGCTTCCTCCCCCAAGGCAAATAACCAGACGTAAAAAATGTTTTACCGGCCATGAAGTTTCCTACTCCCTTGTGTGAAATTAAAGCCTTTGGACTGGAATCACAGTATCTTTTTTTAAGATCATGTTTCAGATGGTCCATTTTAGGTCTTGAACTCCCCCTGATACCTTACTTTATTTTTCCCCAATTTTTTACTACACTAAGTAAATATTAAAACACAAATGGAGCTCAGATCTCCTTTCATTATTCATCAACTGTAGCTGCCTTAAAACTTGAAGGGATTATCTTTTGCCTGCAGCCCAAATAAGGTTGACCTCCCTTCCCTTGTCTTCTCTCCCTTTCTACCTCGTTCCCTCCCTCATTCCTTTTTATCAGTCCTTTGTTAATTTTTCATGTTTTTATTGCTTCTTAAACCAAAAACCAAAAAGTTTTATAACAATAAAGAACATGTAACAAAAGTAAAGCTGCAGACACATTGCCATTCAACTATGACAAGAAAAAATGTTTTCTGAGCTTTGTGCCCGCCCCCCCCCCCACACACACACACAATGCTGTCCACATGCATCTTCTGTTGTACCTGTTGCTCTCAGCAAGGAGTATAATTTTGTCCTTTGCTTTATTTACTTGGTAATATCATAAAGATGTTTTCCACTTTGACGCTTTCCTGTTATCACTTGCAAGAAGCCTGCAGTTTTCAAGAAATTGTGCCTTGGTGTTGGTAGCTGTAGGAGAAGGTGCTTTAGCCTGATCACAATTCACAGAGAGCTGCCTTTCTGGTCCTTGTACACAGTGATGGTCTGGTCCAGGAGAATTCTTTTGCCATTCAGGTACTGAACTCTTAACATGCCTGAAGTGAGAGAAAACTTGAGGAGTTTTCTCTAAAGGGGTATAGGGCAGGGAGAGTGGTGGCTGAGGTGCTAGTGGGTGTTTCCATAATCACATCTCACCCCCTCTTCCAGAGGCATGTGACTGTCCCAGAGCTCCTCAAACCCCTCCCCAGAGCAGCTCACCAGGACCTGCAAGGTGAAAAAGAGGTTTTTGTGTTCCTCATAAGGAAGACCTTGAGGGAGATTCTTGCACAAAGCAAGGAAAGCAAAATAATACTTTGTTATTAAATTTTGCACCTAAAACCCAAATCTATAGTTCTGGAACATGCCCTTTCAAAATGCTAAAGCTGGAACAAAAAAGACAGGCATATAGAAATCAAAAAGTAAAATGGCAGATATAAATCCAACTGTAGTAATAATATTAAATATGAATGGATTAAATAATCCAATCAAAAGGCAGATTGTCAGATTGGATAAAAATAAAACAGTTATATGCTATCTATAAGAGACATACTTTAGATTCAAAGATAAGAATGGGCTGAAAGTAAAAAGATAGAAAATATGTACTATGCAAACAGCAACTATAAGAAAGCTAGAGTGACTATATTGATATCAGACAAAATAGACTTTAAGACACAAAATGTTACTTTAAAAAAAGGAGGGACATTTTATAATTACAAACAGATTAATTTATCAGAAAGACATACCAATTATCAGCATGTATGTATCTAACAACAGAGCCCCAAATTGCATGGAGCAAAGCTGATAGACCTGGAGGGAGAAATAGACAATTCAAGTGTAATAGTTGGACTCTGTAATATCCCACTTTCAATAATGGATAGAACAACTAGGCAGAAGATCAACAAGGGAAGAGAAAACTTGAAAAACACGAACAACACTGTAAAATGCAAAACTTTCATGAGTGAAAGAAACTTCTTAATGCTTAAGAGAAGAAAAGTAAACTTCTAAGGGTAGCATGGAGGAAGGAGGGTCGCTAGATGTGGGTTAGGAGACCTAACTTTGAGTCCTGCTAGGCCATGCACAAACTGGGTGGCCTAGAGCCATTTACTAGATGCCTCTGAGACTTAGCTTCCTAACACATTAAATGAGGTGAGAATGCACCATTCGTAGAGATTTTGTGGGGATTTCTAAGTACATTAAGGAAATTAATTCCTAGGCTGTCGAGTTCAAATGCAAGATAAGTTGATCCTGGACCTGTCTCCCCCCAGAGCCATTCCAAACCTTTTCCTTCTCTGCTTTATGGGGATAGAGCTTCAAGGCAGGAGGCAGTGACCCTTTTAGACTGTGTTGCCTGGACTGTTGTGCCAGCTGGTTTGTGGCAGGATTCACCCACAGAGAGATACTGGTAGAGAGAGTACAAGAAAGGGAGAAGCCCAGGTATTTCTGCTTCACCATTTCCTCACACCTAGGTGGTGTCCCTGGCAATCTTCCCTAGGTCTCCAGCTCCTTCCAGGAAAGCCAAGCTCCCAGTTTCCCCAGGATGACTCTTGAACTTGGACCCCAGTAGCAACACCTGCCCCCTTGGTTCCTCTAACTCAGGGGATTCATAGGTCCCTCCGATGTCTCCATGCTCTGCCTTGCAGCCATCTTATTACCTGGGTAACCAGGTCCCTCTGTTATAAATACTTAGGGTGGTCTCTCTTTCCCTGGTTGATCCTTGGATGATTAATAAGATTTTGTTTCCAAACTATGAAAAGAATGAAGTGTGAAGATAGAGATCCTGTCTTCATTCCAACCAACAGACATTGGGTTTCTGTCATTTGTTAGAACTTGAATCAGGAGACAGAGGTGAAGCAGCCAGAACAGGGGCCTGTGCTCCTGAATGCATAGTCTCACTCCTCTTCACCCTGGTGCAGAGCCTGGCACAGAGTAAATGTCAGTGTGTATTTGTCCCTAAAAGGCTATTTAAACAATGTTGGCACTTACTGCTTGCTCTCTGTGTGCAACTTCTTGGCTGTTTTAAGTAAATTTTGTATTTGATTTGTACAAGACACCTGAGAAACTGAGGCAGCTCACACAGCATACTGCGATGCTAGGAAGCTGGGGGTATGATGGGAAGCCCATGCATTTTACCGCCCAACCCCCACCACTGCTGAGTCAAACCCTACCAAGGCACCAACTGGCCAGCCCCCTCCCTCCGATCTCCTGCAACAACATACAACAAAAGCAAAGCAGAATGCAGATAGGGACATTTGGGGGACTTTTGTTTGGGATCACTCTGGGATTCTGAATGTGCAACCCCACATGCTATTAAAGCCTGAGTTTCCCTGAGCAGCTGTTTGGATGTTCCTCAACACCTAGTGAACAAGGTGCCTACGTGGGTTTTAATTACATGGCTGCACCATTTAATTCCTCTACCCTTTCTTTTTACACACCAAGTGACCTCCAGGCACGGAGCCGTGGGGACAAGTCATAGGGCACTGAATGTGTCCAATGTGACTAATGACTTGGGACATTTGAGAACATTTCTGTACTGTTTACATTAAAAGAACATGTATTTTATTTCATAACACAGAACTGACACTTGACACGTTGAGTCAATGTAAGTCACTGGAGCAGTCCCTGAATTATAGCAGACAAGTAATTAGTCTCTGGAGGCCTATTGCTCCAACAATTTTCATTTATCTTCTTTCAGATGACAATGTGGGTTTTTTCCCGCAAAATCTTAACACTCACAGATACCCCCACCCCACTGCATCCTTTCCCACACACACACCCAACATTTGTCCATCTCCAGACTCTGCAAGACGGCACAGCAATAACCTACCTCAACGTGAGGCTTCGGGTCTGATGGCCTTGCTGCCCCTGAAATCTTCACAGGGTCAGTTTGCCCTGAATCGACAACTTGATTCTATTTACTGATAATGATGACTCTGCTTCCTGTTCTGGCTCCTAGTAGTGTTGTCATAGATCATCCAAATACTTTAACTGCCATATAGAAGAGAATGACCTTTTCCCCAGACCAGAGGGCAATGCCAAGGCCAGTCTCAGAGTCACATGTACATCAGTACAGCTTTCTTATTTATATAAAAAGGAAACCAACTTATCCCGGATCTGGTTGTAAAAGCTCAAGACACCACTGTTGGGGATGGGGAGTTGCCTTGGTGATTCACAGAACAGAGGCGCTCTCATTTCCAATCTAAACAACAAGTTCTACTTTGTTAATGGGCTTAGGTTTAAATTACTGATAAATATGACAGAAACACTGAAAGCTCAAGAATGGGATTGTCTCTTTAAGTCTTAGAGACATTAAAATAGAATAAGGTAAACATTGGCAATTTTTTTAAGATTCGGGTTTGGGTTTATTGGGGAGGGGAAATATAGTCATTGATTTTTATTTTTCCATGCAATAAATTTACCAATTCAAACAAACTGAGGGCAAGGACATTTTAAATCAACTTAATTCTGCATTCAAGAGTATTTTAAGCATTTTAAGTATTTCCAAGTTCACACAGTAACTCAAACCAGGTTGGCAAAATGTTTCCTTTGTTAGAACAAAGAGGTCTTTAGTGGTGATATGTGAATAGCTCTGTGATTCTGAGCAGAAAGAAGTCACTCAGATTCTGAGGTGGTTTTTTTTTTTTTTAAAGATTTTATTTATTTATTTGACAGAGAGATACACAGTGAGAGAGGGAACACAAGCAGGGGGAGTGGGAGAGGGAGAAGCAGGCTTCCCGCTGAGCAGGGAGCCTGATGCGGGGCTCGATCCCAGGACCCTGGGATCATGACCTGAGCTGAAGGCAGACGCTTAACCATCTGAGCCACCCAGGCGCCCCTGAGGTGGTTTCTGACAGAAGGAAACAGGTAGCATTTAATGCTGGAGCTGATGTTTTCATGGGAGCAACAGGAAGGTCGTTCCCAACAAAGAGGGTGACATTCAAACAAACATGGAAGCAGAAAGATGGAAGGGGTCAAAGGAAGATGGGATTTCTGACTTGGTGAGCATAAGAAGGGAAGGTAGAGCTAAAACGAGAAGGAAGCTGGGGTCAGGCCTTTTCTTTATGATCACCCTGATTTTTATTAGGAGGACCTTCAAGAAAGGAACCATGTAGGTCAACTATTTAATGGGCACTATTTTGACCTGTGACCATTCCTAGAGCTCAATTTTCTTTCTTTTTTTAAATTTTATTTTATTATTTTATGTTAGTCACCATGCATTACATCATTAGCTTTTGATGTAGTGTTCCATGATTCATTGTTTGTGTATAACACCCAGTGCTCCATTCAATACGTGCCCTCCTTAATATCCATCACTGGGCTAACCCATCCCCCCCATCCCCCTCCCCTCTAAAACCCTCAGATTGTTTCTCAGAGTCCATAGTCTCTCATGGTTCATCTCCCCCTCCGATTTCGCCCCCTTCATTTTTCCCTTCCTACTATCTTCTTCTTTTCTTTTTTTTGACATATAATGTGTTATTTGTTTCAGAGGTACAGGTCTGTGATTCATCAGTCTTACACAATTCGCAGCACTCACCATAGCACATACCCTCCCCAATGTCCATCACCTAGCCACACCATCCCTCCCACCCCCACTACTCCAGCAACCCTCAGTTTGTTTCCTGAGATTAAGAATTCCTCATATCAGTGAGATCATATGATACTTGTCTTTCTCTGATTGACTTATTTCGCTCAGCATAATACCCTCTAGTTCTATCCACATCGTTGCAAATGGCAAGAGTTTGGGGGTTTTTTGATGGCTGCATAATATTCCATTGTATATATATACACCACATCTTCTTTATCCATTCATCTGTTGATGGACATCTTGGCTCTTTCCATAGTTTGGCTATTGTGGACATTGCTGCTATAAACATTGGGGTGCATGTACCCCTTCGGATCACTACATTTGTATCTTTGGGGTAAATACCTAGTAGTGCAATTGCTGGATCATATGGTAGCTCTATTTTCAACTTTTTGAAGAACCTCCATACTGTTTTCCAGAGTGGCTGCACCAGCTTGCATTCCCACCAACAGTGTAGGAGGGTTCCCCTTTCTCCACATCCTCACCAACATCTGTCGTTTCCTGACTTGTTAATTTTAGAGCTCAAGTTTCTTTTTCCCTTGGAAGCTATGGGACATTTAGAGTGCCCATCTGGGATGACACAGGCAGAGAAAGTGGAGCTGGACCTCAGACCCAAGCACACCTAAGCTGGGGATCCAGGTTGGGTATTGAACCCTACAAGTGGTTCTAGGGTAAACTGAAACATGCTAAGGGCAGAGCTGGTGAGAGAAAAGGCACCCAGAAGTGAGTGATGTGGAACTGCATGTATGTGTCCAAGCGGGTGCTGGCCAAGCTAGGACTAGCTCTCAGAATGGAAGGGGTTGTCTTCTGAGGTAAGAGAGTCAACCCTTCAAAGAGCTTCACAGGCTTGAATGACTGCTGAGGAACTAGAGTGATAAGACAGAGAGGGCAGCACAAAGCCTATGACTTCATAAGCACTGACTTCAGGGCAGCTGCTAGAACCTGCCATGGTAGCCAGAAACCATAGCAAGGTAGGGCTCTTGTCGAGATGCCCATCTGCTGACCGAGGCTGCTCCCAGAAGAACACTGAGCTTTTCAAGTGAAGAACTGAAGTGCCTGAAAGTCTCGGATATTCTCTGCCTTCCAAAACAGTATCCCCCCATGGAAATCAGCCTCCATGCATTTTGTTTGTTCTCTTACTATGAGCTTCACCAAGAAGAGATATAAAGGAAACCTTCCCCACCTCCCCATAGAACTCCCAGACTGAAAGTTCAGACTCCATGAACTGTACCCACACCCTCCAATTTATAACTTGTAAAAACAGCCTTACAGCAAGTATTAGCCACACTGCTAGGAAACACAGCATGTTAAAAAGAGAAAATCATGGTGCCTGGGTGGTGCAGTCAGTTAGGCATCCAACTCTTAGTTTTGGCTCGGGTTGTGATCTCAGGGTCATGAGATCAAGCCCTGTGTCGGGCTCTGCACTAGGCATAGAGTCTGCTTGAGATTCTCTCTCCCTCTCCCTCTGCCTCTCCCACTTACGCTCTCTCTCTCTAAAATAAACAAATAATTCTTTTTAAAAAAGAAAAGAAAAGAAAAAGTCATTCATCAGACCCTGTTATCACAACCACTCCCTTTGATTCCACATCAAATTCCAAACATAGTTTAGCCTCTGCAGTTACATAATGTATATGGGGATGCGTGTGTATGTGTGTGTGAGTTCAGTCTTTCATTTCATTATTTTTTCAGCCTTGAGATAGGATTAAAAAGCTGCCATTCAAAATGTAGGCCAAGATATCAAGACAGAAAGATATGACACTCACCTGGATGTTTTTGGCCTCCATGGACTTAAAAGACTCTCAAGATATATCGCTTCTTGCCGCCAACCTTGAGTTGGGCTTCTCCCATCAGTATTTAGCTTTATCTTCATAAATCACCTCCCTCACAACACAATATTCCTGTGCATTCATCGCTCTGTTTGTCTCCCATAAATCAACTGCAAGCCTGTTTAATTATCCCTCAGCAATTTTAAACAACCAACATTTTTAATGAGGCAGAGAATGCATAAGGCCAGCAAATAGAGTTTTAAGGGTCCATTGTGGGTCGCTCTGTGTATATTTTTCAAAGTCAGGCATTCCTGAGATAAGCCACATATTACCCAGATCTCAAGGCTTGGCCAATGTCCTTTCCCACTGCATGACCAGTGAGACCCTCGGCCATCAGCAGGCTGCTTTTTGTCAATGGCCTTGAAGTGTGTCAGTTACTATAAACACACATGATGAATGAGTGTTATGGTTATGAGAGGAATTCAGTCACCTTGGCTCAGGCTGTGAACATGGCTGAGCTAGGGATGGCTAAACTGAAGGGCCATGCCTACCACCAGAGCCCATGCCATTGGTGTTTGAGTGCCATTAACACTGAGACTTTTTCCTGAAATCCACAAATTTCTCCATCTGGTTTTAAAGTCACTGTGATGTCTCAGTGAAATAGTCCCCAATCCCCTCTCCCATATGGGAAACACCCTCATGACCTTTTTAGAAGGGGACCCTAGCTTCGCTGGCCCAGCCTCAATGAGGGAAAACCCTCACCTGATGGCTCCAATCTGCCATACAAGCAGGACGTTCTGTAAGCAGACACAGGTGAGTGTCTCCAGTTGGTCCTGCCCCCGCCCCAGTAGACATGGCTTGGAGGAAATTATTCAGCCAGGCCCCAAGTGACAGCTGTGTTTGTGCAATGGTGAGTGCCTGAGTCCAAGCTGGCAACCACACACAGACCAACGGCCAATGCTTGCAGCTGAATGGCCAGCCCATAATCCAGGGAATGGACAAGGCTGGGTTGGAGGGAAAGAGGTAAAAGAGAAGTAGCAATTGGGTACCAGGTCCAAGAAGAGAAAGGCACAAAGGAACAAATAGATGCCTGACAGCCTTTCTGGAAATCTTCTTTTTTTTTAATACTCTTATGACCACAGAAGGGGGAGTAATTTCAAACTTATCTTCTGTCCTAGAAGGACAGAAGTTATCTGTCAAACTTATCTTCTGCCCTAGAAGACCCTTACCACCACTGCTGCCTTCCCTCCTCCTCCTCCCACTTCTTTTCCATCTCTTCATATGCCCAGACTCCATGTTGAGCTCTGTAATGAAATATCTCAATTAAACTTCAAAACAATCCCATTTTACAGATGAGGACATCAATGTATTGAGGGCTCCAACAACATGCCCAAAGGCAACCTGCCTCTTGAAGAGCTACATTCAGAGCCCAGTCCAGCCCTTTTCCAGAGCCCATTTTTGCTGCCCCCAAGGCACACTGGTCCCTGTTCTGGAGCGAAGGACATGAGATCCTTCAGAACATGTCTCTGTGTCTGCCTCAGCCAACCTCTCTGAACTTGAACCTCAACAAGGTTCTTGTTTCTAATTAAGTACAGTGTTAACAGAGCGTTTAAGAACAGGGCTCTAAAATCAAATGCAGGTAGGGTCTCAGCTATATGACCTGGGAAAAGGCACCCAAGCACTCTGTGTCTCAGGTGAGTCATCTTCCGGGTGGGAATCATGGCAGCACCTAGCCCATAGGGGTTCTAAAGATCACTTAGGCAAAGCACATAGAAAAGAAGCTGGCTCACAATGAGCACTCTAAAAATTGGCTGTTATCAGTAATTACTCCTTCATGTCCACTCTGTCCTATTTCTTCCTCCAGTTCTCCAAGAGAACTGCAAAGAGCTTGGGATTTCTGTCCATTTACAGCAGTTACTGATTATGTCACAGCTGTTTACTCATGGCCCAAGGATACTGGGACAAGTTAGAAGCCTGCCCAGGAATCCAGGAAATTGTTATTTTGATCTTTAATGTGAGTTTTCTTGCCAAGCTAAGTAACCTTTGCAGGCCCTGCAATATGTTAACATTTAGGGGAAGAGTTTATGAACTGCTCTAATCCATTTTTAGCAAGGCCCATTACCTCCAAATACAGAGTCAAGGTTCCAATTAAAGCTCTCCATTAGAGAATGAAAGTTATTTGCCAAACCAGGAGAAAAGATAATTTCTCATAGTTCTAAAGTTTATCTTCCCGAAAATGGCTATCTCCTCACAGCCCCCACAGGCAAGCAATCAACTTATTCAATGTTTCAGAGCATTGATCGTGAAATGGAGAACATTCTGGAAGCCTGGACAAGACAGTGCCTCCTCCCTAAGGGATCTCAGATGGAAAATGGGACACACAAACACACACACTCAAATAGTTACTCTAGCATCCTAACATCTGAAGTCAAGGTATGTCCAAAGTTTTTGGAGAGAAAAAAAAAAAGATCCTAATTTCTTTGGTCTTGGAAGCTCACAAAAGACAGGCTTCTTTGGGAGAGGTTGTTTCGACTGGGATTTCAAGTTTTTTTACAGTTTTGCTGGGTAACAAAGACAGAGAAACATTATAGGCCGAGTAAATAGATGTGCAAAGACACAGAGGTTGAGAATTGTGTGAGCGCCTGGTGATGCTCAGTGATGCTGAGGTGCTGTGAGCATGTGTCCCAGAGATAGCAGGCTGGGGTGCAGAGATCATGCTGGAAATGTATCCTGAGTCCCCTGTTACAGAGTGCAGTTTATTCTGACAAATGTGCATCAGTTGTGAGAGTCCTCTGTAAAATCTCCTGCCCCTGCATGTCTGGGCTTTCAGAACGATATAGGGAGCCATGCACAGAGCAGGCAGGGCACAATGCCACTCCTGGACACCAAGCAGGCTGGCCATGGGCCACACACATGCTTCTCGGTGGCTGTGGTTATGCTACCCGCACTGGTAGTGTTGGCTTGAGAATGGTGGGGTATCTTTGATTGCTCTTTCTCAGTCTCCTTGATTTTATATTCATTCCTGACTGCAAAGTATTTCCTGAAGCCCCTTGCTAATCAGGGAGGCATGACTCTCCTTGTCAATGTGCCCAGTGATCTTTGTTAAGGAGTAAACTCTTTTCCCAGGTTCCCTGACCCCCTCGAAGTTCTAGGATGCTAGGAATTCCTAATAAGCTAAGATTTTCAGGATGGCCAAGGACATGGCTGTGCAGCATCTTCCTCAGAACCCATAGACCTAGTAGACTGTCCAGAAAAGTGGAATGAAGACACCAATCTGCTTCCTTTTACTCTAGTCTTTCCAATAGAGAAATTATTTGTGGCAGCCAGGCTGCCCTCCTCTGCATAGGACAAAGACCACCAGACAAAAATACAAACACTGCTCAATTCTAAGACACCTGAAGTCTGCCTAACAACAAAGGGCATTGCATTTTGAGATGGGAAATGGGGACCCAGGGGTCCTGTCCATTGCAATGACCCTTGACTTCTGGAAATAGGGAGTGCTCCCCACCCAGCTCAGCCGAGCAATTGAGAGTCCTTAGGAACGTTCTCAGTGTTGTCCTACTGTGGGGTCCCTGGGCCAGAGGGAAACCCAGAGCACTGAGCTGAGTTCTGTAGGCAGACCCTGAAGGCTGCTTAGTGGACTAAGAGTGTCGTCAGGAGATACCTCACGATGCCTGCTCCATGCTGGTCACTGTGCGTCTGTACCTGGGATGAGGAGCCCGAAGCTCTGTCAAACTGTGTCACCCATAAATAATTATGAGACCACTTTGTGGCTCAGATGTTCTTATCTACTGCATCAAAATAACATAGCTTGAAAAACACATTTGTGTCTTTAGCAGTCGTTCATTGCGCACACGTGGTACCTGACCTTAAGCTCACAATCTAATAGAAATAAAAATAAATAATTTCGGTAAATACATTTTCACCACTGAAATTATTTCTATTTTCAGGAAATTTTTATATTCAGGAAAATTATTTTTATATTCAGGAAATTTACTGAAAATTATTATATGCGGTACCAGACATGTCCACGTGACAGGGATTGTTACAAAGGGGTAGAGAGATTTGCTTCAGGCAAGCTAGGAAATAAAGAGGGAGGTTGGATAAGCCTCCCCATCGAGGCAATGCATAAACAGAGACTGTAGATGACTGAGTAGGAGTTCTCCAGGCAGAGGATGTCCATGCAGAGTAATTCCGGGAGAACATATATACACTCTGTTGTCCAGATCTCAGAACCTTGGAGAGTGAAAGAGGATGCTGTTAACAATTATGCTTGACTGAGAGACATAAACCTGGGCGGTCCTGGGCCATCTGGGTCATAGGTTCATCCTACATCTAGGCAGAGTGTACACAGGCTTGGAGGCTTAAATCAGCATCTTTCAGATTTGTGCTGCAAGTATTTATTTGAAACCCTTGCTAAATTCACATGGTTAGAGACTCAGGGAGCCTGCAGATGAGGTGCCATTCACTGGCTTCATGCCTCCAATAGGGACCCATGTGCCTTTTCTGTGTTTCTGTGTTTTGTCAGTTTCATCCCAGGGCTGCCTCTCAGTCTAGTCTCAACATAGTGACCAGTGGCAATGGACCCACGGGCTTCACTATTCACACCCAACAAGATAGAGTGGGAGTGAAACCCCTCCCCAAAGTCACCTTCCCTTCAGCCTCTCTGTCCTCTCTGAACCAATTATGGAGCAGAGGAACATCATGTATAAAAAGGTTTAAAGAAGGGTTCCTGGGTGGCTCAGTCGGTTAAGCGTCTGCCTTCTTTTTAGGTCATGATCCCAAGGTCCTGGGATGGAGCCCTGCGTCGGGTTCCTTGCCCAGCAGGAAGTCTACTTCTCCCTCTTCCTCTGCTTCTCCTTGCCCCTCCCCCTGCTTGTGCACTCACTGTCTCGCTCTCTCTCTCTGTCAAATAAATAAATGATCTTTTTAAAAATAAATAAATAAAAATAAAAAGTGTTAAAGCAGGCCTCCTTGAAGGAACTGGGGAGGAATGGGTTTGAAGTGGGCAGTCAACCGTGTTCATAGCAAGGACACTTAGGGGTTGCTGAAGCTTAAGATAGAGAGGTGATGGGGAGAGTTGATGACATGCAAGGAGAGATAGGTAGGGAACAAATTTTGAAGGATCTTGTCTGCTTTGTGAGTATGGAATGTCATAGTGGATTTTATAAGTTTTGCATTTTTAGAAAACTTACTCTTGGAACCATGGGGTGGGTGGACTAGCAAAGGGCAGATTATAAGAAACCACAGCCAAGCTATGGCAATAGTTCAGGTGAGGGATGATGTGACAGTAACACTGAAAGTGAGGAGAGAGAATTAAGCGATATTCAGATACTTTTACATACAAAGACACATATGGGGGAATTCAAGGGCAATCCCTAGAATTCTGGATCAGGGAGCTGGGTAAGCATTCCCACCACCAACAAAGTTATGGAATTCAGAAAGACGAGAGGCTACAGACTTGGTGAATATTAAGTCTGAGACAAGCTGAGCTTGAAGTACCTTTTGAATATGTGAGGGGACAGATATAGAGTTCAGAAGAGAGTCAGAGTTAAGGATATCCTTCTGAGAGTCATCAGCTTGGGATGGTGGGGTCCCAAGGATGAAGGTTGTTAAGAATGGGTACTGGGGAGCACTGGTATCTAAGGACTGGCTTTGTCTCCTTGGTCATCAGCTAACAGTGAGGTGGGAAGATTAGAGCTAAGGGTCTAAAGGTCTGAAACAGTCTTTTAAGGAATTGGGAGAAGGATCTTCCTCATGGAAGGATCCTGTGAAAGGAGCAGTTCAGTCAACTTCAGATAGGACTGGAGACTGTCTTCATCCATGGACTCAGGTGTCTGAATCTAGGTTAATTGCTCTCTGCTCTGAGCTCCCAGATCTGGATTTATACCCACCTCTGTTGTAATAACTACAACAATGGGACATTTTCTGGGTGTCCACTTCATTGCACTGTGGGCAGGTTAGGATTCAGGGGATATCCTTTCCTCACCTCTGTGTCCCTGTGGTAAGCTGGTGGTCATGCACACAGTAGATGCTTGATAAATATTTAATGTTTGACTGAATAATGAAATAGATGCCTATATTAAGGGTTCTCTTAAATTCCGGACTATCTGCCAGCCTCGATTTTCTTACCATATATGTCCCAAAGCCATTATGGTCTTTGTTTGTGGCCATGAGGCACAAATCCAGAGGCTCAGAGAGCACCCCCTGCTCACTGGGGTGTTGAGGTATCAAAGCTTCTCCCTCACCCTGCTCATCCTCCCTCTCTGATCACAGACTTAGAAAAAAAGCCAGGATCTTACAGGGATCATGGCCCCAACAAAGTCTCATCCCAGTTGTGACAAGGCACAGTCCAATGCAGCTTTTGTTTCATTTCCAGTCATGGTGGAAGGCCCAAAGTGACCCTGAGCAATGCCAGGGCCCAGGAACATAGACACAGTGAGTTTTGCACAATGTGGGGGCATTTGGACCTCTGAAACCTATCTTTCTTGGATGACTCCCAAATCTCTGAGGACTTCAATGAAGAACATCAAATTCCTTCATGTGGTATCAGGGCTCTTCGTGGCCACACCGCTGATTGGAACCATGGCTAGGCTCAGCTTTAGGATTCCTTGTTTCTTATGGTTCAAACCCATGAAGACCATTCTCTTGCCTCCTCCAGGCTTTTCTACATGATGTCCCTGACTCTTAGAATCCTTCTGCAGTGCAGTGGTCACATCCTCAAGGAACAAACTTCCAGTCTGGGTTAGGTAGCTGCTCCCAGAATTCCTTCACTCACAATGCTGAATGTAAAGGCTTGTATCTATGAGATTGCAAGCTCCTTGGGAGTAACTTCTTTGTCATGCTTTTTATGCACTTTGTATGTGCTTAACCAACATTAATGAACAACAAACACAAAATAATGGCCCTCTGAGATATGAAGAGCCCTTAGCCCTAGGTTCACTGTCCAGATTCCAGGATTTCCCTTCAGCCTTCATTAGATACACTCCAGTCTTCAGGGTCCAGGCATGGATTCACTGATTTTAAAAAAAGTCATACCTCCTGATTGAAAAAAAAAATCACGGGCGCCTGGGTGGCTCAGTTGGTTAAGTGACTGCCTTCGGCTCAGGTCATGATCCCAGGGTCCTGGGATCGAGTCCCGCATGGGGCTCCCTGCTCAGCGGGGAGCCTGCTTCTCCCTCTGACCCTCTCCCCTCTCTTGCTGTTTCTCTCTCGCTCGCTCTCTAATAAATAAATAAATAAATATTTTTTAAAAAATCACTATGGTACAATGCAAAGAACACTTGAATGGTACCAAAAGACCTGGCTTTACTACTGAGTAATGTGACCATTGGAAAGTCACATGACCTTTCTTAGCCTCTATCCCATCCTGGTGTAAAGGGATCATTGTACATTGCTCTTAGGAAAGTGCCCAGCACACGCCTAGAAAGAATGGACTTTGTCCAAACATTCCACATCAGCTGGCACTGAAACCTCCAGGGGTCTGAATTTGGCTGGACATAGACACAGTTCAGGCTTGCCTTGTTGATACAGCTGAAATCAGAATATTGCAGTCCTCCCAGTCTATTCCAAAATGGGCTCCAATTTGGCCCTATTGGGCCTAGATGATATGCTTGGGGGTAGGTTGATGACAGTATTTTATTTGAAGGATACTGAATGGAGGCACTTCTCCTTTGGGGGCCTAGGGTGAGGGTACTTTCTATTCTGAGCGGTCCTGAACTAAAGCACATTTCCTGGGGTTCAGTAAATCACTCTTTTTTTCAGGGACTGTGGAGTGAAATGTCCTTCAGTTAGATAGATGTAACCTATTGTCTGACAAATAAAGCACAACTTCGTAGAAATTGCTCTATTCAGGTCATTAATATGGGTTGAATTGTGTCCCCAAAAAGATATGTTGAAGTCCTACCTCCAATACCTATGAATGTAACCTTATTTGGAAATAGGGTCTTTGCAGATATAATCAAATTAAGATGAGGTCATTAGGGTGAGCCCTAATCCAATGATTGATGTACTGATAAGAAAAAGAGAAGAGACACAGACACAGA
Source organism: Neomonachus schauinslandi (assembly GCF_002201575.2). Taxonomy (NCBI): domain Eukaryota; kingdom Metazoa; phylum Chordata; class Mammalia; order Carnivora; family Phocidae; genus Neomonachus; species Neomonachus schauinslandi. The sequence goes on from NC_058408.1 coordinate 116,632,871, forward strand.
CAGGGAGGGAATGTCATGTGACTATGGAGGCAGAGATTAGAATTATGCTGCCACAAACCCAGAATACCTGGGGTTCCCAGGAGCTGGAAGAATCAAGGAAGGATCTTCCCCTAAAGACTTTGGAGAGAGCATGGTTATACAAACACCATGATTTCTGACATCTGGCCTATGAGAGAATCAATTTCTATTGCTTTAAGCCCCCCGTATTGTAGGATGTTGTTATGACAGCCCTAGGAAATTAATACAAGTACATGGAATGCTCTCCTCTTTCCCTCCTGAGCTTCTGCTCTGCTTGACAAGGTGAGCCAGCCCTGCTTAAACTCCTCTGTCCTCTGAGGCAGGACTCTGTCCACTGTCTCTCCCAACGCCTCCCCCAGCACCTTCATTGCATATCCCTTCTCCTCCTCCATGTCCTGATCAGAGGCACCATCTCCCCACGCTTCTGTTCTAGCTTAATTAACGTATACATCCTTGTCATAGCTGAGAATGGGTGGGAGGGTCTGGCTTCATTTGGGGGTTTTTTTAGTGATATTTTTGCTCTTATCATTATTTATTGAGCACCTGCTACATGACAGATTGCTTCAGGCCCCTGGCAGTCAGCATAAACAAGGAAGACTCATGAAGTTTCTGTTCTAGTGACTGGTGGGGAAGCAGAGGTGAAAGGAGAGGGACAGTTCAGGAAACAGAAAACACATAGGCAAATAAGAGAATAAGAATTTCTAGCCGTGGGGCACCTGGGTGGCTCAGTTGGTTAAGCGACTGCCTTCGGCTCAGGTCGTGATCCTGGAGTCCCGGGATCGAGTCCTGCATCGGGCTCCCTGCTCGGCGGGGAGTCTGCTTCTCCCTCTGACTCTCCTCCCTCTCATGCTCTCTGTCTCTCGTTCTCTCTCTCTCAAATAAAATGGATAAAATCTTTAAAAAAAAAAAAAAGAATTTCTAGCCGTGAGAAACACTATAACAAATAAAATAAAATTTCAGGTGATCGAGAGTGGCAAGTATTAGAAGAGTTTTCTCTGGGGAGGTGAACTTTAACCTGAACAACAGGGGTATTCTGTGGGGTCCTTTCCAGGCAGAGAAAACAGCCTCTGCCAAGGCCTTGAGGGAAGAACAAGAATGTTCTCAGCAAGGAAGAGAAAGAAGGCCAATGGACCAGAGAAAAGAGACTGGAGTGGGGAATTTAAAGACATGCATTTCAAGGATTAGGTGTTTGTGTTCTTTTCTGTTATGTTATTATTTTGAATTATGAAAAAGAAAATTAAAAACTGCCAAAAAAATTTAAAAATCAGCTTCAGTGATCTCCCCAGGGATGACAGCTAGAACCATTTGGGGAATGTTACCTTCTAGATGAGTGGTACCCGGAGTGTGGTCCCTGGACCAGTAGCATCAGCATCACTTAGAAAATTTCTGCAGATATTTGGCCCAACCTCGGACCAAATGAATCAGAAACTCTGGGGGTGGAGCTCTGCACTCTGTGTATTAAAGGTCCCTCCAAGTGATTCTGTGCATGCTGAAATTTGAGAAGCCCTGTGATTTTTTCTGTCAGGGCTCCATTAACTTTCTCTGGGTTGCCTATTGGAGAAGTAGATTGGGAGAGGTAAGGACTTTAAAAAAAAAAAACTCCCAAGTGATATTGCACATTTACCTTCCAACAGACTGGTTGCAGGACAGGATATATGCAAAGGCACAGGTGAGAGCCACAGCAAGCAGGTGGAACACAGAAGGCAGATGAGGTCTGACAAACGGACCTTCGGGCACATACGTGAGAGAACCTTCTACAGCCGGACAGCTGGCAGTGAGCTCAGGAAAGCTCATCATCGTAGCAGGGTACAACTAGCAGTGCTATTCATGCAAAGCTCTAAAAGGGAGAGTAGGAAAGGCAGACTATCACCCCCCAAAAATGGAGGCTCTGAGAAGACGCAGTCCTCCATAGCACTACTCAGAAGCATAGAAAAGGCAACACCTAGATTATTGGAATCACTCACTCCTTCCTTGGGCTGGACCAGCAGCAAAGCAACTGCTGGTAAATTTTGTGTTGGGTAGAACCTCCCACCTTCTTCTTGCCTTACCTCAGAATGGATTGTCACACAATGTAAGCTTGGAGGCAAGGTGCCCCTTTTCTATCCTAAATGACTAGCCCTTTCTGACAGTCACTGTATATCTATGCATACCTCTTCACTGCTTGGCTCAATCATCACCGCTGAAGCTAGAAGCAGTTTCTGAGGTCTCTCAGGTAGCACCTGTCAGTTCCTCAGTAGCCCTTCCTGGCTGGAAGGTTATCAACACCAGGAAGTCAACAGACTCAACAAAGGCTCTGGCTAGTCTTCATGGAGTGACATGATTTAGAGTTTAGACACTTGGTTCATAGATGATTGCTCTGGACACTCAGTCAGTATGCTTTCACTATAATTGTCCATCATTCTAACAATCAGTTTTTAATCTGAAAATTAGAAAGCATAAAAGAAGGTAACAACAGATACGTAGACTACCAAAATAAAAAGAAATGGCTGGCTGTCAAAGGGAAGGAAAGAAGTGAAAAACTGTGAAATTAAAGCGAAAAAGTTTTGAGGCCATTTAATGTCAGAGAAGAAACCCTTGACATTCAATAGAGGACCTGTGTTATAACTGTGTTTGAAAGATAGAGAAGAGGGTGGAGTATGATCCATCTTCAGTGTATAAAAGGTATGGAGATAGACGACATGCAAAACGGCAGCATGAGGGACTTGGTAGATCCTCTCCACAGCAAAGCAACCATTCAACTGGAGAAAGTTTCATGAAACAATTATTTAAAGTCTCTGGAGGTTGTTCTAAGGGCATACAATGGAAAAATATTTGTTCATGAAAATCTACTAAATGTCAGTAATAACAGCAAGATTTTGTTGCATGTGAGCCACAACTAGCTCTCATCCCTACCCTCAGCTCAGTATAATAGTAGCTCTACTCCAGGTGGGTGTGGCCAAGAAGATGGGGCTCCTTCTCCTCAAGATCCTTGGGTTATAGTTTTCCCCCAGAATGAGGAAGTCGTCAGCAAATTTTATTCCCTCCCTAGCTCCCTTCCACAGGAGCTCTGATCCAGGCAGTCATGCCCAAGAGAACTGGGGCTTCATTCTCCCACTGAGTCCTCACTCATAGGGCCAAGGATATGGGGCCCTGATCACCCTGCCTCAGATGACTTTTAAAGGGGAGGCCCACACCAGGAGGAACAAGAGAATAAGGCCTCTTGCTCATAAAGAAGGGCTATCTCTGAGGGAGAAGAGGGCCACTATCCACTATCTCTACCCCTAACTCCAGTTTACTAACACAGAGCTTCTGCCTAGTGGGAGAAGCAGGTATTAAGAACACAGAGGTCCTCATCTCTCCCTAAAGTGACTAACTTCATTTATAACATAGTTTAGGAAGAGCATGCTTAAGGACACTGTTAAAAAAACAATGCAGATCTTGGTGATGAGTAAAAAGAGGCTGGTGGTCCCATGATGCTAGTAGCAGCAAAAAAGATGGTATACCAGCTAGATGTTTAACAGAGAGAACTAAGGAAAGAGACAGCCAAGAAGTGCCCTTCTGGGGTCAGAGTAAGACCCAAAGACTGGGAACACCCCATCCCTGAAAAGAAACATGACTTTAATTGGATCAGACTGTGGAACAATTTATACCAAAGTATTGCCTAACAATACCAAGGTACTGTCAAAACATTAGAGCCAACAGCTAGCAATTAGTAGAAGCTAGCATCTAGGTGAGATACCAGTAAATAAAGGCAGACCAGCCAGGAACTTAACAGGCATATCAGGGAAAGAGAGACTTAAAGATGCCCAAATAAACCACAGACACTTCTGGTGATCAGGGAGACTGTCACATTCCCAAGAAAGAAGTCTTTTCAAACATGGTGCTTGGACAATTGGATATCCTATGCAAAAGAAAAAAACAAGAACCCCACTTCCGACCATATTAAAAGATCAACTCAAAATGGTCAGAAGATTAAATGTAAGAGTTAAAACTATAAAACTCTTAGAAGAGAACTTAGGAGTAAATCTTTATAACTTTGGGTTAGGCAATGCTACCTTCAATATAACACCAAAAGCATAAGTAACAAAACATAAAATAGATCACTGGACTTCATCAACATTAAAAACCTCTGTGCTTAAAAAGACATGAACAAAACATGAAAAGACAACCCCAGAATGAAAGAGTTTGCAAATCATATATTTGATAAGGGACTTATATCCAGAATATAAAATGTACTCTTACAAATCAATAAACCAATTAAAAATGGGCAAAGGATCTGAATAGACACTTCTCCAGTGAAGATGTACAAATGGCCAATAAGCATATGAAAAACTGCTCGACATAATTAATCACTAGGGAAATGCAAATTAAAACCATAATGTGATACCACTTTACCACCTAGAATAGCTATAATCAGAGACAGTCAGTAACAAGTGTCAACTAGGAATAAACAAAAATGGAACTCTCATATGTTGGTGGGAAAGTAAAATGATGTGGCTGATTTTGAAAAATATTTTGGCAGTTCCTCAAACACTTAAACATAGAGTTACCATATGGTCCAGCAATACTACTCCTAAGTATATACCCAAGAGCCATGAAAGCATGTGTCCACACAAAAACTTGTACATGAATGTTAGCGGCAGCAATATTTATAATAGTCAAAATGTGGAAATAACTCCAGTGTCCATAAACTGCTAAATGGATAAATAAAATGTGATACACACACACACACAAATACACCATGGAATATTATTTAGCAATAAATAGGAATGAAGTATTGATAGATGCTATAAAGTAAACGAACCTTAAATACATTATGCTAAGTGAAAGAAACCAGTCACAGGGGCGCCTGGGTGGCTCAGTCGTTAAACGTCTGCCTTCGGCTCAGGTCATGATCTCAGGGTCCTGGGATTGAGCCCCGCATCGGACTCCCTGCTCTGCGGGAAGCCTGCTTCTCCCTCTCCCACTCCCCCTGCTTGTGTTCCCTCTCTCGCTGTGTCTCTCTCTGTCAAATAAATAAAATCTTGGAAAAAAAAAAAAAAACAAAGTAAAGCTAGTCTTTAAAAAAAAAAAAAGAAAAGAAACCAGTCACAAAAGACCATACAGTCTATAATTAATTTACATAAATTGTCCAGAAGAGGCAAGTCTATGGACAGAAAGTAGTTTAGTGGTGTACAGTACTTGGTGGTTAGGAGGATTGGGAGTGAATGCTAATGAGTAGAATTGGCAGTGGGGAGTGAGGGAATGACAAAAATATTCTAAAATTAGATTATGATGATGGTTGCATAACTTGATGGATATACTAAATCATTAAATACATACTTAAATGGGTGAATTGGGGCGCCTGGGTGGCTCAGTTGGTTGAGCGACTGCCTTCGGCTCAAGTCATGATCCTGGAGTCCCGGGATCGAGTCCCGCATCGGGCTCCCTGCTCAGCGGGGAGTCTGCTTCTCCCTCTGACCCTCCCCCCTCTCATGTGTGCTCTCTCTCTCTCTCTCTCTCATTCTCTCTCTCAAATAAATAAATAAAATCTAAAAAAAAAGTTATTAAATGGGTGAATTGTATGGTATGTGGTTTATATCTCAATAAAGCTGTTAAAAAATAAAATGCGGAGATGTGTATTAGCTTTTAAAGAGATTTGAACTGAAAGAATAAAGGATTCATTCTCTAGCTTTGTAGGCAATCTGGCTTTAGAAAGTATAATTCCCGTGGGGCAGCAGGACTGAATGGGTGGATACAGAGTATGAAGCAGCACAGATAAGGGACTCAAGTAGCTGGATTCAAATCTCAGTTCCTGGGCTGGTCACTATTTTCTCTTAAATAAGTGACTTAATTTCTGTTGAGTCTTTCTTTAGAGAAATTAGGGTCTATTTCACTGAGTTATTGGAAGTATTAAAGTAAGTCCCATGTCTAACATGTTTAGCATAATACCTGATAAATGGTAGTTTTGACAGCCTAGGAAGTTTTGACTATTAAATAGTCAATGTTGTGGATATTTTAATAGTATCATTTATTTAATAGTATTTAATAGTATCATTGTTATTGTTATTATTATTATCATTAGTTAAAGGAACCGAATTGGAACATATAAAACCTTAAGGCACCCAATGACTATGTATACACTCCAATCATCCAGCTTTTATTTCATACTGAGTAATTTCACCTTAGATTACTGGGCAGAGCTAGATGTCATTTATTAAACTCTCAATATTTACAGACTCCTATTAAAAAGAACCTCTCACTCTACTCTCCAAAGTGTTATTAGGAAACTACAAGAAAACACATCGGGATTTGCTTCTAGTCTTGTCATCAGCAGAGGGTGTTGGCAGCCAAAGGCCAGCTGTGCATCCAGCTGAAATTAGCAGTTGGATTCTGGTAGCTGATGGGATAAGTATATCTCTTCCAAGTGGTTGTCTGACCCTTGAATACTGGGGTAGGGGAACTTGCTGTTTTCCCACTGAGAATGTGGGAATGGAAAGAGGTTCAGGGATCCGAACAAGAGCAGTCAGTGGGAACCAGTGTCTTACCAGCCACCTTGCCACACAGATTCCCTCGTCCTTCTCAGCATGGTCCAGCAACAGCTCCCAGAACTGATAGCAATTAGTAATTCTGTTAATATTTTTCCTTCGAAGAGGAAGTTTCTCAAGCAACAAACCCTTTCAGGGCCAGCACCATATCTTAAATAATGCTGCCATTACCTAGAGCAACCTTGCTAGGGGGGCACAGAGGGCGCACCTTTGAGGTGATGGTGATGATGCCCGTCTTTGGCCAGAGGCAACCATGCCTTCCCACTGTTTGTGTATTTGGTTGTAACAGCCACACACTTACTCTTGTCTGCTCATAATGGATGGGGCAGTGTGAACCATCCGGCGCCTCTGGGGGGTCAGACCATGGTTGGAGGGAAGGCTGCAATTACTTCTCCAGGTAAATGCACGGAGTGGGGAGGGTTAGGTCAGCCGAAGTTGATTTCCTGGGATTGGGACTCACCCAGTACCTCAATAAGGGCGGGGCGGGGAGAAACTTTAGCTTTAGCTTCTAAGAGCTGACAAGTTTTTCAAGAAGGATGTGTCATTCGTGATTGTGAGAATAATTTCTTCCCAACTGCATCTGTCTGGGGATTTGAGACCAAGAGATAGAGGACTCCTGAGGGGGAAGACTGCGGTTAGTCTCCCCCATGTGGAAGCAAACACACTTAAGGGAGGTGATGATTGATGAGCACTTTCTTGCTAACAGATGGCCTCCAGTTATGTCACTTGGTATATTTTTACCTGATGATGTTCTTGGTGTGGGTCGGGGACAGATTCTGGGAGTTCACACGCACACAGGCGCACACATGCACACACACACACACACACAGTGGACATGATTCTTTGGGTTGTCTAATTTATTTTTACATTAGGATTTGCCTGCTGGACTAGGTTAAACCATCTGTCACCTTTACGACTAGGACTGGGGGGCTGAAGTCTCAAGAGTGAAGGGCTAACCAGACTGTGATCTGTCACTCAGCTCACATCCCTGTACAAACACATGGCTTCTCCTCCACCCTCAGATTCACAAATCACAGAGCATGAAGGTCAACCAATTCAACCCCTTCATATTCCAGTTGACAAAACTTTTCTCCAGAGAAGGAAAGCATCTTGCCCACAGTTCTAAGGTAGTTGGTGACAAGGCCACAAGCAGACCCAGGGTCTCCTGCCTTCAAACCCATCTACTTCCTGCTATGCTCCCCCCTCTCCCCATGTGCATCTGCTCCCTGGCATCCTGAGAGTGAAAAGAGTGCTCATGGCAGCTTAATTATCCATAAATACTCTCTTAATAAACCCACTCTGTTATGGGCTATTTCAGTTAGAAGGAATTATTATTGCCACAACATAAATTTCCTGAAAAAAGATATGGTCGGGTCACACAATGCAGCCTATTATGAGAACCAGAGCAATAAAACAGCCAGATAATTTATGTGTCTCTCTGGGTTCCTTGTGCTTATCTCCAAGAAAAGAGCCAAGACGTTGAGACAAATGGATAAGTAAATATGTGTGGCTGGAAATAGTATGTGCAATTTGTTCGGTACCATTTTTGCAAAGGCACTTTTAAGATGAAGGCCTGACACTGCTAATAATGAGCACGATTTCACTGAGAAATGGCTGACCATTCTCTATCCTCGCTGAGGACCAGAAAACAGGATTAAACCACAACAGAAATCATTTTTGGCCCATAATGAGGCAGGATCACAAGTCTGTGAAGGGTTTAGGGTCCATTTTGGGCCCATGATGAGCTGTGTGTCCCTCCTTCTGTGCTTGGTTGATAAGCGCATTGCCCACCGAGGCACAGAGGGCTGGGGGATGCTGTGTGATCCCTCCCCACAAGGGCATTTTCCCTGACAGACAAGGGACCGAAGGAACAAAAAGGCAGCCACCAGCCCCAACTTGGTCACTGTCCTGAGTCCAACTTCTCGCCTAGTTGCTGCTACTCACAGGCATCTTCCGAGACGCTGAGTTATTTCAGGTCCAGGGCTCCCCGCATGCCTTTGTGACAGAGCAGAGGGCAAATGAGGGCCCAGTTCCTGAGGTGGCCTAACGCCCCCTGCCAGACAGGGGTGGGGGCAAGTAGTGGGTCTCTCACCAGGCACCTCAGGACCCAAATCACTGTGACTTGTGAAAAAAAAGAAAAAGATTCTCTTCCCAAAGAGAATTCCTCCAAAGTGCTATTCACCACAGTTCAACAAGAACCTTCTTGATAAACTGGGTCTTCTTGACAAATCCAACTTCTGATCATCCACAGAGTTGGGGGTGGGGAGTACAGCTCAGGAGGAATCCCACCCAGCTTCCCCCACCCAGTGACATCCCCCCCACCCCCACACCCCCACATCCCCAGAGCACAGGGTCTGGCATGGATTGCTGAGACCATGGCAGCTCCCACTGTGACGTGACACTCCTGTTTATCTTTTTTTAATTTATGTCTTAAGCCTGTGATGGTACATAGTAGGAAAAATAGAAAGGTAACTTGCTTTCCCTAAGAACGGAGCTAAGTTCCTGTTCTCTTCCACTACAATGAGAGAACAGTTACTCATCCCCACTCACCTTCGAATGGTGGCTCTGGGACATGGGAAGAGGAGTCAGTGTCTACCACCCTCTGAACCCACACCTCTGCTGGGAAGCTCTTAGGTTGACTCAAATTCTTGTTAGCCTATGGTGGCCAGCTAGACTTCTCACAAAATACTCATTTTCAAAGATGTAGAACAACCAACATAATGGCCACCAACACTATGTTACACAGAATTAACCTTCCATACACTGTGGGATCCTCTGGTGCCCCAGGATCAGCTTGAGGCCTCCAGCTTTTAAGTTTTATTCGACAGTTTGCTTTGAAGCTCCATGGACAGAAGAGAATAGGATGTTTCCCTCTGACAGGATCCCAGGAAGTAACACTCACTGTCTAGCAGGAAAGGGTCAAGACTTCGCCTTGTATTAATTGAGTAAAATCCATGCATGCTCTGAGCCATTGAACCCAAAGAGAGTGTTTTGCCAGTACTGATTTAGGTTAGATATAAGAGTTTGAAGGGAATAGTGCAAAAAGCTGATGGAATCAGCTTGAGTCTTTTAAGTGATAGCTTTATTTCTTTCCGTAAGATGGGAGATGTATCTTCTTAAACCACACATTCACCTGACGGTGCTGAGAAGACATGGCCAGACAGACTCTCTGTCCCTCAGTCCTCCACCTGCCCCTCGTGTAGAGTGCAAGGCACTCCTTGCTAAGAGGTGCTGCTCCCTGAAAGTCCCACCTTTGTGCCAAGAGGCACAGCATGTGTCTGAATGGTAGGATCTCTGCAAAGCTGCTGAGGCCACCAGGCTCTCCCGAGCACACTGAATTCCCCCAGAGGGATCCAAAAGAGAAGTACTTTCACAAACCTCAGGCCTCATGGAATGTGGGGAGGCCTCCATGATGACAGGTGAGCCAGGAGCTGTCCTCCGCATCCTTCACTTTCGCCCTGCCCAGACTTCTATCATGATGGCTTCCCTCACTCACTCCCCAGCTTAGAATCCTTTTATGGCTCCCACAGATAGGGTGGGCCCTCTAAAGTGGGTACCAAAACTCTCTTTAGTGTTCATTTCCATGGGTCCCCTCATTCTACCTCTCTATCTGCCCTGTCACATGGGATACTTACTCTTCTCTGCACATTCAGGGCATATTCCTGCCTCTGTATCTCTGCCTAGTTTTCCCTACCTGATGAACTCCTGATCATGCTTCTGGGCCCAGATGGCCTTCCCTGACCCCTGTCATCCCCTGTCATTGTTCTGTCTCGTCAGCTCAGGACTGATGGCTCTTTCATCTAAGTTCCTGTGATGCTTTGCACCACGCCTCTCTCAGGCATACTGCAGTGCCTTGGGAACTGTGGCCTTCACTGAACTGTGGACATGGACTCCATCTTTGCTCCCCAGCCCCTAGGAAAGTCATGGCACATTCTAGGAGCTCAGTTAATGAAATGGAGTATGTACTTCAATTAGCGTTGCCAGATTCCCCTAAACATCATCAGGGGAATACAAACATACAAGGTTTGGCTAAATGATCACATGGAGGAAGACAGCATTGCTGAACGTTGTTGAAGCACATACAGTAAGGGACAGACCAATGCCCTGAGGCCAAGAGGGGCCAGCAGCAGGGTTGTGGGCTGCTAGTGTCAATCCACTTTGATGTCTTCCGGAAACAAAACAGTAGGAATTTTCCTGCAATGGTGGGACAGGCTGATGCATTGCAGGGCAATCTTACCCAGACACTTGGAAGCTGGACAGTCAGTTTGCCTCACAGGGATGCTCAGAGACGTGGGTCCTCAGCAGCATGCCCCATTCAGGCCCACACACGTTTGCATAAAATAAAATACAGTGGACAAGCCCCAAGTCTGCTCTGACAGCGATTTTTGTACATTACAATGCAAAATACCAGCTGTTGTTTAAACAGTATCCCCAGTGCCTTGTTAACTCTGAACTCTTAATGCTTCTACTGATGCAGCATCTTTAACTGAAGGTGTGCAGAGCCCTTTGTAAGCAGAATATCATCACACTTCCTTTCCTGCCTCCCCTTGCAAGATTCCTGAAGGGAGGGAAGCTGCTGTCCAGGGGCCCCACACTGCAGCGAGTACGGGAGGCTTAGAGGAAGAGAGGTACCACAACCTTCCAAATGTTCCGGCAGCCCTGAGAAACACCACCTCCCTACTTGGTAGAAAACTAGGTTTGGGCACATCGGAGAGCAAGTTAGAGGAAGGAAACATTAACAGACAAAGTAGAAGAGAAGTCCACCTCAAAACTGACAAAACTGCAAATGCAAAACAAACTCACTAGCCAAAGATACCTGGGTGCACAAGGAAGCTGCTTCCAGAAGCATGGCATTCTGGAGATCTGAGCATGAGGATCATGTATTTTATGTATGAGTGTACTGGCAATGGATGCCAAAATTCACTGTGGCCTATTGAAAGCTGCGTTGGGATATCACGACAGATGGAAATAAAAAGGAAAGAAAGTCAGACTGTGCTAATGATGCCTTCTTATTACTCACAGGCCAGAACTAAAGGTTGTGATAAATGTTGAAGTCCTCCAGTCTTTGATTCCCCCACCCGCCCCCTCACCTTTGCAAATGACTTCACTTTGAAACCTTAGCTCTGGCAACAATTACACACACACATACACACAGAGCACACACTTCCATGTGACCCTATTCAAAAACAGAATTATCTTCTATCATCCTTACTAAATCCATCTGTGTTCCTCGGCTCATTTCTGGAAGATATCCGAACGACATTTACGGCCCTCCCCGGCTGGTGAGAGAGCGTGTTAAACCATCTCTTGACTGCCAGGTCCAGGACAAGCTGTGTTGCTGTCTCTTCGTTCCTTCACTCACACACATAACAATATGTAACTCCCATGCCCCCCTCTCTGCAGCCTCCACATCAACCTGAAAATGCCCCTTCTCTCCAGGACAAATAACAGAATAACAACTTGTCTCAATCCCCCATCTCTCCAGTTACTCCGATCCTTTCCTCCTCTTGTTCGAAGGCAAATTCCTGCACATACGTTGTTACATGGACCGGCCATTTCCTCACCTCCTGTTCCTCAACACACACCACCTCTGCCCCCAACCCCATTGAAGCTTCTCTGCTCACAAGCGATCAAGGACCTCTGGGTCCAAGGTCAAGGGTCCCTTTTCAGTCTTCCTCCCATGTGACACATGGGCCATTACATCCCTAATAGAACTTGCCCATCTCCTATGACACCACACTCCCCTCTTTCTCTGCCTCTGACCACCTTGAGTGCATCTGCTCAGCTTCTTCCACCAAACCGTTGGATATTACTCACGGTTCTCAATAACCTGGCACATGCCACCATCACTCTGTGTGCTGGTGACCTGCCCATCTCCCCTCCAGTCCAGCTCCCTCCAGGCACCAGACCCATGAGAAACTAGCTGCCTACTTGTCGTTTCACTGATCATTTCTCAGTTTGTTAAACTGAGCATTTTCAGAATGTCATTGGTCTATACTTTGCTCCAAACTTCTTTTCCTCAAAGATTCCATCTCAGTAAATGCCACCAACTACACTTTCAGTGACTCAAGCCAGTTTCTTGGGAGTCATAGTTAATTCCTTACCCCTGGATCCAATCTGTACCAGTTATCAATTCAATGCCTCTCAGCTCCAAATCCATCCTTTACTTCCTGCTCAGCAAAGACAGAGCCATAAGCATTTCTTTTCTGCAACTGGTACCCACATGTTCAACTTTGTCAGTAGAGGACACTGGAGGGACACTACAGGAAAAAGAGGCTTTTCTTTCTGGTGTCAGCATGCTTCTGTTTGCTTATTCTTTCCTGCCAGGTGGGGGTGGGGGAAAACTTCCCACTATTATTATAAGTTTATCAATAGTTATGCAAGATTTTAATCAGTCCTATTTTATCCCTTTCCTGCTATGATTTTTTCATATATACGTATTTTCTCATTGTTTTATCTTCCTGATTTATATTTTCTTTTTATCATTGAATAATTATGCTTTTTATTCCTATTAGTGCTTTCTGGCTTACCAGTATTCTTAATCTAACATTGGTATTGTTTTAGTTTTTAATTTTTACTTTTATTCTAGGTTTTAGGTTTAGGTGAACCTCTAGTAAATAGAACACAGCTGGATTTTTTAAATCTAATTTAGGAAAAGTTGTTTTTTAACTAAAAAGATTAATTATTTTTAATTTATTATAAATACTGATACATTTAGATTTATTTTGCCATTCTATTATTTCATTTTTTAATTTATTGTATATTTTCCTTCTTTATTTCTCCTTTCCTACTTGCCATTATATTTACCAGACTTAGTTCACCCTACTCCTTTCTTCTCTAATAATACAGAATTACACATTCTACTTCTATTATTTTTATCAGCTACCATTACATTTTAATGTGCATACTAGACTTCGCAAAAGATAAAGTTAAGTTTTTTAACTTCCTCCTGGATGACACAAGAACTTTAGAATGTTTTTGTCCCAGTACATCTTCTCCTCCCATCTGTCAACTTATTATACTGTCTAGTGTTCAGGGCTACCTTTTTTTTAATCCCCAATCTTAGTCATTTTAAAAATTGCTGACAGTTGTACTGTTTTTTTCTGAATGCTATTTTATGGGGGGACCTTCCTTCTGATTTTAAAATTTCCTTTTTGCTGAAGTATATTCTTCAGGTATTTCATTAGCTTCTGTAAAATCCATCAAATCTTCTGCATTGACCATCATGTCCTCTGTACATAAAGACAGCTTTAGTTCTTCCTTTACAATCTGGATAGCTTTTATTTCATTTTCTTGCCTAATTGCCCTGGCAAGAACCTCCAGTATAATGTTGAATAAAAGTGTTAAAGGCATATACCTTGTTTTGTCTTGGATCATAAGGGGAAATCATTCAGTCTTTAGGCATTAAGTATGAATGTGAACTGTAAGGGTTTTTTTCTTAGATGCCCTTTATCAGGTCAGGAAAGTTCCTCTCTATTCCTAGTTTCCTGAGAGTTTTTATCAGGAATAGATGTTAAGTTTTGTCAAATACTCTTTCTGTGTTTATTGAGATGATCTCCTTTTTTTTCTATTTTAGTTTATTAATATGATGAAATGCATTGATTGATTTTCAAATATTAAATCAATCTTGCATTCCTGGGATAAATTCACTTGGTCATAATCCATTTTATATATTGATGGCTTCAACTTGATAAAATTTTATTAAGAATTTTTGTATCAACTGCATTTAAAATAGCATTATTGCAGTGAATGGAAATGATACACATCTGTAATTCATGTAGAGAACACTTGTAATAAGATGATTCTAAGAACACTACTTGCAAGCTACATTCAGACCACTGCTATATCAGTGAATGGAAGTGATACACACTCTGTAATGCTTAAGAATAGTATAACAGAGAAAAAAAATTTTGCATTTATGTTCATAAGAGATAGTGGTAGGTAATCTTCTTTTCTAGTAGAGTTTTCGTATCAGAGTGAAGTTGGCCTAATAGCATGAGTTGAGAGGTATCTGTCCCACTTCAACTTTCTGGAATAGTATCTACAGAACTGGTATTATTTCTTCCTTAAATGTTTGGAAGAATCACCAGTGAAGAGGGCCTAGAGTTTTCTTTTTGGCAAGGTTTCAACAACAAACTCTTTTCTTCAATATACATTTATTCAGATTATTTCCACTTGAGTGAGCCTAGTAGATTTTATCTTTCAAGGAATTTCATTTCATATAAGTCATTGGTTTCTTTGTGTAAAGTTCAAAATATTCTTATGTTATATTTTCAATATCTATAGATTCTGTACTGATATTACCTCTCTCATTCCTGATATTGGTAATTTGTGTCTTCTTTCCTAAGTCTGAAATAAGGTTTATCAATTTTATTAATCTTCTCAAAAAAAAAAAACAGCTTTTCATTTCATTAATTTTCTCTATTTTATTTTTGTTTTATATTTCATTGATTTCTACTCTGATCTATATTATTTTTTTCCTTTTACTTGATTTGGGCTTAATTTATTCTTCTTCCTCTAATTTCTTAAGGTAGAAAGTGATGCCATTGATTTGAGACCTTTTCTATAATAGACCCACAATGCTATTAATTTCTTCCTAGGTACTGTTTAGTGGATTCCTACAAATTTTGATCTGTAGTATTTTCTTTTTATTCAGTTAAAAGTACCTTATAAGTTCACTGTAGATTTCTTTCTTTTTGACCATGGGTATTTAGAAGTGTTTTATTCAGTTCCCAAATATTCAAGGACTTTCCAAAGATTTTTCAATTGATTTCTAATTTAATATATTATGGTCAAGGAACATTCTTTTTATAACTTGAATGATCTTAAGTTTATGGACAATTTATAGACAAAACATGGTCTAACTTGGTAAATATCCTGAGTGCACTTGAAGAGAATATTTATTCCACCATTGTAGGAAAAACTGTTCATTAAGTGTTGATAGTGTTGTTCAAATCTTCTATATCCATATTGCTTTTCTATCTAAATGGGCTATCAGTTATTAAGAAAGAGGGATTAAAATCTCTGACTATAACTGTTGCTTTGTCTATTTCTTTGAAGTTCTCCCAGCTTTTGTTTCATGTATATTGAAGTTCTCATATTACATGGATAAAAATTTAAGATTGTTATGTCCTCTTGATAAGTTGATCTCTTTTTCATTTTGAAATGATTTTCCTTATCTCTGGTAGTATATGTTTCTCTGAAATCTATTTTGTCTTATATTTAAATAGTCATTCTGGCTTTTTGTTTTTTTGATTTGTGTTAGAATAGTATAGTTTTCCTTACAATTTTCATTTATTTGTATCTTTATATTTAAAGTAAGTTTTATTTAAGCAGCATATAATTTTTATAGTCCAATGTCTTCTTTTTAATTGAGATATTAACCCATTAACATTTAGTGTGGTTATTGATTTGATTAGTTTTAAATCTATCATCTTGCCATTTGTGTTCTATTTTTCCCAACTGTTCTTTGTTCCACTATCTTTCTGCCTTTGGATTAATTGAACATTTTTATGATTTCATTTTATCTTCCTTATTAGCCTATGACCACTCTTTTTCTTTTTTATTTTAATGATTTCTTTATGGCTTTTAGCATATAAGATTCTTATAAATTTATAAGAATATTAACAGTGCACTTCCATTCTTGCCCTTCCATTTTTTTGTGCTACTGTTATCTTCAGTTTACTTTTTTAAATGTCTTTATTGAAATGTAATTCATATACCATATAATTCAATCATTTAAAGGGCACAATTATGGTTTTTTGTATATTCACAGACAAGTGCAACACAACAGTCAATTTTAGAATGTTTTCATCACCTCAAAAAAAGGAAAGAGGAGGAAAGGAAAGGAAAGAAAAGAAAAGGAAAAAAAAAAAGGAAAATTAACCCCTACACCCTTTAGCTATCACCTAGTTACTCCCTTCCCTCACCTCTAGCCCTAAGTAACCAACCTAAAGTAGCCCTAAACTACTTCCTGTATCTGTAGCTTTTCCTGTACTGGACATTTCATATAATCAGAATAATATAATATATGGTCTTTTGTGACTATCTTTTTTCATTTGGCATAATATTTTCAAGGTTCAATCATGTTGCATCAGTACCTCATTCTTTTTACAGTCAAACAATATTCTACTGCATGAATATACTACATTTTGTTAACCAGTTCAGCAGTTGATTGACATTTGGGTTGTTTTCACCTTTTGGCTATCATGCTTGTGCTGCTTTGAATATTTGTGTGCAAGTTTTTGTGTGGAAATATGTTTTCTTTTCTCTTGACTATGTACCAAGTAGTGGAACTGGTGGGTCATATAACTCTATTTTAATTATTTGAAAAACTACCTGTTTTCAAAAGTGACATTTTAGATTCCTGCTGCCCTATGCCTTAGTTCCAAAGGTCAGTATAGGATCGCCAACCTTCTCCACGAGTGTGTTCTCCTTGACATGGCATTTTCTGTCTAACCAAGGCAAGGATCCCAGATAACAGTTTATGTAGATGTAGTTTCTGTCAGCCAACATAGTTGTCATAATTTGTACTTCAACTTAAACAAGTATTTGTTTTTCTTTTTCTGTTTTTTCCCCTGGTGGGGAGGTGGGGCAGGGGGAGAGTGGGAGGAACCTGTAATTACTCGATGCCATATAGAAGCCTAACATATAGGGGCGCCTGGGTGGCTCAGTTGGTTAAGCGACTGCCTTCGGCTCAGGTCATGATCCTGGAGTCCCGGGATCGAGTCCCACATCGGGCTCCCTGCTCGGCAGGGAGTCTGCTTCTCCCTCTGACCCTCCCCACTCTCATGTGCTCTCTCTCATTCTCTCTCTCTCAAATAAATAAATAAAATCTTTAAAAAAAAAAAAAATAAAAAAAAAGAAAAAAAAAAAAAAAAAGAAGCCTAACATATAAAAACATAAGTGTAAAAGTAAAGACACAGCCAGAGCAATTAGGCAAGAAAATAAATAAAAGACATCCGAATTGGAAAGGAAGAAGCAAAATTATCTCTGTTCACAGAGAATATGACCTCTTATGTAGAAAAACCATAAAGAGTTCATAAAAAGACCATTAGAACTAATAAATGAATTAAGCAATGTAATAGGATACAAACTCAACACACAAAAAAATCAGCTGCAATTCCGTACACTAACAATGAATAATCTGAAAAGGAAATTAAGAAAACAATTTCATTTAAAATAGCATAAAAAACAACCTTAAGAGTTAACTTAACCAAGGATATGAAAGACTTGTACAATGAAAGCTATAAAACATTTCTGAAAGAAATTAAAGAAGGCAAATAAATGCAAAGACATCTCATGATAATGTTTGGGAAGACTTAATCTTGCTAAGATGTCAATACCAAAAGCAATTTCCAGATTCAACATAATCCCTACCAAAATCCCATTAAGGGGCTCCTGAGTGGCTCAGTCGTTAAGCATCAGCCTTTGGCTCAGGTCATGATCCCAGGGTCCTGGGATCGAGCCCCACATCGGGCTCCCTGCTCGGTGAGAAGCCTGCTTCTCCCTCTCCCACTCCCCCTGCTTGTGTTCCCTCTCTTGCTGTGTCTCTCTCTGTCAAATAAATAAATAAAATCTTTTTTAAAAAATCCCATTGAGATTTTTTGTAGAAATAGAAAAATTCATCCTAAAATTCATATGGAATTTCCAGGAATGCTGAATAGCCAAAATAGTCCTGAAAAAGAAGAAAAAAGCTGGAGGACTCATACTTCCTGGTGTGAAAACTTTCTTCAAAGCTAATCAAAAGTAATCAAGGCAATGTGGTACTAGCACAAAGACAAAAATGTATACCAATAGAATAGACTAGAATAGCCTAGAAAGTGTGGAAATAAACCCTCACATATATGGTCAAATTATTTTTGACAGAAGTGCCAAGTCGATTCAGTGGGGAAAGACGGTCTTTTCTACAAATGGTGCTGGAAAAACTGGATATCCACCTGCAAAAAAACTGAAACATTTTTTTGGTTGGTCAATGACCATTACATAACACTATATACAAAAATTGACTCAAAATGTATCTATGATGTACATGTAATACCTAAAATTTAGCTATAAAACTCTTAGAAGAAAACATAGGGCAAACCTAGATGACATTGGCTTTGGTGATGAGTTCTTGAATATGACACTAAAGGCACAAGCAACAACAAAAAAATAGAAAAATTGGACTTTATAAAAATTTTTTAATTTTATGCATCAAAAAGTACTATCAGCTGAGTAAAAGGACATCCCACTGAATGGGAGAAAATATCCATAAATCATATGATAAGGGATTAATATCCAGAATAAAGAACTCTTACAACTTAGCAATAAAAAAAAAAAAAACCTGATTGAAAAATGAGGAAAGGACTTGAGTAGACATTTCTCCAAAGAAGATAAGCAACAGATGGCCAAAAAGAACATGAAAAGATGCTCAACATCACCAATCATCAGGGAAATGCAAATCAAAACCATAATAAGATACCATCTCACCCCATTAGGTTGACTACTATCAAAAAAAAAAAAAAGACAAGTGTTGGTGAGGATGTATAGAAATTGGAACACTTGTGTGCTGTTAGTAGGAATATAAAATTGTATAGCCACTAATGAAAATAGTATGGTGGTTCCTCAAAAAAAAAAAAAATACAATTACCATATGATCCAGCAATCCTATTTCTCAGTATATACCCCAAAGAATTGAAAACAAGGTCTTGAAGAAATCTTCATACACCCACGTTCATAGGGCCATTGTTCACAATAGCTAAAATGTGGAAGCAGCCCAAACGTCCATTGATGGGTAAATGGATAAACAAAATGTGGAATGTGGAGTATTATTCAGCCCTAAAAAGGAAGGAAATCCTGACACATGCTACAACATGGATGATCCTTGAAAACATTATGCCAAGTGAAATAAGCCAGTTACAAAAAGGCAAATACCACATGATTCCGCTTACACGAGTATAGTGTAAGCCTTGACAGTCGGCTTTTCTCTTTCATAATAAAAGTATCTGACTTAAGCTTTTAATGCCTAGGCATCTATTTCAAAAAGGGCTATCTTGAATAAACGCACTGCCAGCCACATGACTAGATAAGAGAGCCAATCTCCACCCCAAGCTCCTTTGTTTTAGAGATCTTGGTTGCTTCTGAGATAACTAATTATTTGAGCCACTGTTTTTTCTCTTCCCACACTTTAAATTCCCACTCTTATGTCTTAAGTTCACCAATAAAGAATGAGTCTGCAAAATCCTAGGCCCTCACCCTCAACACCAATAAAAGCAGAACCCCAGGTTACGCACTGGCGAGCTCTCCCTCCCTCTCTCTCTCTGCACCCGGGACCTCACTGTGTGGCCCCAGTGTGCTGGGTACTTTCCAGGTCTTGTGAGTAATAAACCTTTTTTCTTCAAAGTTTCCTGACAGTTATATATTGTTGAAGGGCATCTTGCAATTATAGTAAGAACCACAAGGGCTGGTCCAGCCACAACATTGGTTATTGATAGGCTGAGGCCAGCACAAAACAATGAGGAACAGAGAATAGTTAAGTTCATAAAAAGAAAATAGAAGTTTGGTTGCTAGGGCTGGTGGGAGGGAGAAATGGGAGGTTATTATTGAAAATGTTCAGTTTCAGTTCGGGAAGATGAAAAAGTTCTAGAGATGGATAGTGCTGATGGTTGTACAATAGTGTGAATATGCTTAATGCCACTGAACTGTGCACTTAAAAAGTTAAGATAGTAAATTTTTTGTTATGCATATCATACCACAATTAAGATAAACTGAAAAAAAAAAAGTAAAAACACTCTTTCTTCAGATATGTTTGTCCGGGTCAGTTAGGTCTCTTGGCCTCACTCTATATACTGGAGCTCCGGTTACTGGCCCAGGCTCCCTACTGGTCATTCATGAGGGTAAGTAGGGTTTGTTCTCCTTTCTTTTGTATACTTGAAATTTGCTAAGAGAGTAGATCTTAAGTGTTCTCACTATACACACACACACACACACACATATACACACAAAATGGTAACTATGTGAGGTGATGCATGTGTTAACTTGCTTGTGGTAATCATTTTACTATATATATGTGTGTGTGTATATATATATATATACATATATATATTAAATTATCATGTTGAGGGGCACCTGTGTGGCTCAGACAGTTAAGCTTCTGACTCTTGGTTTCTGTTCAAGTCATGATCTCAGGGTCCTGAGATCAAGCCCCGCATCGGGCTCCGAGCTCATCACAGAGTCTGCCTGTCCCTCTCCCTCTGCTCCTCCCCGCCAAGTTCTCTTTCTCTCTCTCTCTCTCTCTCAAATAAATAAATAAATCTTTAAAAAAAAATCATCACGTTGTCCACCTTTAAAAAAAGAATCATGTTGTATAAACTAAATATATATAATTTTGTCAATCATACTTCAATAAAACTGGAAAATTTTTTAATAAATTCTATTAAATTGAATAATGCTTTTTTAAAAAGCAAACCTGTCTGTCCCTCAGTGCTCTAGTAAGTACCCAGAGGGAAATGGCCACCATACAGAGCCCCTCTAAGGAACTGAAGCCCTAAGCAGACAGAGTGAATGACTGAGCCACATCAGCTCTTCTCAGTCCCAGAGGAAGAAACTAATCACCCAGATCATGATGGAGGATGAGTCAGTTTGGCCCGGGAAATATCTAAAATTGCTAAGCATGTATTCATTTATTAAACAAATATTTATTGAGTGACTACTCTCTTAAGCATTCTCCCAATCATTAAGTGCAGCAATTTTGACTATTAATCTTTGCTTGTGAAAGCTGTCACATCCCATGACATTCTGGGGAAAATAATGTGTTAAGGGGACTTCTCCTTGTCCAGGACCACTGAATTAGGTGGGTCACCTCTCTGGAACATTAGACATTTGAGACAAGTAGGCCCAAGCAAGAGGAGGCAAGCATCCAAAGGGGTGTCCACTGGTATTTCAGAAGGGAGTGAAATAGAAGCTTGTACGAAGGGTTACAGAAACTTTCTGGCTCTCTTTTGTCACCCACCCACAAGGCTGGTGCTCCTTTGGGTTCTGACCTGGCCCTATCCTTCTCACCCTTATACTTCCTCTGGACAGACCCTTCAGCATCCCTAGCATTGTGTACATTTGTCTGCTGATTGCTCCCACCCTCAGACCCCATCTCTGAGCTGGGAAGCTACCCGCAGGACACTTGGTCGATGTCTCACAAGGACACAGACTAAGCCTTTGCAGAGTGAGACTCATTCACCTTGCCTTCATTGCAAACCTGCTTCTCCTAGGGGATGTTATCTCAGGGATAGGGCCCTCCACACAGCCCCCCAAGCAGGCAGCAGGTCACCATTCCCCACACCCCTTACCTAATCTCAGTCTCCAAGTCCTAGTTCTAAATACATGGAATCCGTCACCCATGACTCCCCTGGATCCAGCCACCTTATTAGGTAACTTGCAAATGCTGATTTTCAGAAACCCAGGGGTCCACTTTTCCTGGCTCCCCTCATTCCCTCACCCCTTCCCAATGTGGGATTCACCCTCTCCTCTGCAGTCAGAGTGGGGATTGGATCGAGCCACTTGTTGAGCCATTTGGTCAGCTTCTGCCTCCAGATTTGGCCCTGAGAATGGAACGTGGCTTTGGCTACCCTCCCCAGGATTCAGTCTCTGTGTGTCTTATCTCTTTCTATTCCCCAGCAATCTCCATGCTTCAGCCTGATAGGACTTCCTATCAGCCTCCTCCAGCCTTCAATCAGCCCTGCCTGCTCTGCCAGGAGTGCTCAGCGACAGCCATGCTCATGTGTCTATTTCCACTCATCCTTGAGACTCACTTCAACCCTCACTCCTGAGCATCCAGATAGCCTGGGTGCCACCACTGCCTCCTCCTGTGTAACCTGCACACCCTCCTCCACAACTCATAGCCTATGTTGAGTCAATCTGATTCATGATCATCTTCCCCAATGGGCTCCACACGCTTCTGATGACCATGACCTCCAGCAAAGGCACAGCAGTTTAAAATCATCAGTATCACATAGAAGACTGTTATTCCTAAAAATAATCAGGAGATTATAAAAGCTGCAGAGTGTTTGGAAACTAAGACGAACCAAGGCCCAGGCCGTGCCACACATTGGCATGAACGTGTGGGAGCTAAATGAGAACTCGGACCTGATGACTTGGGGCTATACTGTGAACTCTCAGAAGAGACAGGTGGGTTTTTAGCATCCTGCTTATTAATTCAATGGGCGTCAACTGGCAAGACAATTCTAAGTAGATCTGTTCTTGCTTACCCTGAACACTCATAGAGGAGCAAATGACAACAGGAAAGCCAGCAGACAGGGGTCTCTCAGGAAGCTGTGACTGCTCATCAGCTGTCACCTGTCCAGCTCTTTTCAAAGATCATGCAACTGGCACCCACCTTCAGAGATTCTAAAAGGTCTAGGGTGAGGGTGGTGTAAGATCAGCTACATAAATTGCAGGCCCAGTGCAAAATTCAAATGCTGGGCTCCTTGTTCAAAAATTATTTAGAATTTCGAGATGACAGCAGCAGAGCATTAAACCAAGTGTGGGGCCCTTTTGAAGGCAGGGCCACGACATGCATTCTTGAGACCGTGGCCACAGTGACACAGCTAATCTCCCCTGACACCCACAAACCTCAGTTCGATGTCATGAAACGCGCCCCCCACCCCCCCGTGCAGGGCCTGGAGCCATTCGGCTGAGACTTCAGGGGACTGCAGGGGCCCCCCTGTGTCTTTCTACTACATACGCTGCAGTCTTGTTTTATTCTTTTTTGTTTTTAAACTATATGTTTAGGGAGTCCTAGAGATTTCTGACATGATCTTCTTTTAGAATTACTTTTCTCTTAAGATGCTTTCTGCAAATAAATAGAGTCCTGACCAATGAAAACCTACTATTGTGTATTACAGTGACTTCATTAACTCAAGTGTGCTATTTTATAATAAGTTTATACTCCATTTTCTGAATATTACCATTAGAGTACTAATAATAAAAGGTACTAATATAATATAATAAAAGTACTAATGTAAAAGTCTTGTTTTATAAAATTAAAAAAAAAAGAACTAGTTTTCTCTTTACCACCTTCTCTAAAAGGCCCAAGTCACCTGTTGGCAATGGGATTCAAAGGGAGGAAAAAGTACGCTCATTCATCTCATCCCTAGAGCACAAAATGGGCATGTGAGGGAAAATTGTACATTTTTACAGTGACCTAGTCTCTGAGGAAAGATGCAAGAGAAATGCAGACCTAGTGCTAATTCTTTTGGTCAAAAAGCTAACAGTTCAATAAGCCCAATATTGTAAGCACACAAAGAAATATGAAGTAAATGGGTCACAACTCTACCCATGGGCTTAGAGGATGACATAGGCCTAAGTAGTCACGTGCACGGCTCAACTTCAGAATCCAGACATCTCCAAGTATAAGGAAGCATTTTGGCCAGGGAAAGTGAGGCCAACATGATGACAAGTCTTATCCAAAGCCCATGTATGGGGATACAGTCTGGAACATGGACTCAAACCCAGCAATGGCCCACACAGCTTCCGTTCATTCTGCTTCCTGTCCAGATGTCTCCTAGGCTGAGACTCTGGAACAGGCCAGCTTCACAATCACACACGACCCCACTCCCAGAACACTTATGGAACTGTAATCTGTTTCAGACACTCCTGAAGCACTTGGTTGTTTTATTCAATGGTGCAGTAACCTTGTGAGCGAGATAACATCATGACCCCCACCCCACAGGCAAAGATGTGAGTTTGGGGGCAGTAAAGGGAATTTTCATGGGTGTTGGAGCCACAGGGCTGAGCTGGGATATAAGAATGGATGCCACGAGATTCAGGGAAAGGAGGGATGGCTAAGTGAGGTTCCCATGCGGTTCCCGGAACAGGAGAAACTGATCATAAGGATGCAATGATATGAACAGTGTGGGCCCGCTAGAGGCGGGCTCAGTACTGACTCTGTACTGTGCTACCTCACTTAATCCTCACAACGACTCTGTTGGATAAGTACCAGTTTTCCCATTTGACAGATGGGAAAACTGAGGCTTAAGAACTTTAAATAAGAAAGGTTAAGTAACAGTCTGGCATTGTCACACCCTTGAGCCGAGGTTGGGTTTTGTGAGGCTCAGTTGGCGGGCCAGCCTGAGACAGAGGAAGACAAATGGGAAAGGGTGGAGTTGTCAAAGGACAAGGGATGCCAGAGAAGTGATTCGATTTTGTTCCTTCAGGTGGGCAGCAGCCCCTTCCTATTTTATGAAGGGCAGTTGCCCCTGCCTGCTGTATGTGAATGGAGAAGGAAAAAAGATCACTTTTTTTTTTTAAGATTTTTTTATTTATTTGACAGAGAGAGACACAGCGAGAGAGGGAACACAAGCAGGGGGAGTGGGAGAGGGAGAAGCAGGCTTCCCACGGAGCAGGGAGCCTGATGCGGGGCTCGATCCCAGGACCGTGGGATCATGACCTGAGCCGAAGGCAGACGCTTAACCACTGAGCCACCCAGGTGTCCCAAAAGGATCACTTTTAAAAGCAGTTGCACCACAACCACATTTTCTGTTCCTTTCCTCGACAGACTTGCTCTAGATCCAGATTGCCTGGCTCCCCTGCTGGAGGACAGCCTGGAAGGACTCAGCCCCTCATCTGAGCTGCTCCCAGTCCAGCAGGAGGGAAAACCCCATTCACGAGGAGGGCAATCTGAGGGAGGAATGCAGGGAAGCCCTAAGGAGCAGGGCCTGGCCAAGTCACAGGGCGGGGAAGCTCACCTAGAAAGGATGGTCCCTACCCCAGGACAGGACGGCCAGGGCAGGGAGAAATACCGAGACTATCCCAGTGGAACAGCATTGGTGTGACTAGGACACAGGCTGGCCTTGGTGGAGGAATCTGGAGGGAGACAGAACTCAGATCAGAAACACTGAAGACAGGTCCAGACCCATCTTCAATGAGTGGAAAATTGTTGGTCTGGGGGCACCACACCACATCTCCTCTTGGCCAGCCAGGGTAGGGAAGGTGTCAATGAAGGGGCTCTGACACCCGCCTTCCTTCTTGAATTCTGGTGCAGGAAGCCCTCCAGCTTCACTTGTTTTAGCAGCTTGGCTGTGCATGGCCTCCTCCTCTGAGTGCCCAGTGCCTTCACAATGGGCATTCTTTTACCTCCTTCCATTTAAAAGCTTTAGAAACTGTTTTATTCTAAAACTACACACAAGCAGCACATTTTATACCTCATCTGTTAAAAATCAGATTATTTTCAAGCTTCCTCTGGTCCCAAATCCTCCTGTGGTCTCCAGGAGTCTCCAGATGGGGAGACCTGAGCACACCTCCAGGCGGATTCTGTGCCCAGTGTGTGGCAGCTGAGCCCCTGCTACCCCACTCTGGGGAGGGTGGGAAGATGAGAGAGTGCTGAGGCCACATAGGGCATCTGCTCAGGGTCACCCTCAGGTTAGTTCTCTGGATCAGAGGTCAAGTACACACCCTTTATTTTCTGGATGGGCTTGGCTGCCTGAGAATGGCACCCCCCCCCAAAAAAAATTTATGTTATTTATGGAATCCACACCAAAATTAGCACTAGTCACTAATGTCCATCAATATCTATTTGAGAAGGCCAGATTTTCACTCCCTTTGGAGAGGCAGCAAAGCAAGATGATGCCAGGAGTTTGGTTTGGAATGGGAAGTACTCATGGAAGCTTCATTTAGGGAACAGATCAGTGACACGTGGTCCATAGATCCTGAGGTTGGTTTAGTTTAGCCAGAATCTAATAATGTGCCCTGGATCTTTTTTAATTGATAGAAAGGACTAAAAAAACTCTTCAGAACAGCTGAGATCAATATCCATGACCCACACTCCCTCCCAGGTCTGGCGTGGGTAGGCCTGCGGCCTGGCATGGAGTAACGAATAGTCCCGGAGGCAAGGGGCTGCCCAGGACCACAGACAACCCCGGTCCATATTCTGTTTTCCAACTGTGAAAATCGTGCTTCCTGGTAATAAATCCTGTGAGACTGTGGGGCTGAAAGGTGCCTCGTCTTCCTGATAGTCCGCCTGAGTTCCTGTAGGGACCCGAAGCAATGTGTTTCCAAAAGCTGCCGATCAGCAGGTCAGGCTGAGGGATAGTCACCAAACAAGTTAAAGCATGACTTTCCCACACCCTGCTATTAATCCGGAGCCCGCATCCATGGTGCCAGCAGCCTCTTCCGCCCAGTGCCTATATCCCATCCTCTGTGCTGGACCCCCTGATGCTGAGTCTTCTCCCCATGAAAACGTTTTGTTCAAGGACTCACGGGCACCGAATGTAGATGAAGCCCCGTGGAAGTGAGGTGAGCTGAGACAGACATTTAGAAATAAAGAACCTGACGTTTTCCTTTATAGAAACTTGGGTATCTTTTTTAAATAACAAGACTAAATATACAAGAATAACCAAGAGAAATCAGGAAAATAAATAGTTAGGAGGTGTATTAGTTTGCAACAGCTGCCATAACAAAATACCACAGACTGGGTGGCTTCAACAACAGACATTTATTTTCTCACAGTCTTGGAGGGCAAAAGTCTAAGATCAAGGTGTCAGGAGTTTGATTTCTTGTGAGGCCTCTCTCCTTAGCTTGCAGATGGCTGTCGTCCCCCCATGACTTCACATGGTCTTTCCTGTGTGTGCGTCTGTGTCCTAATATCCTCTTCTTATGAGGACACCAGTCAGATTGGATTAGGGCCCACCCTAATAGCCCCATTTTAATTTAATTACCTCTTAAAATGCCCAATCTTTGAATACATTCTGAGGTACTAGGGGTTAGGACTTCAACCGATGAAATTGGTGGTGCGGGGGGGGGGGACACAATTTAGCCCACAACACCTTTGCAGGCTGTCATGACCCCCTTCCTGCTTCAGGCTTAGCCCCTCCCCTCCTCCTGCTCTCCCCAAGCCTCTGTCCCGCGGTCTCAGCAGCTGCATCTCTTCCCCTCAAAGTGGGTAGAAAGGATCCAACTCATCCATCCATGTAATCACACAGCACCAGCAGCGTTCACTGCCTAATCCACCATGTTCGCTCCTTCCTTGCTGTGCCTGGAGTAAGTCATGGCATCTGTTGGGTTATCTCAGACAATAAAGACTTTTTCCGATCACTTCTCACAAATATAGTCCCATTTCAGTCACTAAGTGTCCAGTCACCTGCAATAGTCACAACTATGAACTTCTTAAAGTTGAAAGTTGTCCTCAGCATAGCTCCAACCCAGGCTGAAGCCCAGTGTGCACACCTGCTCTATTTCCCCACCCTGCCTGGTGTTTCCACCCCATCCCTCTCCCTGCTTTGCTAGCCAAGTTTTTCACTCCTCTGGTCTGGGGAAGACAAGGAAGGAAAGGTGAGGTGTTCTACAACTGTTTTACTTGGTAGGCACTACCATCATCCAATGGTGTTTCTCCCTAGGGTCCCTTGGGGTGATCTCTGCACTCCCCAGAGAACCTTGACTCTGGAATTCCCTCCTCTGCAGCCCCCCTGACTGGGCCTTGGTAACCCACCATGCAAAGAGCCTCTGTTGGAATACCAGTGCCCTGGGGGGTGGCCCAGCTGGGCAAGTCTCAAAGGTGTCTCCAGGCTGGGTCTCATCTGGTAGAGGGGCACACTCATGCACCCCTTACCCCTTGACAAAATGTAGAACATGAGGCCAACCCTGAGGCAGCCAGACCTAGATATGGCTGAAGCCCCACATGCTGTACAAGACTCAGATTCAAGACCTTGGACTAATCTCAAAGCTCCCCACTTGGCCTATGGAAAGGAGGAGCACAACAAGGGAGGGAAAATACAACAGCTCACCAATGTGCTTCCCAAAACTAAACGGTCTCTTTCAGGCTCTTTAATTCCCTGTTCCCGCAAGGATGAGCTGGTATCTTGTTTGCCACAAGAGGCAATGGATCCTGGTATAACATCCTAATCCACGTTTCAGGCCCTTCCCTTGCAGACACCGCCTTTGCCCTCTTGAGGCATATCCCTCAGCCCTCGCGCCTCAGAACCTCCCTGCTTGGGTTTGTGCACACTGTGCGCTTGGGCTATGTTCCCCGTCCGGCTCTCCCCAGAGCAGCCCTAGCTTTGGGAGCCCTAATCCCTGGTCAAATGACTCGGCTCCTTCTTGCCCCCAGAGGGAAGTGATGCTGGGGAACGGTGCTGGGCGAGGAGCCTTTGAGGAACCAGGAGCATCAGAATGAGATGTCCAAAGGAGCACCAGGTCATAGATTACTATTCTATCTTTCGATCATCCAACAAATAGTTTATTAAACCCTACTGTGTAGCAAGCCTGGTTCTAGAGGCTGTACATGTGACGAAACCGGTAAAATCCCTTCCCTCCTAGAGCTTATCTTCAGTGGGGGACACAGACAATAAGCATAAAAATCCATGGATTGCACCATGCGGCATAAGAAGAGCTATGAAAGATGAACATGAAATGCTGGGAAGTTGGGAAGGCAGAGGCGGCTTTAGACAGGGAGTCAAGGAAAGTCGCCACTCAGAACAGACCTGCGCACTGACCGGAGGGAGGTAAGGACTCACACGGTCCCTGAGGGCATCTGGGAAGGGAGGCTGTTAGTGGGCTAGCAACTGGAGCCAGGGGTGGGTGGGTGACCTCAAGGGAAAACATACAGAATGAGAGGAGAAAAGGATGGAAGATGAAACTTGGAGAAAAACTCGTGTTTAAGAAAAGGTTACAGGACACCAGGAGCTGGTGGCCAGAGAGGCAGGCTGAGGTCAGGAGGGAAAATGGGCAATTGTGTGGATGCTCTGAGGATAATAAGATGGGGAATTCAAATGAACTGTGCTTGGTTGTGGGGGTGGTTACACGACTCTTATCACCCATCAATATTCACTAGACACCGAAAAGAGTGAATTTTATTGTATGTAAAGTTTTTCACTAAATTGAACAAAAAGCCCACTAGACTTGCCACTGGGAGAACATTGGTGATCCCAAGACTTCAGAGGAGTAGCAGGTAGGGGAGAGATGTCATTTTGGCAACGAGACAAGTTCAGGGTGTGGTGGAAATCCAGGCTTACAGACTCCCCAGCTGGGAGGTCCTTGGAGCCTTCTGATTATACTGAAATGCCCAGCAATTCTTGGAGTACTCGCACTCAGCTTCATCTCTGTGACCACCCTGGTGACGCTCCTCTGTCCTTCTTGCAGGGGCCCAACACGCTACACGTGTCCTACATGGCTCCTCAGAGGCCTTTCCCGATCACTCCTAGGAAGCACCCCCCATCACTATCAAGTCATGGTGCTTTATCTTCATCAGATGCTCTGTCAGTCTCTGAAATTATTTAGTATTTCTGCTACCATGTTTATTATCTAGATCCTTCACTAAAAGATACGCTCGAACAGATCAGGAGCATGCGAGTCATGTGGCTCGCCATATCCCAGTAACCTAGAACAGTGCCAAGCACCTACTAGGTGCCCAATAAAAAGTACCCACCATTATTTTGATTAATATTATAAAATTATTACTTCTGTTGAAAGTTTTGAAAGTTGAGCCCCAGATTTCATGTGGAGCTTCCCTGTGGCCATGGAAAAATAGGAAAGTAATGTGATTGATGGTATCCCTGAAGTAAAAACAACATAAAAACCTTTCAGGGCAAGACAAGATTGTCTCAGAACTTGTTTTGCCCAGACCATCACTGATGAGAAATATAGGAGAAAATATCTATAACATTATCTTTTCAGTAAATAAATAAATCCCACGCAATTATTTCTTCCTTAATCCTTCCAAGTAAGACAAAGTCTAAAGACCAAAGAATAGTCATGAAATTCCACCAGAAAATTCTTGCATTGATTTCATTTATGGTATAGATCACCCTTCTTTTTTATTCTAGGGGGACACATTTAATTAGTGCTTCAGAAGCACTACACTTCATCTAACCCTCAGTACAGCTTTAAATTATGTGTTATAATGACCATTTTACAGATGAGGAAAGTGAGGCTTACAGCCTACAGTCACTCAGAGCTGATAGGTGGTGGAGACAAGCCTTGAACTGAAGTCTAACTCTCTAGAATAGGGGTTGGTAAACTACACTTGAGAGACCAATCTGCCTGGTTTTGTAAATAAAATTTGGGGGTGGGGGCAGACAAAAACTAAAAATGTTATGGCCTTTTATAAATAAATTTTCCAACCCCTGCTCTAGCCTCTTGCTTTACCCCTCCCAGCAGTCGACCACCTTCACAAATATGTCTGGGTAATTTGGTTCCTCTGAAGGAGGGGGGAAAAAGAAATTTGTATAAAAATATAAGAAAATGTATTATTAGGAGCTCTCCATGCAAAATTGTTTTGCTACTAAAATATCAAAGAAATATATTTTGTGGGTAAATTTTCTGGGGAGAAGTTTTTATCTGTTTTTTTTTTCTTTTTTTATCCCAGTTCCTCCCAGCCCACTAAGGAAAATAGCACAGATTAAAAGGATATTAACAAATACATTCAGCAAGATCATGGCAGTGCAGTATATGCAACAAATCACACAGGCAGCTCTGGTTTTGAGCTCTGTGGCTTCAAAACAAGCAGAAATAAATGAACCTGTTGATATTCATGAGGATAACACAATCTGCAGCCTGTCACTTAAATGTAATTCTATCTTTAATCAGTCGGGTTAGCTCAAGTCTAGTAAACACATCCAAATTAACAGGTATTTAAGATGACTTCCCAGTCAATCTCATTTTCATTTTTTCTATGTATTTCTGGGAGATAAATTAGTCATAGTATATGTGCTAAAGTCAAGTGATGAGTGCCTTCAAAGGGAATGACACCCCAGAATTGTACAAGGAGTTTCACTTAGGAGGAGGACCTTTACTTTCAGAATGTTCTTGGCCACAAAGGAATACTGATGATAATAATGATTGTCAAGACTCATGCAGTTGGGTCTTTCACTGTTTGTGTGCCATAAATCAATGCCCTGAGCGGACAGGAAGCAGAGGAACCCATCAAGGGTGGCCTGCCTCCCAAACAGATGCTCTCCATGCAATCACACTCAGCAAGGACATGCATAGAAAGTGTGAGGCTATTGATTAGAATCTGAGTTAAGGAACATGGTTTCTGCAGGGCTCCATGTAAGGGCTAGATGGAGTGCTGCATCAGACCCGGAAGTGGCTTGGGGGTTGGCGGCCATTCCCATTGCATGCAGATCTTGTGGATAAAATGAGACCTGCCCCAAGGTCTGGTCCCCTGGTGGTGGAGAGCACAGGCTGTGGCAGGAGACATCCCTGGGGGTTCAAATCCAAGCTATAGGCTTTTAGGCAAGCTATCTACACTCTCAGCCTCAATGTCTCCATCTGTAAAACGGATTTAGTAGTTTCTCTGAGAGTTATTGTGAGGATTCAGTACTGCATGTGAAGTGTCTGGACAAAGGATGCGATTAACAATTGCTCATTATTTTTATTGTTACCTCAAAGCTACTTCATTATGTTGATGGTCTTTCTGTAATTATCAGTACATTATATTAAAATATGGACTACTAATTTATGTAATAAATATTCCCTGGGCAACTATTACGTGCCAAATTCGGAACTAGTTCTGGGTTATAGAAAAATGTATAAGACCTATACATAAGATAAGTCCTATCTTCAAAAAGCTGGTGACATAGAAGAAAAATAGATATTTGCAATCACCTAAAATAGTGAGAACAACAGCAATAATAACCCAGGATCTCGATATGTGCCTCTCCCTGTGGTATGTGAGCTACAGACATACAGTCTGCACGCTTATATTTTTAAACCTCACAACAATCACCGAGTTAGCCACTATTCTCCCTACTTTATAGATGAGGTCACCGAAATTCTGACAGACCAAATAACATGTCCAGGGTCATCCAGCAAGCACAAGCAGAAATGGAACCTGGACTGAGGTTGTCACAAGCCCAGAGTAGAGCCGTGGCAATCGGGAAAACTTCTGCTACCAGTTTAGGAAGAAAATTACAGACTGGGGACCTGTGATGGTTCTGGGACCTATGCAGCTTTATCAAAGACTCCCTCACCCATCCCCAGGCCCCCAAAACATAGACACCAGTTTTCTTGCCATCCCCCGGAATGGGAACAGGAAGAGCTCCAATCTGGCCATCGTCCAGTGACATGAACACACAGCCAGGTTAATCTTCTGGTGCACACACCTCGATCTCTGAGGGCTATAGCTCAGGCAGTGGGTCCCCAGCATGCCCAGGCACAGCCTGGGGGACCCGGGAGGTCAAGTGGGGCCCAGAACATGCCTTGGTCTCAGCGAGGCCTCCTCAGCCTAGAGCATTTTTCTGGCTAAAAGATTGAACTTCTTTTTCCACCTGCTGAAGATGGAGCTCAGCCGCTCAAGGGTCCTCCATGAGAGTCCTCAGAGATGGAGATCATGTCTTTGCAAAGTCTTTTTTTCCAGGATCAATAACCCAACCCCCTTTACAAATTTCTCCCTTGAGAACGTGTCCAATTGTCTCCTAATCAGCAGTAGCTAAACTAAAACTCCAGTAGACCAGGGTGGTTCCAAAGAGCCTCAGAGACCCAGACCTACAGCACCTCCCTTTACCCCAGTGTTTCCCATCCCCAGCACTGGAGCCCCTAGGTTCTTGTCCTTAGGTTTTCGGATCCACTGCCCTAGACCAGTCCTCACTCTGCTGAGTCAGAGTCCAGCTCCAACCCTCAGCCTGGCTTACAGGCCCTGAGCCCAGAAGCCCTGACCAGCCCCTGCCAGACGCAGCTTTCCAAAACAGGCATTTCATTATTGTTGTTGTTTTTAATCTTGCTATAAGGAGCACACAATTTCTCCCCAGTTCCTCCGGGCAGACACTAAGGAAAAGTCAGTGTGTGTGTGTGTAAAGTAGTGTGTGAAGCCAGAGGGCCTGAGTTCCCCCACGAAGCAGGGCTCCTCCCATCCTTCTTTTCATAGCTAATTTAGTTAAGTGTTTAAACAATGTAAATCTGGCAGCTCCCCTCCGTTAAAGCTGCAAGATTGAAGACAGCTGCCGCCCAGCTACCAGCCCTCCGATCCAGCCTCCACCAGCTTTCCTGAAATAGCAAGGCTCGCTTCCGTCCCTGCTTCCCTGGAATAACCCCGGGGGAAGGATACTGCATTTCCTACGCCCAGACCGCTTTATTTATTACCATCTAATGAGTCCTTATTTGGAGAAAAAAATATCACCACCATGTGGAATGAAATCACACAGTTATAAAGAACCGATATTAAGTGTTTAAATTCAAAGGAGCTCTCAGTGAGATTGTGTATGTATGTAAACGCGTGCATGTCTCAGATGCCAAGTGTGTGAACTCAACTCAGTCACTGCCGAGCAGGGGACCTGCCCAGACCAGCAGGACTCCTGCAATCTCGGGAACCCAGGAACCCCGGCGGCTGAGGTGCTTTCCAGGGCCATTCTTTTTGCTCAGATTCAACTAACCTGGCTGAGGATAGCCAAGGAGGTCAGCTCCTTAAAAACACAAAGTCATGAGGTACCTGGGTGGCTCAGTCAGTTAAGCGTGGGACTCTTGATTTCGGCTTAGGTCATGATCTCAGGGTCATGGGATCCAGTCCCGCCTTGGACTTCGAGCTCAGCGGGGATTCTGCTTGAGATTCTCTCCCTCTCCCTCTCCCCTCATCCCGCCACTCTCGCTCACTCGCTCATGAGTGCGCACGCTCTCTCAAATAAATAAATAAATCTTTAATAAAAAAACAAACACAAGGTCACTGCCACATCAGTGGTTAGAGCCCTTGCCCTATGTTGGAGGAACTATTTCCATGCTATTTCTCAATTATCTACGTATTTAAAATAATTTACTCTTTTTGCACCAGGTGACTTTGTCCTTAAGCACATATTCCTCCTGACGCATGCTCTCTTCATCTGACATTCCACTGACAGCCGTGCAGAGCTTCAATGATTTTTCCTCCTAGGTGCCCATTGGCTCTACCTTGTGTACTAAACGTATTCCAGAGAAGTTGCACAGAAACCTAATCTGATTTGCAGCATACTAACAGTGTTGAGTATTTAAGGTCCCTTGAGTTGGTTTGTGCAGTGAAGAATCACTTTATAAATCACTTTATAAATCTATAAAGATCACGCATGTTCCTGCAATGTTTCTCAAAATGAGATGTGCCTTTCCTAGGTTACACAGCTAATATTTCCAGAGCAACTTAGGCTCCACAATAAAAATCTTTCTTTCTGAAACACAACCCTTCTAGAGTTGAGCAGCCCTCCAAAGTGACTAAGTCTGGAATCTGGAGCAGGAGTGAGGGTCAGTACGGGTTTCTGTGTTTGTGTTGGAAGTAGAAATGATTTACCCCAGAGATGCTAACTAGATTTTGGTTCCATCATTGACTGAAGAGTCAGCAGTTGCTACTTGGACAAAGAACAAAAGTCTGGGGATCAGGAAATGGTACTTTTACAACTGACGAAAACTCCCCTGATCTCCCAGTCTATGGCACACTATAGAGGACATGCCCAGTGCAGGCTCTAGGTCAGAGTTTTATGATGCTGATAACCATCATCATGAGGATCTCTCAACAGCACTGGGTAGTTTAACGACACTACCAAAAACCTGGGCCCATTGATGCAATTTTAATTGCTGGTTGGGAATCTATTAAGATATTTTTTGTGATCAATTTATAGAAATGTTGTAAGTATGTTT
This sequence comes from Neomonachus schauinslandi, assembly GCF_002201575.2. NCBI lineage: Eukaryota > Metazoa > Chordata > Mammalia > Carnivora > Phocidae > Neomonachus > Neomonachus schauinslandi. Next base: position 116,667,955 of record NC_058408.1, read on the forward strand.
GAAAAAGTTATACATTCTCCATGTTTGGGATACAAATATGTTACACTGTTTGAACCTCTACATATGTATTCATATTTTTTTTTTTGCACTTGATCTGTCCCAACAGATGGTGGGTTTTTTTTTTATCCCAATAGATGTTAACATAGCCCACTACAATAGCATTTCTCTCTTTTTCTCCTTGTATTGCTGAAAACTTTTTTTTTACTACATTTGATACTTTTATATTCATCATGGAAAGTGCAACCCTGTCATATCTTCTTTGTGGATTTTTTTCTTTTAGTGGGATAAATATAATGCTATTTTATCATATTGATTGTTTCACCCTTGGGTTCCACCCTGTCTTTATGTTCCCATTCCTGCTCTCCTTTGGTTTGGGTTCTCCACTATATCTTTACCCATTGCCTTATTTTTATTATTTTTGTATTGATTGGGTACACTATGCAACATTTATACTTTATTTTTAACCCAATATGAGTCTGTGATTCAAAATGAGAGTTGATTCCAAACATTTCTTTCCAACCATTTTATTAACAAGATTTATAATGCTTAGTTTTGTTTCTACTATTTTGTTTTATAGTTCTTTTTAATTTTCTAGATTGACTATAGTTATTGTTTTAACTTTTGCCTTGAGATTTTGGAAATCAGATCTATAATTTTTATTCTATTAGTAGTGATATTTAATAAATATATATTGGAATCTATTTTCACTAATTTTCATTAGCAAAAATAAATCAGTTTCAACTGGTTATTCTTGTATAATATGAGGAATTTACTCAGCTTGTCCTTCTTATCTTCTGGCCCTCTAATTCCTTGTTTTAGTGATTTTTAGTGGGTGATCCGAACTAGATCATCATTACTAAATTATCATTTTTAGTCACGTGTCCTCTTTTGGAAATTATTTTTGGCATTTTCGTTATGTCTTAATATCATGTTGAGAATTCATTAATTTTGTTTAATGGCTGTTTGTTTGGGGAGGGGGGAGGTGTTTATCTGTTTGACTATTTTTCTCACCAGTCTTTTACATCATGAGTTCTCCATTCTTGAATTTGATGTTTTGATTCCTCACTCAGTTGACTTAAAAATTATTTAAGTAAGTTTTTTTTTCTCATGGGATATGCACTTTGGGGCTCTTATGTACAAGACAATGTCACTCTGGTGGGCTAGGATATGCATATCAACCTGGCCAGGCACAGGAGCTCACGGTGACAGATTTAGCAAATAAAAATAGAGGATACCTAGTTAAATTTGCATTTCTGATAAATACCAAATAACTTCTTAGTATAGGATATCAGCAATATTGCCTGGCACCCACATTTTATCTGACAATCACATTTGGGCCACAATTCTTTTTTCCTCACACTCCAATAGACAATGATCATTGTCTTCATGTGTCAAAGCAGAAGTGGGAGGAGGTAAGCTTTATCTGCTTGGATCCTCACTGAATTTGTTTTTATTCTTGAGGGTTTTAGAGGGGAGGGTGGTGGGGGGATGGGTTAGCCCGGGTGATGGGTGTTAAGGAGGGCACGTACTGCATGGAGCACTGGGTGTTATTCACAAACAAGGAATCATGGAACAGTACATCAAAAACTAATGATGTATTGTATGGTGACTAACATAGCATAATAAAATAAAATAAAATTTAATAAATAAATAAATGAATAACCAAGATAAGTCTAGGTATTAAAAACCTATTGTTGGGCGCCTGGGTGGCTCAATCATTAAGCGTCTGCCTTCGGCTCAGGTCATGGTCCCAGGGTCCTGGGATCGAGCCCCACATCAGGCTCCCTGCTCGGCGGGGAGCCTCCTTCTCCCTCTCCCGCTCACCCCTGCTTGTGTTCCCTCTCTCACTATGTCTCTGTCAAATAAATAAATAAAATCTTTAAAAAAAAAAAACCTATTGTTAATTTTGTCTGGTATTTAGAAAACGCAAGTCTTGTTTAGCTCAGGAAAATTTCCACCAAATAGATCTTCAATGATGACTCCAGTTTTATTGGTTCTTCTTCTGAAATTCCTAATATTTATAGGGATGCCTGGTTGGCTCAGTTGGGGGAGCGTGGGACTCTTGATCTTGGGGTCATGAGTTCAAGCCCCACACTGGGTGTAGAGATTACTTAAAATAAATAAATAAATATTTTTTTAAAAAATTCCTAATATTTATATATTAACAATATCTCTTGTCCATGCTTTTTATATATTCTCCCATATTTGTATCTTTTTATCCTTTATCTCTTAGTTTTGTGATGTCCAAGTTGACTTCTGCTCCAACTTACCTGTTTTCTACAAGATCTATTTTGCTGTTCACTCCCTCCGTTTCAATTTGAAATGAACAAAATTTGTTTTTCTCTTTATAGTTCTCTACTTGAATTTCATAAAAGAAATGTCCTTTTGAAGTTTGTTGGAAACACAAATCGGGAGTGTCCTTAAGATTTCCCCTGTCTCTTACAGAAATTATATTTCATAGGAAGATATTTTCTCTGATTCCTCAGAGTGGTCCCTTCTTTTGAACTGTGCTGTCTTTTCACTTGCCTGGCAATTGTACTCCGCATGTTCATTGTTACACAAGGAGTCCAATATTTGTTCAAAACCAGTAGTTGAGATCCCAGTCTGAATTGTTCCAACCCAAGGGAATGGAAAAGGAAGTAAAGATAGATTTAGGTTTTACTTTGCTGATTCAGCAGCCTGGGGAAGACAGGGAGCTACGGAGTGAGCCACTCTGAGATAGCCCTGCACAGAGCTCTGCATCTCTGCTCAATCGTCTTTTCTAAGTTTTGGAGGGTGTTGGGTGTTTCCTGGGAAAGTGTCCTTGCTCTTTGCAGAGTACTATCCTTGACCTGAGCTCCTGACTTCATGGCCCACAAGGGCCATCTGGGTGTTGGTGCCACTGCAGGATTGTGAACTAAACAGCATTTGCATCCACTGAATTCCTAGGCCCAGCCCATCCACCCCCAACCCCTTCCCCGACACCACACTGCCAGGCAAAACTACAGGGTATTGAGGAGATTCTTCCAGCCTTCACTCCTAGTACTTTCCAGGTAAATCATTCCTTTACTTGTAAGGAACGGCACATCCTCGCAGAACTAACCTAAAAGAAATTCCCCAACGTCTTATACTCAAGACTGTCATGCTCCTCTACTCTCTGCAATTTACATTTCCCCCTGTATTTACAATAACTGAACACATTAGCATGAAAGTTGCTTAGGATAATTTCTCATGTTTCACAGTATACATATTTTGCTGAATTTTCTTCTTGGAACTGAAAGATTTCCCTTTTCTTTCCTTTGGAACACGTGGTATATAAAACACTGTATAAACCCCATTTTAATTTGGAAGCTGTTCCAGGGAATATATTGTCCAATTTAACAATGAGTCCCATTGTCAAATTTATTCTCAATACAAAGAGCAGCCATAGATTATCAAAACCCGCAAGCTGGTCAGCGTTCTTTCTGAGGGTTTCTGGCGGGATGTTTTGCAGATAACATTTTGTGTAGGAAGCAATTGTGGCTTCATTCCATGATAGGCAAGTTGCCAGGAAATACTAAATCAAGTGGCAATAGAGTCCCTAAAGAAAGTTGTTCCTGATTTATGATGATAGTTCCAACAATACTGCTGAACTTTTTACACATTGAAATGACCACTGAGTTATGTTTCACATTATATCCGAGAGCAGCCAGCCTGCCAGATCCAACATTGCAGCTGGAATGCAGAAAAGCCCCATTATGTTTTCTTCCACAGTCTGGGAAAAACAATTTCTTATTCCCAAAATGTAAGTACTTGTTTGCTTTTTCCCAGCCCATCTCACACCCTGAATCTATGGTGGCATTTTAGAAAGTGGAAAACAGCCTAAGTTTGAGGAGAGACATGTGGGGAGCAGAAATATCAGGAATGGAGGGGCTGATGACCAAGAGAAAAGGGGGAAACTGATCAATAGCAAGGAGTCACCAAGGGCTGAGGAGGGGTCTGCATTATTTTTGAGAATTTATAACGTTTCAGATTTATCTACCAGATGCTAGAGTTGCCTGGAACTCTCAGCTCTGTGTGTGTGTGTGTGTGTGTCCCTGTCTGTCTGTCTGTCATTGTGGGTTCTCATATTCTGCTCCTGGAACTTTAAGAAGAGCATAGACCAGTGTTGTCCAATAAAAGTATAGTACAAGCCACATGTATAACTTTAAATTTTCTGGTAGCCACATTTTAAAAAGCAAAAAGAAACCCATAAAATGACTTAATAATAATATTGATTTAACCTAATATATCCAAAACATCACTTCAATACACAACATACGTGAAACTTACTGAGATAGGTTACATTTTTCTTCTCACTCCAGGTTTTTGAAATGTGGGGTGTATTTTACCCTCACCCACAGCACATCTCCCTTTGGACTAGCAACTTCTCCGTCTCAATAGCCACATGTTCTAGCTTGTGGGATGGAGCAGGCTGGACAACAAAGAACGATCACCCTCTCGGTCCTAACTTACTCAGTTCTGCTCACATCTTTGTGCTTCCCTAAACCTGAGTCTCCTCCTCCTCTGGAGACTCCCAAACATATCTCTCGAAGGCACCATGCCTGCCAGCTCCTAGAAGGTGGTACGTGAAGCATGGCTCTCTCGGCTGTTCCATCGGTCCTCCTTACTCAATAGTTCAAGTAAAACTTTATGATTAAAAACCCCAGAACCTGGGAAATACATGCATAAAAGCACCTTGACATATTAGCATTGCCTTTGGACTGCCAAGAGAAAGCCATTCTTTCTCCCTTGGTCTCTACTAATCCCTCTCAACCTTTGTCTTGCTATCATTTCTCAACAAGTGCTCTCCTTTCTTCCTCCCTGGTCTCCCTTTCCAGACTGGGCAGGATGGTGGTGGGAGCCGCGGGTGTATTTCCATGTCCTGTCCTGGGGAAGATGATTGCAGAGGGGCAGCAGGGAGTGAGAGGCTGGCCCTCCCTTCACTGTCAGTCCTGCACCAGAAAGTCGGAAGCTAGACCAGTGTGTCTACATGGAACAAAAGGCAAGGCTGGAGGCACTCCCTCCGTGGGGCTCCTGGAGACTCACACCACAGCCTGTCAGTAGGTATCTGAAGAATGGCTGCTTTATCTCCCGTCCCACCCTTCTTGGGATCTGCCTGGAGTTAAGTCTTTGGGAACTGGCTCATCTTCATCTTCATGCTAGTCCACAGCCAAGCTCCCGACCTTACAGAGCCTCAGTTTTCACTTCTCACGGTCCTAAATTCCATTCAGAATTGAACCCTCACATAGGGTGAAATGTAACATGCAACTTGGAACCATGTTTGTTACCTCTGAACCTCTGTCAGTCGCTGACTTTGTGCAAAACCCTCAGCTGTAGGCCTATCGCAGCCCAAGTATTTGGAGACTTAAACCCACCAGCCAGAAGAGCAGACCCTACTGCTGCCTGTCCACATCCTGTGGCCCACAGGCAAGTCTGGACACCGTCACAGCCCTTGCAGTCAAAGCTCTGCTGAGCTCTGCCGCGTCCCTAGTCAGTGTGCCGGGTGTCACATCCATGTTCTCATTTGAATCCAGGCCACCCACTGGGACTAGAGCCCTGCCCCAGGGATCCAGGTAGAAGGACTGATGCCCCGCCCAGTCCTGACCAGACCCCTTCTCAAGTGCTTGGACACCGCCCTATACTTCCAGCAAGGAGCCAAATAGATCAGGCGGAACAAGAATAGCGCTACCTTCATTTTCCACCTGTGTTTACTGGAAGCATTTGCTATTAGCCCAACTACTGGAACAGATTTCCCCTTGGAAAATGACACTGGCTTGGATCTTGCCTGCATCTACCACACCTATTCCCCGTTTCCTCTTCCTCCTGGCTGAAGCTCCAACACACGCCCTGCCAAGTAGCATGGGTAACGACCCTTTTTTCATGCTTTACTTCTTCTTGGGAGGTAATACACTAAAGAGGAAGCTTTGGAGTCTAAGAAATCTGTCTTTGGATCTTGAATAATCTCAAATTTGAATCTTTGGATCTTTAATAATTCTGTGATCTCAGGCAACTTACTTAACATCTTTGAGCCTCAGCTTTTTTACTATTAAAATGTAATCGATCCTATTTTATAAAGTTGTCAGGAAGATCAGAAAAGATAGTGTTCATAAGATATTCAGCCTGTAACAGACAGACATTTGTACTCATTGGCTAGTTAGCCCTGAACCAGCACTTTGCCCAGTTGTGACCACCAGCCTCTTCCCTCTTCTCAATCACCAGTAAGGGCATTTGACCCTGCTTGATGCCATCCATAGCCTGGACCTCAGATTGCCACTTTCCACTGGTATCCCACAGACTGTATAGCAACACCCCTGCCCATCCCCAATTTTCTTGTCATATTCTCTGCCTGTGACCAGGACTCCTTTAGTATTTCACAGGCCCCTCCCTGTCTTCTTCCAAGAAGCCACATCCCTTGCTCTGGAATCTGGATTAGGGAGGGACATTAGCCTCAATCACCAGAAAGGCCAGAAAGAGATGGGGAAGTAGTCCATTTCTCAGAGATTTCCAACCACTATGAGCATAACCACTATGGTGATGAAAATAGTTTCTCTAAATACAGGCTTGATGGACACGTCAACGGTTCACCATCATGGTCTTTCCAGGGGTACATACATAGGTATGATGCTTTTTGAAAATCAACCCTATATGAGATCTCTAATAAGAGCAACCATTGGATGTTGTTCTTGCCTCTGCCAAGAGTTTATTCTAGAGCTCTGCCCTGTTAGGTTATAGGTAAATGTCTCAGGGTGAATGAGACTAGTTCCTATGACTAACCCCAATACCTCAGTTACTCCACACACAAAGGTGTATCTCTCAATATTTGATGTGGTTCTGGCAGTCCCCTCCACCTTGAGCTATGTGACCCAGGAAAATGGCCTCCAAGGTCCTGATAGCAGGGAAAGAGGAGGCATGCTGGCCCTTACCTGCTCATTCCAGAAGTGACCCTGTCACTTCCACTCACAATCTGTTGTCCAAAACATCAACCCCCTGCAAGGGAGGCTGGGGAATGCGGGGAGCACATGAAATGTTGAAGAGCAGAGCTCTGCTCTGGTGTGGGTGTGGGTGTGGGTGTGTGGGTGTGTGGGTGTTCAAGGGCTTCTGGGGCGTGTACCTGTGTGTGTGTGCCTGGGCCTTTTATATTCCCCAGGTGTCCCAGCATTGCTCCTCTACATCCTGCTATTCTTTCAGGTACTTGCGATGGGCCAGCCTTTCACAGTGTCTTGCACAAAGTAAGTGCTTTATAATTTCAATTTAGGACAACTCACTCAGCTTCTGATGAATGTTCCTTATAGTAATCATAAAAATAGAAAAAGGTGTCATTTATCAACTCTCCTCAAAGTTTTAAGTTCTATGCTAATAAGCACTTCACATTTATAATCACTTCTCACAACTGGTCTATGAAATAGGTGCTATTTTTTATCATCATTTTACAAATGAAAATACAGGTTTACAAAGGTGATATAACTTCCCATAGTCAAAAGCAAATAAACAAAAGCCTTGGGACTCTTGGCCAGCCCGTGTGACTCGGCCCTTGTGGTGGGCCTTTCCACCACACTGGTCTCTGAGGACATGCTTTGTGACCCAGAGAAGACGGGAGCTCTCTGCAGGCTCACAAGTGAAATGATTCCTATGGGTTTTCTTGTTTAGATTGTAATCCCAAGAAATGTAGAAAAGTATTGGGAACATTTACAAATATGTGAAGTTCTTCTTTCACAGAGTACATGTATTTTTTCCTTACAATGCAATAAAATATTTCCATTGAGACACCAGCAAAAATCCTTAGTCCTGTTTGTTATAGCACTATGGAGCTTTGAAATTGAGATTGTAGTATGATACAAAGAAAACTGGTTTTCTTTTCTTTTTTTTTTTTAATTTATTTATTTGACAGAGAGAGACACAGCAAGAGAGGGAACACAAGCAGGGGGAGTGGGAGAGGGAGAAGCAGGCTTCCCGCGGAGCAGGGAGCCCGATGCGGAGCTTGATCCCAGGACCCTGGGATCATGACCTGAGCCAAAGGCAGCCGCTTGAAAACTGGTTTTCTCAAGATATTTACGATGTTGTTGGATTTATTTGACTAAACTCCATTTGCTAGACCAGCTTTAGAATTGTTGTTAATGAGAAAAGGTAATAATACTCCATCAAATTTGTTCCTAAACTTTAACAAATGTATTTTTCCTCACTATTTTAACTTGCCATGATTTTTCCAAGAGTCCGAAAATTAATTCTGGGAAAAATATATATACTACACCAAAGTTTCAGACAGCTAAGTGTTTATGAAGACCGACACTGCTTTCTGAAGAGGGCTTTTGATTCAGGTCAGGCTGGATGTCAGCAGCCCAAAACCATGAAGCTGTGGAAAGAATAGTTTGACTTTTGCTCTCCCATCCTCTCTCACTGGATATTCATTTTCATGTACCTTTATGAATGTACCTGTGTCCTTTCAGATTCCTACATTACCAGGAAAAATAAATATCAGCACACTGACAATAAAAGTTGTTTTGAAAGTGTACCTTGCAAGTCACACTTGTTCAACATCCACACTGAAGCTGAATTTCTAGTTATTTCCTTCAGTTTCACGCAGGAAGAAGGCTTGGATTTCCAGCACATATCTGTTCCCAGGAAGCCGACCTGCAAGGGAGCAACTTGGCCTCCTCCCCATCTTCAACCTGGGTGCAGCCCAGTAATAGTGCAAATGAGGCTGGACGGAACTCATTCCTACAGCTAAATCCCCCAGGTTTGTTCCTAGAGCATCTTCCTGTGCCACTGTCATCAACTTGTCATGATGCTCCAATCATTATTCCTAGGAATCCATGCACCTGGCCATCCATCTGCTCCCAAGTCAAATTGCTTACTCTGGGGCACACCTTCTACTCAAGGAGAAATGAAAGCCTGGGAAAATCTAATCCATCCCAGACCAAGGTCCCAGACTGAAATAGTGTGCCGGTGCTGAGAGTATGTGGACCTTGCCCTCCTTCTCAAAGGCCCACACCAAGGGCATCGACCCTCACAGCCTTCTTCATGGAATAACCGGCTAAGCATGCAATATAGAATTCATAAAGTACTTGGCGAACTTTCTATTCAAGATGAGTTTCATTACAACTTGGCTACAATTTAGTATCCCCACAAAGGAGAGATATAAATTAAAAAGTCAGACCTTGGAAATGCTCTATTTCACCCTTCAGTTATCAATCTCAGGTCACCAGCTAGGACTTAGGGAATCCTGAGGATAGGCTTGCATAAATAAGAGCAGTCCCTTGTTTGCTTTATTCCCAAGATTTTTCTGAACACCACTAATCCATTTCTCTCTCAACCTTCAGAAAGGAAGGAAGGAAGGAAGGAAGGAAGGAAGGAAGGAAGGAAGGAAGGAAGGAAGGAAGGAAGGAAGGAAGGAAGGAAGGAAGGAAGGGTAATATCAATCATTTAATATTTGAACAATGCTTTACAGTTTAAAGTGTTTTGTGTATATCATTTCATATGACCCTCATTATAAAACTGTGAGGAATATAGGATAGACCTTAAAGGTCCCATTTTTCAGCTGGAAATAAGTGAATTGGCCTTTGAGAACCCTAATGTTGTAAATCATAACTTGGTTGACCTTTAATAGGCATGAAGTGCAGAGTTCTCGGATTTGAAAACATGAACATACTCTAGATGTAATCAAGGACACATGTGGGCCAGAAGATGGGAGATAAATCCCACCAGGGTTTGCCCCACTGGTGAAGTCAGTAGAGTCCAGTGGTCTGGGATATGCTGGGACACTTCCTCTCAGGTAAAGGGCATACTGTTGCATCTTGTACTTCCCACCACTAAGAAAGCAGATGATGTTTGATAGGCCTTGTGGATTTGGGACACATCATAGATCACACTTAGAAGTACTGATTTGACCCATTTATCAGATGATCCAGTAAGCTGCCAGTTTTAAGTGGGGCCCAGAGAAAGAAAAGATTCCACCACAGGTCCAGCTGTGTGCAAACTGCCCTGCCCCTCAGTATTTGGTGGAACAGGATTCTGCAGAGCATCCAGAAAGTCCCTATAGCAGAGCTGGCTCACAGACTCCAAGGGGGCTGGAGCAGGGCCACCCTTCTATGGTTGAAAGCTACTCACTATTTGAAAAACAGCTCCAGGCATGTCACTGGGCCCCTGGTAAAAACAAGCTCTGAGCCAGGGGAGACCAAAGTACCATGGAGCTGGGCCTGGAGGTACTCAGATGTCCCACATGTCACAAGTTTGGGTGGGTACAACAGCAATCCTTGCACAGAGGAACTGGTACATTTAAGATCTGATCTATGCAGACCTAAAAGGAAGAGAACATTCCATAAATCGATGGCCCCGTCTCCCACATCACCGCCACTGTGGCACCAGTGTCTCTCCTTCTACTCACATCCATGGACTCATGGAGCTTCCCTGCTGCCAGCTGCCAGAGGAGGGACTAACTAGGCCTGCCCCCACACCTGAGTTGGCATAAGTTGGTGCTAACTAGTTGAAGTAGACTGCTACTGTATTCTATCCACTCCAGGGTCCCCAGAGGACAAGAGTAAAGGAAAATCCTCCTGGTAGGCAGAGTAGCAAGAACCCATGTGGCTGATGAATTTGTATGGAGAAGTAGTCTGAGGTACTAGGTACATTACTGCTGGGAAGAGCTGATGGCTTGACTGATGGGTCAGAGCCCAGAAGAACCTGATTAGAAGATCAGGGAAATCAAGCAATGTACAGAAGTAAGACTGGCCTCTCCCCTCACTGTAACCGACCCTCATGTGGAATTTGTGCTTCCTGTCGCACAGCCTTAGGCTTTGATATATCAGAGACCCTGGTTCATAGGACAGGACAGTGACGGTCAGGGGAGAGGCTTATCTCTAAGTGAACATAATAAAGATTCTATTCAGCTTGAAGTTGGAACTCTCACCTGGTCGCTTTGGGACCATTAATGCCAGTGAACCAGTAGGAAGAAGAAGAGTAAGAGGAAGAAGGAGTATGGAGAAGAAGGAGGAGGAGGAGGAGGAGGAGGGGAGGAGGAGGAGGGGAGGAGAAGGAGGGAGGTTATTGGTGGGGGCTCTGGATCCTGATTGTTTTCAGGAGCTAGGGCTTCTCCTGTGTAATGGATTTAGAGAGGGCCTATATAGAACCCAGGTGATTTATTGGTGCATCTCTTGGGGTTTCCACAGCCAGTGAGGATGGTAAACAGTCAGTTGCAGCAACTTCCAGGTAACAGGGCAAGACAATCAAGGACTTATATGCTTTGGGTAAGAAGGTAAAAGTTCCAGCTCCAGGCAAGTGACCCAGACCAGCCCAAGTGCTGGCCAAGGGGGAGGGAAATTTAGAATAAGTGGTGGAGGAATAGTCATTGAATACTAGTTATTGCCACATAGCCAGATGCAGTAGTGACTAATACTTTTAAATTAAATATTTGCTGAGATTGCAGGCCACTACCTTGAAGGTGACTTGTGACAGGTGGGACTAAATGGATGGAATGAACAGCTATACCTGGTACAAGGGGTGGCCTGCAATAGATGCCTCTTGGGCATCCTTTCAGATGCTCTCAGCCTCACCTCCCTCTTAGCCACTATGGAGCAACCAGTACTCTGTAGAAGTTGATATCCTTCACGCAGGTACAACCTAGAAGTATCTTTTCTCCTGCCCCACTGTTTCTCTTTGTCCAAACTGCTTTGTTCACAGATGCTCAACCCAGAAATTTAGGGGTGATAGCACTATACCAGGGGTTCTTTGACTAATGGGGATGGGATCCAATGGATAAATGTTCCTCTCTTTCTTTCCATAGAGAAGATCCTGAGATCCCTTTCACATGGCTCCTTAAACTGTCCAATGGGATCCAGCGACCAGTTGCCTGAAGCAGTGCCAGCATGTATGGCTGACGTATGTGACGTATGTATGGCTTCTCCTCTTCCCTTGCTTCACACTTCCTGACCCTTACTCCTACCCCTTAGGTCCCAATAAAGAACTTTCACTCAAGTCTCTGTTTCAGGCTTTGCTTTTGGGGAAAACAGACTAAGATACATCCCCTATTTCTCGCTACCACCTCTGCCATCTGCCAGCCTCCTGGTCACTCCCTTACCTCCAGGTCCTACCACCCCCACATGACTTTAACATTCAAGCCCTACACCTGCGTTCTCAGTCCTTTAATCAGTTCAATGACTTTCACCCCATTCCACTTTGTCAACTTGCTTCCATTGTCTCCCAGAACTTTGTCATCATCGATTACTGTTGCATTCGTAAGTCCAAAATTTACAAATCCCACACTTTCTCAACCTTCCATCCTCAGTCCTTTCATTTAATTACTCCCATTGCACCAGTGTTGTAATATCATCAAGACTTTCTGGCCCAGGAACTGTCTATTTTCTCATTATCTAGCAGCCTTCTCTTGTCTTCTGTTTTTTTTTTTTTTTAATCCAGTTAAGATTCCACAGAACAATATTTCTATCACACTTGCCAATTTTCACAACTCCCTTATTCTTCCATTTCACTTCTTGAAAAATCCCCCTCAGAATTAATGCATTTGTCCAACTTTTTTTGTGCTTATATTCCAGGTGCTAATCACTGTTAGAGAAAAACCACAAAGCTGAACAATTTGGTGCCATTATAATAGCTGCCAACATTTACTGAGAGTTTAATCTTTGCCAGGCACTATTCAAAGCACATTACATAGATTATCTCATCCTGCTTCCTACATCAGGCTGGAAAGTTGCCCAGAAATTCTGTTCTCAAACCTCTGAAACTCAGTCTCCTCAGAACACTTTCTCTCCTACAGCTCAGAGAAAATAGAAATCATCAATAAAGAACTTGGTACACATCATTCTTTGCATTTCAGTAGCGTTCAAAAGAGATGATTCCTCCTTTCTAATCCAAACACTCTCTTTGACTTCCTTAACACCACACTCTGCTACTTTTTCTTCTATCTCTTTATCTTTTTTTTCACTTATCTCCCATATTCCTTTTCCCACACTTTCTTTTAAATTTTGGTGATCCTTAAACTATTCATTCTGTCCTGAATCACTCTTTCTGGTGATCTCTTCCAGTTGCATGGCTTTATTACCATCTCTTTAGAAAATGAGACTGTATGGTGACTAACATAACATAATAAAAAAAATAGAAAATGAGTCTCTAATCAGGTGCTTGGCACAGATTTGTCTCCTAAGTTCAGACTTACTCAGCATTTCCACTTGGATCTAACCAGTCCCTGTGAGGAAACAGAAACAAACTTCCCACACAAATGTTCTTTTTTATCTTTATCTCTACCACCATCTACCAAGCTCTCTAATTCAGCAATACGGTCTGTACCCTCAACTCTCCTCCCTCAGCATCCACCCCCACCCCTTCCAATCACTTAGTTCCGTAGTTCCTACTGCTTCAATATCTCTGGGAATTGCCAATGTCTCTTCATACCCACTACCATTACTGTAGTGTAGATTACCATCTCTCACCTGCATGACTGCAAGAAACTTCTAGTCTACTCCCCTTCAATTATGCCCGTATAAATTTACTTTATCGAGTTCATGCCCACAAGTCTTTTCTCATGCCTATCAACACATATTGATATTTTTTAGAATTGACTCCCCACCTCAGCTCCCTTAGAACAAGTGCTATGTCTTGCTCCTATCTTGATCTCCCCCAACACATGCCTTGCCATGAGGTTTTTCTCTATAAAGTTTTCTGAAGGGATGAATGGCCATTAAAATTAAATAATGATTTCATCAATTAACAAGTAAATCAGTGTTATATGTTAAATTCCTTGTGACTGACTCAATATCCATATTTTGTTTACCTACCATCATTAACACAAAGCACAAACTTGAAATGATAATCATTATTAAATATGTTAAATGAGTGCATATATCTCAGTTCCAAATAATAATCCTAGAGCCTTTAGATATGTTCTTGAATACAGTGGGTAATATTTTACTTCAATGGACCAGAAGGATCTATGAGCAAATTTGTTGGATTTTAGAAAGGCAGATACCCCACATACCTCCATCTTCATTTTACTTCCCAGCTGGGGTTTTGTGACCTATGAAGGGGGTGAAGGTGGAGCTTAGAAGTGAGCTTAGAAATCTGGATTCTGGCAATGCTTCGTCAAGCTGTGTCATGGATAAGCTATAGGGCATGTCTAACAGGCATGGCCAACAGCAGGGGACTGGCTGTGGTAATTTTCAGACTCTTGAGTTCAGAGGACATAATGAGTAGAAACGAGAGTGAAGAAGTATGGCAGAAATGAGAGGACCTCAGAGGAGAGGCCAAGTACCTCAGATACAGCAGCCGGTGGACCTCAGGCCTAAGGTTCTCTCCTAAGGTAAATGTGCTCCCACACTTTCTGGCTCTTCTATCTCCACTCAGGTTTTCATAGTCCTGAAAGAGAAAATGCAGTTGTTTGGATCAGGCTCCTCTCCCTTGAATCATTCAGCCATGGCATGGAGCAGTGTAGATGATCCCATTCATACTCGGCAAGAATTGTGAGCTAGACATCTACTTTCTATAATACACATCCAAGAAGAAGTTTTCTTTAAGTTTTAATTGAGACTTGCTTAATCAATTCAAGCCTAATTTCAGTGATGCAAATCTCACGTCTGTTTTTGCAAATAACTTCTGGGTCCTTTCTCTCTTGGTGCATTTAGTCTTCAATACACAGAATCATGGGCCAGATCAAGCAGTAGCAAATGAATATTAAAATTCTAGGTTCAATCAATGTCTGAGAGGCAGTTATATAAAACAGGATGAGGGCAAAGACTTTGCTCTGACCGGAGGTGAAGAAAGGACTGGGCTCACTGTCTCATTCAGCATGGTAACGGGCAGAGCTGGGCGACTGGGAGTCTGAGCTGTCCCTCACATGTGCATATCTACAGCAATAAAGAATCTAGGGCATTAGCAAGTGACACCAAATCAGCCTGCACCATTTAGCTCTGACATGCCTGAGTGTGAACTCTCCATAAAATGCCACAGTGCAGAGAGAACAAGAGTGATAGGGGACCCAGTGACCTCCCCAAATCACACACACTGCCCATCCCTGAAGGCTGCTGGGAGTCATGGGCCTCTCAGCAGAGCACAGATTTAATGTACCTCAAGGGATCTACTCCCACACAGCAGTGTAGAAATGTTTGGAAAAAGAGAGCTCTGTACTGAGCATCCTGCACAGATGTGTTACATCAATGGCAGTACTGCCTGGGGACTTCCCTCCCCAGTCTGTACTTAGAAGGGCAGACATTGTCTGTCTGAGGCCCTAGAGTCACCCATTCCAGGAATTTGGTCATAACCACAGACTTCTAATTTGTAATAACTGTCATTGATTGTTCTGTGGTCATGCAAAAGAGCCCAAGTGCACATGGTACAATTTCTTTGGGATAAAAACCTATGCTGTGTCAGGGAAAGTGAAATGTTTTACCAAAATGCATTATCCTGCAACTACCACCACCTTGGCTTATTCTGAGATTCTCAGCCCAGGATTACTTGGTAATGATCAAGATGGCTTTAATCCTCCAACCTAACTTTGCACTTTCCTATGAGACAGGTCAAGCAAGCATTCAGTGGTTCATCCGTTCAGTGAGCAAACATTGAGTAAGATTTGCCTCACTGGTTCTTAGATGAAATGGAATCATGACTGCAGTTTCCTTCCTAGCTCAGCATGTCCTTTGTCCTAATACAGAGTCCAATACATTATTTTAACTCATCTTAAGGAGATAATCAAAATGTTGTCTATGTTAAAAAAAAGACAGAGTCAAGAAAATTCTACCCATGTTATTTTGGTTATCGAATTCAAATAGAACTCACTCTATTCAAAGACAAATATATTTAAAACCACAGCATTCAATATTAAGTAAAATTTTAACAAAAAGAAGAATAGGCACCTGGGTGGCTCAGATGGTTAAGCATCTGCCTTCGGCTCAGATCATTGTCCCAAGGTCCTGGGATCGAGCCCGGCATTGGGCTCCCTGCTTGGCGGGGAGCCTGCCTCTCCCTCTACTGTTCCCTCTGCTTGTGCTCTCTCTCTGTCAAATAAATAAATAAAATCTTAAAAAAAGAAGAAGAAGAAGAAGAGTAGACAGAGGAAGAGATGAAGATATAGGATCAGTAAGGGAAAAGGAGAAGGAGGTGAAAGAGAAGAGGCTGAGGGAAGGAAAGCATACAGTATGGAAACAGTAGTTGAAGAGAAAACTGTGGAAGATTTACTCCAAGGAAACAAAAAAGAAAAAAATTAATGATAAGAAACACAGAGGGAAACAAGTAAAGAAATGAAAGGGACAGGAGTGAAAATAACAGAGACAAACAGGAGAGAAATGGAAATCTAACATAAAAATAATTAGTATACCTAAGTAAATTCTAGGAAACAAATTGTAAGATACAAAATGTATCCAGACACAAATAGGATATTTCTTTCAATGAAAGAAAACATAAATACAATACAAAGTCTTAATATGTCCCAATAAAAAATATAAGATTAAAAAAATCTAGATTTGTCCAATAAAGAATCACAGATTCATTGAGAAAGTAAAAACTGGTATCCTAAAAAGAAAACTATTAGCTGACTATAATCTTCTCCTCAGCATTTCTACAGAACACAGTGAAACTATAGAAATTTGAAGGGAAAAGTGTGACTCAGGAGCTCTAGTACTTCCCAAGTTGTCATATGTCTAGATTATCAGCAATAGAAATGCATCTAAGATGGGTAAGTCATCCAAATGGGGATGATCCATGAAACTTCCTGATAACTATTACGGAAAACATAATCCAGCATATTAATCAAAATTAAGTACTAATCAATTGGGAACATATTATTAAATAACTTATAGTGAACAATTAACCTACTTAAACTTAAAATTAAATATAATAGAACTTATATTTTAAGTAAATTGAGTCCAAAAACAAAGCTCAAAAATATTTACAGAAAGAAAAAAATATCTAGTATCTAACAAGGTATATCTGGTATCCAATTAAAAAAACTACCAGACATGCAAAAAAACAAGAAAATACAACCCACAGTGAGGAGGTAATTCAATGAGCTGAAACTAACCAAGAAATGAAACAGATGACTTATTTACTAGACTAGAACATTTTTAAAAAGTGATGACTGATTTCCATATGCTCAAAAAGGTGTAATATTGAACATATTAAATAGAGATCTGGAGCATATAAAACTGACCAAAATAAATTTAACTTCTACAAATGAAAACTACAAAGTGTGAGATAAAAAATACACAAAAAAGGATTGATAGCAAATTAGACATTGCAAAACAAAAGATTAGTGAACATGAACACATAGAGATAGAAACCATTCAAAGTGAAACAGAGAGATATAATAATTGTTAAAAATGAAAAGAGCATTAGCAAACTGTGGGACTATTTCAAGCAGCCAAATATATGTGTAAATTGAGTCCCTGAAGGAGTCAGTAGCAGACTGAAAAAATATTGAAGAATTGCTGGAAATGTTCCAAAGGTGAGGAAAATTATAAACCCACAAATCCAAAAACCTCCATTAACCCTAAAAAGAGAAACATGAAAAAGACCACAGCAGTGAGGTCACTTCCTACCCCTACCCACTATCAGTGAGTCAGTGTGAGACAGCTCAGCACTCCCCTATTCCCTACTCCTGGTGTCATCAGAGCCCAGTGGGGAGCTGACCCTCCAGATGCAGCCAGCATCATGGAGACCAAAGAAGGCAATGTGAAACAGGACTACACAAGACTGTTTCTCCTCCATCCACTGTCAGTAGGGCCAAGTGGGGAATTAGATTCCACCCTGACCTGGCTGATGTTTCCTCTCCTCTCTCTCCACAGTGTTCACATAGCCCAGAGAGAGCCAAGCCTCCTCTCCCATGCTGCATCAATGAGGTGGAACTGGTTGGTCAGAGGCAGAGCTAGTTGGCACTTCCCTCACCCCACCTTCCTCCCTGGTTCAGCAGATCTCAGTAGAAAGCAGTGGAGCTTCCTTACTCATCCTACAGCAACAAGGCAGTGGTCAGCCCTTCACTCCTCCCTCCCTGGTGTCAGACACCCAGCAAGGAACTGAGCTTACACCTCCACTCAGAGGCAGTAAGTTGGTGAGAGTTGGTTTCTACTTCACCAGGACGGTGTCAGCAGGACCACAGGGAAGCTGAACCTCTGCGTCAGTCATTTGCAGTGAATCAGTGCTCTACTTTTGCTGAGGCTCCATCAGCGGTGCCCATCAGGAAACATGATAAATTCACCCACCCAGCCCAAATGCTACTCCTCAAAAGGGGGATTACCTACTAAATTAAAATAAAACAAAACCCAGAGCCTCATAATATAATATCTAAAATATTCCGAATACAATTGAAAAATCATCTCCTTTCCAAAGGCCGGGAAAATCACAACTTGAATGGGAGGTAACACACAATAACATTCAGATAAATCAGATGTGAGAATTACCTGACTAGGATATTGAAGCATATACCATAAAAATGCTTCTATCAGCAATGACCAATTCTCTTAAAAAAAAATGAAAAATAGAAAATCTCAACAAATGAATAGAAGGTATAAAGATAAAAAACCAAATAGAAATTTAGAACTAAGCAATGCAATGTGTTGGTCTGCTTGGGTTGCCATAGCAAAATATCACTTAAGTGATAATAAGTCACTGGGTGACTTAACAAAAATTTATTTTCTCAGTTCTGGAGGCTAGAAGACCAAGATCAAATTGCTGGAACATTCTATTTCTGGTGAGAGATCTCTTCTTGGCTTGCAGACAGCCACCATCTCACAAGTTTACTCCCATGCCCTTTGTGCATGCTCAGAGGGAGAGAGAGAGCCTCAATGTCCCTCACTCCTTATAAGGACACCAGTTCTTTTGAATTAGGGTCTCACACTTAAGATCCCATTTAACCTTAGTAGCCTTTATAAAGGCCCTATCACCAAGTCCGGTCACATTTGGAGTTGGGGCTTCACCATATGAACTTTGTGGGAACACACTCTGTCCATAATATGTAATGACTAAAATTTAAAAATGACTGGATGGGTTCAATAGTGGAGTGGGGCTTTCAGAGGATAGAACAGTGAACATGAGTAGAATTTACCCAATCTGAGTAACAGAAAATAGATTGAAATAAGTAAACACAGTCTCAGAGACGTGTAGAACAATAACAAAAGAGCTGATTTGTATCATAAGAGTTCCAAAAGAAAGGTGAGCAACTGGACTAAAAGAGTATTTGAAAAAATAATAGATAAAAATGTCCCAAAGATGAAAAAAATCTACAGATTTAAGAAACTGAGTGAAATCCAAATAGAATAAACTCAGAGACATCCATACCATGACATATCATCATAATTAAATTTCCAAAATCCAAAAGACAAAGAAAAAAACCTGAAAGCCAAAGAAAAAAGATACATTATTTATAAGGGATCACCAACTCACCTGAAACATGGAGACCAGAGGAAGTGGCACAACATTTTTCAAATTTTGAAAGGAAAGTATAACAACTCTTAATTCTACATCTGGTTAAAACCTCTTTTTGGAAGGAAAGGCACATAAAGAAATTCTCTGATGAAGAAAACTGAGAGGATTCGTCACTAGCAAGCCTAACTTTAGAGAATGCTTAAAAGAAGTTCTCTAAGCAGAAAGGAAATGATAACAGAACTTAAAAAAGACAGAGAGAAGGAAAGAATATCAGAATGGTTGAAAGAAGACCAAATATAATTTTCACGAGTTTGTTAAGTCATATTTGATAGGTAAATCAAAGATTATAGCACCTTCTGATGCAGTGTATGTAGTGTAAATGCTTAAGACAATCATATTTTTTATTATGTTATGTTAATCCCCATACATTACATCAT
The DNA here is from genome assembly GCF_002201575.2 of Neomonachus schauinslandi. Taxonomy (NCBI): domain Eukaryota; kingdom Metazoa; phylum Chordata; class Mammalia; order Carnivora; family Phocidae; genus Neomonachus; species Neomonachus schauinslandi. Next base: position 116,687,745 of record NC_058408.1, read on the forward strand.
TAGTTTTAAATGTAGTGTTCCATGATTCATTGTTTGTGCATAACACCCAGTGCTCCGTGCAGAACGTGCCCTCTTTAATACCCATCACCAGGCTAACCCATCCTCCCACCCCCCCTCCCCTCTAGAACCCTCAGTTTGTTTTTCAGAGTCCATCATCTCTCATGGATCATCTCCCCCCTCCAATATCCCCCCCTTCATTCTTCCCCTCCTGCTATCTTCTTCTTTTTTTTGTTAACATATAATGTATTATTTGCTTCAGAGGTACAGATCTGTGATTTAACAGTCTTGTACACTTCGCACACTCACCATAGCACATACCCTCACCAATGTCTATCACCCAGTCACCCCATCCCTCCCACGCCCCACCACTCCAGCAACACTCCGTTTGTTTCCTGAGATTAAGAATTCCTCATATCAGTGAGGTCATATGATACATGTCTTTCTCTGATTGACTTATTTCGCTCAGCATAATACCCTCCAGTTCCATCCACATCATTGCAAATGGCAAGATCTCATTCCTTTTGATGGCTGCATAATATTCCATTGTATATATATACCACATCTTCTTTAGCCATTCATCTGTCGATGGACATCTTGGCTCTTTCCACAGTTTGGCTATTGTGGACATTGCTGCTATAAACATCGGGGTGCACGTACCCCTTCGGATCACTACATTTGTATCTTTGGGGTAAATACCCAGTAGTGCAATTGCTGGATCATATGGTAGCTCTATTTTCAACTTTTTGAGGAACCTCCATACTGTTTTCCAGAGTGGCTGCACCAGCTTGCATTCCCACCAACAGTGTAGGAGGGTTCCCCTTTCTCCGCATCCCCGCCAACATCTGTCATTTCCTGACTTGTTAATTTTAGCCATTCTGACTGGTGTGAGGTGATATCGCATTGAGGTTTTGATTTGTATTTCCCTGATGCCGAGCATTGTTGAGCACTTTTTCTTGTGTCTGTTGGCCATTTGGATAAGACAATCATATTTTAAAAGAGGGAAGGGTAAAGGGACCTAATGAAAATAAGGTTTCTGCCTTCACTTGAACTAGTAGAATGTCAGTAAGAGTAAACTATTGCATAGGCATGTTGTCACACCTACAGCAAACATTAAGAAAACTAGTTTTTAAAAAGTAGGAGCATAATGCAATATATGTTAAGAAAAAAAAAAAAGAAAAAGAAGAAGAAGAAGAAGAAGGTAGCGGGAGGGGAAGAATGAAGCGGGGGAAATCGGAGGGGTAGACGAACCATGAGAGACGATGGACTCTGAAAAACAAACTGAGGGTTCTAGAGGGGAGGGGGGTGGGAGGATGGGTTAGCCTGGTGGTGGGTACTGAGGAGGGCACGTTCTGCATGGAGCACTGGGTGTTATGCACAAACAATGAATCATGGAACACTTCATCTAAAACTAATGATGTAATGTATGGGGATTAACATAAGAATAAAAAAATAAATAAATAAATAAATAAAAAATAAAAAAAAATAAAAAAAGTAGGAGCAGCTACATTCATAACATATAAAATAATTAGAAACCAGCATAAGAAAGACAACAGGAAAAATCTCCAAACACTTGTAAATTAAATATATCCATAGATCAAAGAGGAAGTCTCAAAGGAAATAAAAATACATTAAACTGAATGAAAATTAAAATACAACAGGTCAAAACATGTGGGATGCAGCTAAAGTAGTGCTCAGAGATAAATTTATAACACTAAAATGCTTACATTAGAAAATAGAAAAAGTCTCTATAATCTAAGCTTCTACCTCAAGAAACTAGTAAAAGAAGAGCAAAATAAGTACAAAGCAAGCAGAAGGAAGAAAATAATGAGGATAAGAGCAGAAATACATGAAATTAAAAGCAGAGAAACATTACCTGTAGAAAGACCTAAATCATTGATATCAGATTTGCAACAAGGGTTATCACTACAGATTCCCACAGCTACTAAAGGAGTAATAATGAAATACTATAAACAACTTTGCACTCCTAAATTAAACAACTCAGAAGAGGGGCACCTGGGTGGCTCAGTCGTTAAGCGTCTGCCTTCGGCTCAGGTCATGATCCCAGGGTCCTGGGATCGAGCCCCGCATCGGGCTCCCTGCTCTGCGGGAAGCCTGCTTCTCCCTCTCCCACTCCCCCTGCTTGTGTTCCCTCTCTCGCTGTGTATCTCTCTGTCAAATAAATAAATAAAATCTTAAAAAAAAAAAAAAAAACAACTCAGAAGAAATAGACTAACTTCTTGAAAACCACAAACTATTGAAACTCTGTGAAGATGAAATTAAAAGCCTGAATAATCCTATAATAATTGTAGAAATGGAGTTTGTAATTTAGAAGTTCCCAAAAGAAATATGCAGGCTCAGTTGGTTTCACTGCAGAATTCTACCAAACATTTAAAGAAGAATTCATACCAAATTTCCACTATCTCTTACAGAAAATAAAAAAGGTGATAATACTTCCCAACTCATTTTAAAAATACAATAAGACTGCAGGATAATTTATCTCAGATACCTAGATACATCAATATAAATATTAGCAAATCAAATGCAGCAATCTACAAAAAGAATTTTACACCATGACCAAGTAGAGTTTATTCCAAAAAATACGAAGCTGGTTCAACATTTGAAAAATCAATCAGTATAATCCACCATATCAACAGGCTAAAGAGAAAAAGTTATATCATCATACCTACTGATACAGAAGAAGCTTTTGACAAAATCCAAAGCCATGATAAAAAAAATCCAGTATCCAAAATCATGATAAAAGCTCTCAGCAAAGGGCACCTGGGTGGTTCAGTTATTAAGCGTCTACCTTCTGCTCAGGTCATGATCCCAGGGTCCTGGAATCAAGCCCCACATCGGGCTCCCTGCTCCGCGGGGAAGCTTGCTTCTCCCTCTCCCACTCCCCCTGCTTGTGTTCCCCCTCTCACTGTGTTTCTCTCTGTCAAATAAATCAATAAATAAAATCTTTTTTTAAAAAAAGCTTTCAGCAAACTAGATAGAGGGGAGCTACCTCAACTTGGTGTAGAGTATCCACAAAATGCCTATAAGAACATCACACATGGGGCACCTGGCTGGCTCAGTCATTAAGCGTCTGCCTTCGGTTCAGGTCATGGTCCCAGGGTCCTGGGATTGAGCCCTGAATCAGCCTCCCTGCTCGGCAGGAAGCCTGCTTCTCCCTCTCCCACTCCCCCTGTTTGTGTTCCTTCTCTCACTGTATCTCTCTCTGTCAAATAAATAAATAAAATCTTAAAAAAAAAAAAACTTCACACATAATAGTGGAAGACTGCATGCTTTACTCCTGAATTCAAGAATAGAGTGAGGATGCCCTCTCTCACCACACTTAGAAACAAAGTAATGGAAGTCCTGGCCAGTGCTATAAGAAAGAATATAAAAAGCATACAAATTGAAAAGCAAGAGTTAAAACCATTATTTGCAGATAACATGATTGTGTACATAGAAAACCCTAAGGAATCTACAAAAAAAAAAAAAAAACTAAACCCTAAAACTGAGTTCAGTGAAGTTACATAAGATCAACACACAAAAATCAACCAAATTTCTAGTTACAAAAATTGAACACATGGAAACTGAAATTAAAGGCACAATACAAATGACAATTACTTCTCCAAAAATGAAATACGTAGGTACAATTCTACAAAACATGCACAGAATCTGTATCCTAAAACTCACAAAATGTGATGAAATAAATAAAAGACCTAAATAAATAGATACACCATATTCATGGATTAGAAGACTCAACATAGTAAAGATTTCAATATTCCCCAAATTAATCTCTAGATTTAATATGATTTCTATCAAAATTACAGCAAGATTTTAAAATAAAACAAACTTGGGGCACCTGGGTATCTCAGTCCATTAAGCATCCAACTCTTGATCTCAGCTCAGGTCTTGATCTTAGGGTTGTGAGTTCAAGCCTTGCATTGGGCTCCATGCTGGGCATGGAGCCTACTTAATAAAATAAAAAGTCTTGCCATTTGCAATGATGTGGAGGGAACTAGAGAGTATTATGCTAAGCGAAATAAGTCAGTCAGAGAAAGACATTCCATATAATTTCACTCATACGTGGAATTTAAGAAACAAAACAGATGAACATAGGGGAAGGGAAGGAAAAATAAAATAAGATAAGATTGAGAGGGAGGCAAACCATAAGAGATGCTGAACTCTAGGAAACAAACTGAAGGTTGCTGGAGGGGAGGTGGGTAGGAGGAAGGGATAATTGGGTGATGGGCATTAAGGAAGGCACTTGATGTAATGAGCACTGGGTGTTACATGCAACTGATGAATCACTAAATTCTTCTTCTGAAATTAATAAAAAAATAATAAAATAAAATAAGACAAACTTATCTGAAATTTATACAGAAAGGCAAGAACCTAGAGTAGTGAAACAATTTTTGAAAAAGGATAAGTAGGTGGGAGAAATCACCCTATTCACTGTTAAGGCTTACTATATAATTACAGTAATCAAGAAAGTTGATATTAGCAGAGATAAACACATAGGTCAATAGAACCTAGAAGTAGACCCATACAAATATGCCCAATAGATCTTTGACAGAGGTGCAAAAGCAATTCAAAGGAGGAAGGATGGGTGGCCCTTTTTAATGAAAAATACTAGTGTAATTGGACATTCATAGGGGGAAAAAAGTGCTTAAACCTTATGCTTTGTACAAATGTTAACTCCAAATGAATCACAAACTTAAATGTAAAACTATAAAATTTTTAGGAAAAAAAAAAAACACAGGAGAAAGTCTTTGGAAGCTAGAGTTCTTTCTTTTTTTAATTTTTTTATTGTTATGTTAATCACCATACATTACATCCTTAGTTTTTGATGTAGTGTTCCATGATTCATTGTTTGTGTATAACACCCAGTGCTTCATGCAGAACGTGCCCTCTTTAATACCCATCACCAACCTAACCCATCATCCCACCCCCCTCCCCTCTAGAACCCTCAGTTTGTTTTTCAAGGTCCATCGTCTCCAATGGTTCATCTCCCCCTCCGATTTCCCCCCATTCATTTGGAAGCTAGAGTTCTTAACATTTGACCCTAAAAGTACAATCCACAAAAGGAAAAATTGATAAATTGGACCTCATCAAAATTAAAATCTTTTTGTTCTGCAGAAGTCTGTATGAAGAAGATAAAAGCACGAGCTACAGGCTGGGAGAAAATATTTGCAAACTACATATCCAACTGGAGATTAGTATCTAGACTGTATAAAGAACTCTCAAAACTCAAGAGTAAAGATCAATCTAATTAGAAAATAGGCAAAAAATGGGAGACATTTCACTGAAAAGGATTATCATATGATCCAGGAATCATATTCTTGGCCATTTATCCCAAAGAAATTTATCCCAGGTTTACATTCACACAAGCACCTGCACACAAATGTTCACATCAGCTTTATTTGTAATAGCCATAACTGGAAACAACTCAAGTGTCTTTTAATGGGTGAATACTGAAACAAACTATGATACATCCATACCATAGAATACTACTCAGCAACAAAAAAGAATGAACTATTGATATATGTAACAACTTGGATGGATCTCCAGGGCCTTATGCTCAGTGAAGAAAACCATTCTCAAAAGGTTACATACTGTATGATTCCATTTATATCACATTCTTGAAGTGACAAAATTATAGAGATAAAGAATAGATTAGTGGTTGTCAGGCCTTAGGAAGGAGAAAAGGAAAGGAGGCAGCTATGAAGTAAAAGATTAGCTTAAAAGATCCTTGTGATGGACTGTTTATATCTTAATTGTGGGGGTGGTAACATAAATCTACACTTGCAATAAAACTGCATAGAACTATACACACACATACACAAACACACACTTGCACACACATGTACACACACACAAATGAAATCACAAATCTGGTGAAATCTAAATAAGGTCAAGGGTCATATCAATGTCAATTTCCTGGTTGTGAAATTGTACAACAGTTATGCAAGATGTTATCATTGGGGAAACAGTGAAGGCTTTATGGGTCTCTCTGTGTTATTTCTTAAATTAGAATACCAATTATCTCAAAAATAAAATTTAAAAAACTCTCAGCAAATTAGTAATAAAAAGGACTTCCTCAATCTGATAAAAGTCCTCCACAAAAGCCCACAGCTAACCTCACACTTAATGGCGAGAGACTGAATACTTCCCCCAAGGTCCAAAACAAGACACATGCTCTCACCACTCTTTTTTTTTCTTTCTTTCTTCTTTCTTTCTTTCTTTCTTTCTTTTTCTTTCTTTCTTTTTTCTGAAAAATAAAAATTGTATATATTTAAGGTGTACAATGCAATGTTTTGATATGTGTATACGTTGTGAAATGGTTACTACAACCAAACTACCATATCCATCACCCCCATAGTTAACCTTCTTTTTTTTTTTTTAATTCAACATCAAAACGGAGGTTCTAGCCAAGGCAGTGAGGCAAGAAAAAGAAACAAAAGACATCATGGAACACTACATCAAAAACTAATGATGTAATGTATGGTGACTAACATAACATAATAAAATAAAATTTTTAAAAAAAGACATCCAGCTTGGAAGGGAAGAAGTAAAATTATATTTATGTGCAGATGACACTTTTATCTACATATAAAATCCTGTAGAAGCTATAAAAAGCTACTAGAACTAGTACATAAGGCTAATAAGATTGCAGGATAGAAGATTAATATATAAAAATCAAATGTATTTCTACATACTAACAGCACTGAGTTTTAAAAGCAGGTCAAACAATAGCTGTTTTAATGTGATGCCACTCACTTAAGAGTATTGGCATATGTGTCAATGACCATAAAGAAATACCAAAACAAATGCTGATCTGAGTGTTAACAACGACTACCTTAGGCTATTGGGAATCTAGAGATTTTTAGCAATGAACTTATATCATTTTACAATGAAGCAATAACATTATTTTTAAAGCATTCATCTTCAAACTAGAAATTCATGCTATCAAGAGTGTGGTTAATGAGTTGTACACATTGTAATATTACAACTTTTTTATAATGTAATTTGACAGAAGCTATTAAAATTTAAAGTGTGCATATGCATTGGTCAGGGGTCTTATGTCATGGAGACATGAATATGTTGGGAGAGTGAAAGCCACAGCACAAGGTTGTACAGTTGTGAGCTCTAAGACACACCATTTCCCAATGTTAAAATGGATTTAGGTATATTTTATCACAGCTTTCTGGCTGTAGAATGTCTTGGGGAGTCTTTTCTTAACTGCACCAAGTCAGCATTTAGGCTTGGAGGGTTTAAAGATTTTACAAGATTACTTGTATAAACGAGAAGAAAGAGGAGGAGAAAATAAGGCACAGGGGTAGAGGGGAGAGCATAGGGAGAGGAAGAGAGTGAAAAAGACAAGAAACTCAGAAAGACTTAGTTACAGGGTAGCCATATCATGGAATATATGAAATAATTTAAAAAGAATAAGCTAGATCTATTTGATTTGACCTAGGCGATGTCTAGGATTTATTGTTACGTGACAGAGGTCCATTTATTTAATGTTAGGTGACAGAAACAAATAAAATAATAAGTCTTCACTTTTGTATTTGTTTTTGGTTATTAAAAAAAATTCCCATACCCCTGTTTATATAAGTTTGGGATCACTAAGAAAAATGTGGAGGGATACATACCAATGCCTTAACATCAATTACCTCTGTGGCGTGAGTCTGGGGGAAGGGATGGGCATTAACTTTTTATTCATGCACATTTGTATTGTGTAAATTGAACTGGAACACTTATTACTCTTTATCATCTAAAAAAATAAAATTTGAAAGCAGATTTCAACAATATGAGGCAATAATTTTTAAAGTTCTCTTCAGAATGCTAGCTCCTTTGTCCTTCTGTTTTGGTCTCTCATTTTCCAGTATTCAATGCACCTTACAGCTAATTGCTTTATCCACCTGCCCTCGGTCCATCCTTCAGTCATAGAACAAGCACTCAGTATCCCAGCCCAGCCTCTCTGCCAGAAGCTGAGGTGTAGCTGGAGATGCTCTCAGCATAGCATGGTAGACAAAAGCAAACAGAAGAGCTCATCACACTGTAATTAAATAATGCTAATAATGCTAATTAGGGCACTGAAAGGCCCTACTTAACCACTTTCTGGAAATGAATATACCATTGGAAAGATGAGTGGAGATTTTAGAGTAAATGTGAGAATAGACTTGTCTTTTGGAAGTATAAGGAATGTTTCCAAGGGCCAGCCACATTAGAATTAACTATGAGAGTGGTTAACAGTCCCCTTTCCCATGGCCTACTGTCTCTGATGCTCAGATACTGCATTCCTTAAGTACCCAGAGAGGTGATTTCTGAACACAACCAAAGTTTGAGAACCACTTTTCTATAGACTGCAAAAGCTCAGGTGAGCCAGATATTACAAAGCCTTGAATGAGAGCTTCCAAACATCCTGCAGGCACCTCATTCCCTGGAGCAGAGGAAACCACACATGATGACTAAGAGCACAAGGGTGTTGCTGCCCAAGGGTGAGCCATAAAACCTGCTGTTCCCAGGTGACTTACAGGTGCCGAGAGCCTTGGGCATCCTGGGCAGCACTGAGTGACCGAGCTCAGAGACCTAGGACCAGAGAGGAACTAAAATGTTCAAGGCAAAGACAGCCTGCACTTCCCTCTCCTAGTTGAACGGGAGAGGAGCCCCACGGCTGCTGTGTTGTGTGGCTCAAGGGAGCCCAAGAGGGGAGCGTAAGGTGGACAGCGAGGAAACAAGCATTTCCCTGGAGGCGTTGTTGCTGTTGACCCACGAGGGCCAGAGAAAACTGCTACTCAGAGAAACAGCCACTGTCTTCCTGAGACTTCAACACTCAAGTCCCAAATCTCAGAAGACAGGATAGCAGCCTTGAAAACGCCAGCTTTTGTTTCAGAAAACTGGGCATTCAAAAGAAATAGTGCTTTTTGTGTAAGTAAAAAGAGGAAAGATGGTGTTCCCAAGAGTGGGAAGATGCCCAGGGCAGCACAGGCAAATGAGCCTTAGGAACCTGTGCCCCATCCCACACCAATGTCTGGGGGCGTGTGGGGGGGGAGCTAAGTCTCTAGGGAGTAGGGGAGTCAGTCCTTCAGGGCTGCAGGGAAGCTGGAAATTATATTCTGCTGCTTCTGAGCCCAGCGAGTGGCAAACACTCCCTCTGGCCAATGATGCGGTGTGAGAAGCCTTTCCAGACCCCAGCGCCCTACAGGTGACAGGGCCACCATGCGGCAAAGGGAAGGCAGCAGTGACAATTATGCCCAACACACAGGCCAAGAAGCAGCTGCCCCTTTTCCTTGGACTCGTGAGTCCCAGCATCCTTGTGCAATCTAACTGAAGGGGAGGGAGGCCCAAGGATGGGCAGTATTGTGTTTCTTGCTAACCCTGTTAGTAAGGGGAATAGACGTGCGGAGCCAGGTGTAATTTGATTTAGAAAAATAAAGAAATGTGATGCTTCTTGCACCTGAATGTGGAGGAGCAATTCATAACTTACACCATCCATTTATTAATTCTTCTGTCCATGTGTAAATGATTTTAGATCACCTTGACTTCGCTGCTGAAAACTGCATTCTCCTTATCGTTCAATATCCAGAATATTCAAGGCACTTTGCAAGAGCTAAAGTTTATATAAATATTATGTCTTAAGTTCTTATCAAAAATCCAGTATTTATGCTTTAGATTTCTTGCACCTTTTGCTGATGGAGCAGGGAAGGGTGGGGCAGGTTCTTAGCCAGAAAAATTTTAAAGTGACTCCCAAGAGAGTGAGGAGCTGAAAAGCAAAGAAGGCAAACCTTGAATGTGTTTGCAGCAGCCTGACACAATTTAAGAATGTAGGGTTAGAGGGCTTGCCAAAAATATAGGCATGGAAATTATTTCCCTTTTTAATGCAGATAGATGAAAATAAGAAAATTGTCCTAAGGAGTAATTTACCCAAATGGAAAAGTCTCTTTAGCATTTCCACCAATTGTACATTTAAATTTTTTCTAGTAAATATAAATATAATACATACATATATCCATACCTATATACATATATTTACTAGAAAAAAATTAAATGTATAATAAATAGGAATGCTAAGATATAAAAATATAGATACAGATATACAAAAGTCAAAAGAAATTTTTTTTAAAAGATACACATAAAAATCTGTCTTTTCCGATGGACTCTGAAAAACAAACTGAGGGTTCTAGAGGGGAGGGGGGTGGGAGCATGGGTTAGCCTGGTGATGTGTATTAAAGAGGGCACGTTCTGCATGGAGCACTGGGTGTTATATGCAAACAATGAATCGTGGAACACTACATCTAAAACTAATGATGTAATGTATGGGGATTAACATAACATAATAATAATTAATTAATTAATTAATTAATTTAATTAAAAGAAAAATCTGTCTTTTCTCCTGTTTTCCAGCCCTCCACTTATTCACCCCTGAGGAGGTATGTTACTGATTTCATCTCTGCAGAAATATCCTATGCACATGAAAATATATACATGCTAAATACATTTTAATACGAATGACACCTCAGGGCACATACTGCTCTGCACTTCACTTTTTTTTGCATTTTTTTAATTAACATATAATGTATTATTTGTTTCAGGGGTACAGGTCTGTGATTCATCAGTCTTACACAATACACAGTGCTCACCACAACACATACCCTCCCTGATGTCTATCACCCAGCCACCCCATCCCTCTCACCCCCCTCCACCCCAGCAACCCTCAGTTTGTTTCCTGAGATTAAGAGCCCCTTATGGTTTGTCTCCCTCTCTGGTTTCTTCTTGTTTCATTTTTTCATCTCTTCCCCTATGACCCTCTGCCTTGTTTCTCAAATTCTACATATCAGTGAGATCATATGATAATTGTTTTTCCCTGGTTGACTTATTTCACTTAGCATAATACCCTCTAGTTCCATCCACGTAATTGCAAATAGTAAGATTTCATTTTTTATGGCTGCATTATATTCCATTGTATAAGTAAACAGTCAACAAAACCAAAAGACAACCAACAGAATGGGAGAAGATATTTGCAAATGACATATCAGATAAAGGGCTAGTATCCAAAATCTATAAAGAACTTATCAAACTCAACACCCAAGGAACAAATAATCAAATCAAGAAATGGGAAGAAGACATGAACAGACATTTCTGCAAAGAAGACATCCAAATGGCCAACAGACACATGAAAAAGTGTTCAACATCGCTCGGCATCAAGGAAATCCAAATCAAAACCACAATGAGATACCACCAATCAGAATGGCTAAAATTAACAAGTCAGGAAGCGACAGATGTTGGCGAGGATGCAGAGAAAGGGGAACCCTCCTCCACTGTTGGTGGGAATGCAAGCTGGTGCAGCCACTCTGGAAAACAGTATGGAGGTTCCTTAAAAAGTTGAAAATAGAGCTACCCTACGACCCAGCAATTGCACTACTGGGTATTCACCCCAAAGATACAAATGTAGTGATCCGAAGGGGCACCTGCACCCCAATGTTTATAGCAGCAATGTCCACAATAGCCAAACTATGGAAAGATGTCCACCCACAGATGAATGCACTTCACTTTTTAAATTAGGACTTTTGTTGTTAGAATGAACCAGCCTCTGTTGATGGTCATGAGAATGAGTCCAATAGTCTGCTTTAGAAGCCATGCTGAAATATTGGGGATGTATTTCTTTTTTTTTTTTTTTAAAGATTTTTATTTATTTATTTGACAGAGAGAGACACAGTGAGAGAGGGAACACAAGCAGGGGGAGTGGGAGAGGGAGAAGCAGGAGAGGGAGAAGCAGGCTTCCCGCAGAGCAGGGAGCCCGACGCGGGGCTGGATCCCAGGACCCTGGGATCATGACCTGAGCCGAAGGCAGAAGCTTAACGACTGAGCCACCCAGGCGCCCCTTGGGGATGTATTTCAAAGGCTCTTTTACATCAGTGAGGTTAGGATTTGCCAAAGGGTGTAGGAAATATTTCTAAGGGGCAGTTTTCTGGGTTTAGTTGGCTCATAGAAGAAAATCTGAGAGGAGTGTTCAGGGTCCCCCTGACAGCAGAACCTTGGCCTTTCCAAGGCTCATACCCTTTGCTCTGTGCTGTCAGGACACATCGGTTCCTCCAAGACTGTCTTGGGAGTCCTATTTGGAGATGGCTTCATTAATTAACGGTAGAAAGATGCATCGTCCTCAAGAAGAATCCCTTTCCTTTTCACAAATCGTTTAGAAAAAATAAAATAAAATTGAAGATTTTATCTATAGCCTCATCCATCAAGATGAGGTTAAATTCAGAATTCAGAACCTGAACAGGGAATCATAGTTCAACACGCTGAGAGCCAGGACCACCAAGGTGGCCAGGAATCTGAGTGAGTGTCAGAGAGGAGGAGTGAACTTTCGTAACACGCTGAACTGTAGAAAATTCTCAGGACAATTCCTTTCCCAATGAAACTTCACATAACAAAGCTGTTTTTGACAGGGTTGAAGTTTCTATGGAAATGATATGGAAGCCTTTGGTTTGCAGGTGCAGGAGGTCCCCAAGATAAGTTCAGTGGGGTTGTCAAGAGCATATCATTTGTGACTCAAGGTTGACATAGTTGGAGGACAAGAGAGAAAACAGGAGAAAGCCTTGCCCTGAGAATACCCCCTATCAACAAGGGAATCCACCCAAGCCCCATTCTCTCTTTCAGGACAAGGTCTTAAGGATACAATGGGGTTACAGAGAAGGAAGAAACAAAGGAAAGGCACTTTATAATAATTACCTCATTTAATTCCTGCAGAAGGGGAGGGAGAGGACATTGTTTCCATTATATTAACCACATTCCAGAAAAATTGTAGAATAGGAAAAGAGAGAAAAAAAATCACTCCTAATTCCATAATTGAAACAAAGCTATTGTTACCATTTTGGCATCATTTTCCATCCTGACATTTTAACGTATTTGTTATTATTTTCACATAATTATAGTCAAAGTGGTACAACTTTATGCCTCCTTCTTAATTTTTCACTAACCATTATAGCATTATAATCATTATCGCATATGCATTTTTTGTGTTGTCAAATTCTTCAAAATCATCACCTTCCTAAATGTTAACCAATCATCTAGATACTGTCAACTTTTATTTGGACATTCCCTTATTGTGGAACATTTGCATTGCTCCTGGGATTTTATTACTGCATTATTTTAAATAATACTACAATTTCAGATTGTTTTATTTAGATAAATCCACCCCCCAGCCCCCCCCCGCGGTGGGCAGGGGACAGGAAAAGGGAAGGCAAGAGGAAATAGGTGGACAACCATCCTGAGAAGCCCTCAGGAACTTGGAGACAAGATTTCCTCTGAGAGTTCTACTATAATAACCAACCCATAATCAGGGAGTTCGGAAATTTGAGATGTTACCCTGCAGGGACGGAGGCTGGGAAGAATGAAACAGTATTAATGGCATCAATGTAACTAAAGTATGTCACAGTCAGAAGTAGCAGTGGGCTGGCCAGGCAAGCCCAGAAAATAAAAGACCATACAAGTAAGGGAGGGGGCTGGACAGTCCTCGTTTACTCCCATTTTCTCAGCATTATTATTAATACCTCTCACTCACCTCCATTTCACTTTCAAACTGTATTGTCTCAGAAAATAAATTACATGGTCACCTTCCTATGGATGATTTGACAATGCCAGGCCTCCCTCTTCTAGGGGACCAGAAAGCTGCACAAAAAGGCTAGGATGGACCCTTTCCCGTCTCGAGGGTTGGAAAGGGGCAAGGGGAGCATAAAAGAAAGGTGATTGTAACCGGTTCCTCCACAGCACAGATGCTCCCAAGAGACAGGGCCTTAGAAGGCCAAGCTGAAAAGAACTGAAAGCACTCTACCACCTCTAGGAGCTAGTGGGAGGAGTTCTGAAACCACACCAAGCTAGCCAAAGTGGGGGGCACCCAAAGCATCCCCTCGCTGGCCTGGACCCAGAGTTGCCTTGTGGTTATGGCACCAGTGAGCTGAAGGACCAGACCCCTCCACCTGGAAAGATGGAGGGCTCACCAAACGGTTTCCTGGGCTTCTTGAATGATCCAAATCCGAAGGGTGAGCCAACACTGCAATAGCCTTCCTGCTAACGCTGGGGGAGGAGTGCTAAAGCAGATTTAGCGGTATCTGGGGACACAAAGGAATGTGATGCCATCTGATTGTGTGTCACAATTCTTAACTCCCACATGATCCAGCAGGATGCAGATTAAACTCTAAGCGAGGTTTCAGCCTCTCCTTGTTCTTATTCCACACTCACCCTGTAGTGTCCTGTGGGACAAAAGACAGCCTTAACAGATCCCCATCCCCTATGAATTAATAAGTTGTCACTAAATGGTATACACTGGTATATATATATATATGTATATATGTATACACACACACACACACACACATATATATATATACACTGGTATATATATATATACACACACACAGCATTCAGGGGTTTGATAAACTCTGGTACAATGAAAAAAAAAATTGAGTTTCTGCGCCCACAGGATGAAGGGCAGATCCTTTTACCAAATATCTGATGAAGTTTTCCCTTTCATCGCTCTTTAGTTGTTCTGTATTTTAACTTCTATATTAGTTTGAACTTTTCTTTGTGTGTTTGTTTTAAGACTAATTACTTTTTCTCCCTAATTTCTAACAGGTTATTCCTATGTGATTTGTGGAATAATACATTTATTTTGTACTTACTCATGTTGCTTTATGTACCATATAGCTCTTCATTCATTCACATATCAACATATCTGTATCTCTATGTATCAAGATCTTTGAGTTATTTTTCTTTTTCATTGATTTGTCTATTCATGAACAAAAAACAACCTGTTTTGAGAACTGTATCTTTATAACAGAGTTTAATAATTATAAAGCTAAATTATTTTTACTTTTTATTCAAAGATTTATTTTAAATATTCACATTAATAGTCTCAGAATTTCTTCTGTTTCTAAAATAGCCATTAGGATATTGAAGTGACTTACATTAAATTTGTGCTTTAATTTGGGAACAAAATTTTCACAATAGTCATTTTCTTATCTGGGAACATAATATTTGTTCAAATGTATATATTATTTTATGTGTACATTTTATATGTCAGTAAAGATTTGTCATTTTCTTCATTGTGATCACATCAATTTTCCTTAAAAATACTTCTAGGTGTTTCATGGTATTTGTTGTCATTCTATGTATATTTTTCTCATTAAATATTCTTATTCTGGAAAGGTATGTCTTTTAACCACCATCTTATGTATGACAAAATCAGGGCTGAGGGAGGTTAATAAATCGTTCAGGATATATTAAGCAAGTGGGAGAAGAGGAATATAAAGCAGTTGAGACGACCTCTGATTCCCAGTCAGCTGTCTCCATTATTATGTGCTGTTTCCATGGCTCTTAGCAATGGCTCTTCTAGGCACACAGGTATTGAGAACCTGGGACCTGGTCCCTTCACCGTTTTACCTCCTCCACACGTGACTACACACAGGACCTCCAATCCCCCATGTCTTTATCTGGACAGAGTTGCCTCCCCACATGTCCACATTCTCTCCAACCCTTTCCAAAATTCCCCCCTTTTCTGAGTAAGTTTGTAAGTAAGTAACTTCCTTTTTCAATAGGCAATATTCACTCCTATTTTCCTTGTGCACATTTTGGAAGCTATTAGTCATCAGGCCACTAGACACATCAAGATCAACATAGAAAGCAAGACCAGATCACAAGACATCTGAGGGACAGGGCTGTAGTGTGCCCGCCAGGACGCACCCCATACCTGGTGAGGGTGGCCAGGACTCTGGAGGTACCTAGGGGCCAAGAAGCTGATATTCTGAGGCTGGCTGTGGCAGTGGGACTGAGACCAGAGCCTTCCCCAGAGGTGATCCGTCCAGCTTGCACCTTATTTTATATCCATCAAGCCAGGTGCTTTTCATGAAAAAGCCTGGCGTGTGTAGTAAAGTGTGAACTGCCCCCAAGGAGGGTAGCATTTTCCTCAGTCTCCTGTCCCATGGCTGCGATCAGTGTTCTCAAATCAGTGCTAGATCTTAACCAAATCCCACTGGGGTGCCCACTCAGCCACAGCTTCTCACTCCATTGTTCCTATGAGGATGATTGGCACATCAGAATTATTCCACATTTATGAAACTCTTCCAGTACGGGGAGAGGGCTTCCTTTTGGTTTCTCAGTCTCTATGCACAATTCTCTGTAGTATCTTACTCTAACTCAGATGAATTAATTGAAATGCTGAGAAACAATGAAGTGGGCCTTGGATCACACAGTAATGCAGGGAACAGATATCATAAGCTATGGTCCTCACTGTGTCAGGGTTACAGCCCAGCTGCCAGATGGTTGTCTTTTTTGTGATTTGGGTCTGAATCATCTTTAGCATTAGGGACTAGGAACTACTTCCGTTCAGACTTGCTGGCTACATGAAGGCCCTACTGGTCGCACTAGGGACAGTGGGCATTTGGAAAAATATACCGGTCAGGTGTCTGTCCCCAAGGGGCCTAAGACCACGTTGGAAAGACAAATGCATGTGAAGTCGGACTTGAAGGTGGCATGAGGGGTCACAACCAACAATAAGAGCCCTCAGAAATCAGAGAGGGGAGCACTGGTCAGAAACAAAGGGCAGGTCGGGCCCGACTCCATGGGACTGAGTAGGAAAGGTATGCTTTAGATGGGGGGGAGGGGAGGATTCGAGTGGGGACCACAGCCCTGGTGAAATCAAGAGGGAGTGCTATCCTTTCTTAGGAAGAATCAGAGCAACTGATGAGCAAGCCAACCCCTAAGTTGCCAAAAGATTGGCCTTCTCATCTAATTTTTCTACCACTCTCTTTATAACCCATCTTAACACTTCCCCCAGGGAAGACCTGCCACCTAGTTCTCAGAAATGGGAGTAGGCACTTGGACGCCTTCAGAATAAAGGACTTTATAAATATAAATGATAGGAAACTCTCAACCCATATAAAGATGTTTTTCAAAAGGCCAAAGCATTAAAAAAAAAAAAAAGACCAAAGCATAAAAGGATAAATAACAAAAGCACCAAGACTGTGAGGTCCAGGCATTATTTTTAGACCATTCCTCATGGCTCAAAACAGACGTGCAAGATTGGAGAGGTGATGCTGGCTATCAGTCATGTTCCATTTTGGTCCTCACCCCCAGGAAGTGCTGAATCCTTGTTTTGTTAAAAACATCCCAGAATGGATTTTGTGTCAACTGCTCTTGATCTCTTAAAATTTCCTGCATTTGCTGCTGACTGGCGTTCCCAGCCTTGATAGAAGTCCAGACAAAATTATTAACCTATGAGCTGTGGCTTTGTAATCAGCAGCTTCAGCCACCCTGGCAGCTACTGCTGGATGGAGCGCCAGGCAGCCCGGGCGGCAGGAAGTCAGGCTGCAGAGCCAAGCCTGGGCTGTGCAGGTCAAGCAGCCTCGGACCCATCCTTGTCTCCAGGTCTCTCCGTTCCTGCTGTGGCTTGGGACAATGAGTGACGTTCTACTGTCAGAAACCTGGAGAGAAATCCTGCCACAAACACAAAGTGAAGTTGCATAACGAGGTATAAGAAATGCTACTAATTGTTTTCTGTGTGTAGTTCAACTCAGTGGGAATGTGTAAACACGGACTTTACGGAGCCTTTGCACCTCACGGGCCCCCAGCCCTGAAATGAGGGATCTTTCAAAATGCAGAAGGATCAACTCCCTGTAACTGATTTCTTGGTTAGTTAGCATTTCTGCAGTAGTCTAAGCTGAGTCCTCCTGACACTCTCTACAGAGTCTCATAATGAGTGGTTCTCCCGGGAGAAGGACAGTCTCTCTCAGGATCCTCAGTATCTAATGGGGCCAAGTACATGACTGACACTTGTGGACTGGTGAAGGTGAAGGAGGGTGGGAGAGGGGAGGCAAACAGGCTGGAAGATACAAAGGGGAGCACTCCATTCACCCAACTCCTATTCCTCTGTCGCCAGAGCCCAAGGACACCAGTGTCCACCAGCTTCCGGATGGTGGCAGAATGCCACCTGAAGCAAACGTGTCAGAGTGAATGACAGAGTCCCATCCTTCTGGTCAGTCACCTTCGAATGGCTGAGAATTAAAACTGGAGGAACCACAACTGAGCAGAGACTTGGAAATTGTCCTCCTGTAGCATTTAACAACCCAAATCATTTGTGCCATCTTTTTGTTTTCTTAATACATGGACTCCTGAGTTCGCAACGACTAACTGCTAGGAATAACTTGTAATATAGAGCTCTAGCATAATCCTGAAGGAAGGTAGTTAAACATCAGAGCAAGAAGACTCCTGTTTCCCTTTCCTCAGCTCCCTGAACATGTCTTCAACTGTAATACACTAGAACTATAAAATATGACTTTAAAACAGCCAAGGGCATGAAGGGAAAAGAGAAGGTTCCATTCTTTAGCTTCCATTTCGATTTGCTGGAAGGTTGCTAGCGGTGGGGGGAGAAAATTGGAGCCTGCACCACATGATTTGTAGGAAATTGTATCATCTCAAATTTCCTTGCAAGCTGCAAAGATATTGGATCTAAGAAAGCAAAATACACACACTTAGTTTGTCAAGTTTATTTTATAGTTTAACTATAATTGCTGAAATAAAAGACGAGAGGAATACCAATTTTCATGAAAGGCAGACATAAACACACCCTTATCAAAGTTCATGACTTACATTAACCTTAAATGTGTGCAGTGTGGACTCCCTTAAGAGGCCACACCATAGCATTTCTAATCACTACTTGTAGCATTTCTAACAACTAGCTGTGCAATTACCCATGAGCAATGTTAGAGGTGACTTCTGACCAGAGCACAACAGAAGTGGCCTCCAACTTATGAAAATCAGAGTTAATGAAACTCACCCTTAAGTTGGACAAGAAGTAATCTAATTAGAGTGCCCTTGAACAGCACTATTTTTAAAACTCCTTTATTTTAGCACAATCTTCCAGTGGCCATTACAACTAAGAAAAAATTGAACAAGCTAATTTTCATTTCCATGGAGAGAAACACAGCTTTAGAGCACATTTTACTTAAGAATATCAAATTATTTTACTATTCTGAAAACCTTCCCCAACCTTAAGAACCGTAAAGGAGCAAGTGTTTTTGCCACTGCTTCACAGAGGGAGAAACTGAGTCACAGAGAAACTAGGGCTTAATAAATTCACCCTCTATTCATTTTAAAGAATCGAGGTTACACTCCAGAACTCCCAAGAACTCAAGCTCAAGAGTATTATAACCTCAAGAATTCTGACTTCTAAGGTATACATAACCTATACACACAGTTTCAGAAAATGTGTCCATGCCAGAACTTCTCCCTAAGTAGAAGCTGAACCAGCAAAGTCTCTACCTTCCATCACCAGGGATTCCTGTTCACGCTGACACTAGAACTCCCAGGTATTGAAAACACAAGGCTCGTCATTTATACAAAACTTCAGGATTTGCCTGTATTTTTACATAAATCCAAAATCTGAAAATTATCATTTCAAATAACTGGACTTATTTTTGTTCCCACCAGCGATTTTCTAAGCTGCAGACAGTTCCTTGACTGTACTGGGATGACATGTATGTCAACTCAACAGTTTTACTCAACTGCGGACTCATCTGATTGTCTGTTTCACAACAGCTTTCATAAGACTTATTAATTTTAACCAAACCTAATACCCTTATCTCTAAAGGCCAAATCTTAAAAACAAGACCAAAAGGGGCGCCTGGGTGGCTCAGTTGGTTAAGCGACTGCCTTCGGCTCAGGTCATGATCCCGGAGTCCCGGGATCAAGTCCCACGTCGGGCTCCCTGCTCAGCGGGGAGTCTGCTTCTCCCTCTCCCGCTCCCCCCTCTTGTGCTCTTTCTCTCTCTCACTCTCTCTCTCTCAAATAAATAAATAAAATCTTGGGGCGCCTGGGTGGCTCAGTTGGTTAAGCGACTGCCTTCGGCTCAGGTCATGATCCTGGAGTCCCTGGATCGAGTCCCGCGTCGGGCTCCCTGCTTAGCAGGGAGTCTGCTTCTCCCTCTGACCCTCCCCCCTCTCATGTGCTCTCTCTCATTCTCTCTCTCTCTCAAATAAATAAATAAAATCTTTTAAATAAATAAATAAATAAATAAATAAATAAATAAATAAATAAATAAAATCTTTAAAAAGAAAAAAAAAAAAAACAAGACCAAAAAAATTAGGAACTGATTTGAAAAGCTCAAATAAACTTCCCTATCACGCATTCTTTGCAATTTAATAAAATCCAGCACATGGAAGAACTCTCCCTCACACGTGAGGGCCCTCCATGAGGCCTGCAATTCAAGCCTGCCATGGCACTTTGTCAGCCACTGCTCTTGCTGTCCCAGTAACACTGCCACAGTCTTCATAAATCAAGCATTTGACTCTCTCTCCTCCCCATGCATTTATCAGCGGCTACACGTGGAGGTAATTAATGCACAGAACCATGTCGCATTAAAACAGAGAGGGACCTTTAAAGTTATAAGTCCAAATTCCCACCTAGAAGAGAGACCTTCCCACGGCCCTCCAACTTTGAAGGGCCTGCAGTCGAGACCCCCCAAGGCTGAGCACTTCCTGTGGGCAACAGGAAGGGAAACCAACAAACAACAAAAGGGAAAAGGAACTAACTGGTGTTGAGCTCCTTGGACAGGTGTGCCCAGCACATTCTGTGGTCACTCTGCAGTGACTCTGCAGGGGCATCTGGGTCTCTCCCTTTCACAGAGATTCATGGAGGTCCAGAGATTGAGCTTCCCCATGTCATTCACCTTTTGAGTGAAAGGGCTGAGGTGGAATCCAAGCCTGACAAACACCAAATCCTATGCTCTTGCTACTGTATTGCTTCTCAAATGGCAATGTGTCAAATTGAAATATGCCTTGCATCAAGTGTCCACCATTGGCTCTAATTTGCCTTTCTGAATCTAATCCACATTATGTATAAACCACATACCTAATCCATATTGTTTATAGAAATAAATCGTTAATGGGTCCCCTTCTCTTCATCTGTGATGTCTCCCAGGTCACAGTATCTGGCTCTGCAATTGCTCTTGGGTCTTCCATAACAAGCCTCTCCCTCTGCCTGCCAACAAGTCATTCTTTCCCCGGGCACACAAATGAAATCCTTCACTCCCTATTTAACACTTCCTGGTGGCTTCCCCCGTCCTCTGAAAACAATCCAAATTCCTCAGTTTGACTACATTACTCTCTACTGAAGCACTGATATGATCCTACCCACTCACACTTTATATCTGATGATACAGATATGAAGGGGTACCTCATCCCCTTGAGAGTCTGCAAATGCCCCAACCTAATTCCTGCCTGGGGACCTCTGCCCTGTTCATTTTTCCCTGCCTCATGTCACCTTGTGGCTGATTCTTCATGCCATTCAGTTCTCATCTGACATGTTCTCATAGAGGCATTGCTAGTCTGGAGCCCCAGATCTGTAACTTTCTATCACATTATCTTTTTTTCTTTACTACTCTTATCACTCTCCAGTATTATCATACTTTCGTCTTGTTTATTGTCTCCCACCGCCCTCATTCAGTTAGATTGTCAGCTTGGATCAACGCTAGAACTGAACTAGGCCTAGAAAACGTAGATGCAAAGATCATCCACTGAATGTCTTGAACGATCCATATGACAGTCCTTCTGGTGTTGAAACCAAACTCCTTCCCTCTGCGTCATCTCTTCTCTGGGTAAAACGCAACCAGTGTGCCAGCTATCCTGAGTCTGCTTCTAGAGTCCTGCCACCCTGCTCCAGATTCCCTCCAACACTGCCAAGTCCTGATCTGAGCACAGCCCTGCACTTGCCATGTGATGGATGATGTCGCTCCAGGAAGAACCTTAGACATATGAAGAGGACCTGAGGTTAGCAAAAGTAGACTAGTCTGTCAGAAAGCTTCAGTGAGGTTCAGTTCAGGCAGCTGCAGGCCTCTGCCTTTGTCCCTTGCCCTTCACTCTAGAACATTGCTGAGGGCAGTAGGGCAGAGGCTCCTGGATGGTGGGAGCCCTGTCTACCCTAGCTGCTCCAGGCAGATCCTCCTCTTCCATTCCCTTCCAATAGTGTCTAGGCCTTCATGCCTGGCTTCATTGCTAAAGACAAGACTACAGGCTCCAACAAAAACACCCACACCTAAGGGCTGGAAACCAAAAGCTTGTCTCCTCCAGGAATATGCTCTTCAGAGGAAGGCCTGAGTGAAACAAAGAGTGCTAAGCTCACTATTAGCAGAAGGCACCAGCTCTCTGGATGCTTCCCATAAGTCTCTCTCAAGCATCCACTACCCATTTTTGTCTTTCAAGTCAGGACATGAGCTAATTTCCTAGCTGAAGCAATGTAATAGCAAGCCAAGATGATTTGCTATCCATCTGATTTGAAATCAATGTAATTTGTCAGTCAAGAAAATTCAATTCCACAAGGAGATTGGTGAATTTGATTTAACTGTCTCAACAACCAGGTGCTATAAATGCCTCTCAAACTTTTTGAATTCTACTACCTAGGAACTGGAAAGGGCTATAAGATCTCAGAACCTAACTTACCTGAGGGAACTCATAGGTGAAGTCCAATGGAAGAGACATGACTACACTGGGAGCCCGGACTGCTGGGTCCTGGCCACACTCTGCCTCTAACCCCAGTGTAATTCTGTTCTGGTCCCATACATCTCTGCCTCTGTGACCACGCATATTTATACTCAATTGCTCTCAAGGTTAGTTTCAGATCTGGGATTTTGCAATCAGAATTTGTAGTTATAATCAGCTACATTTGCACCTCCTGGACAAAAATGGTCTCTGACAACCTTGTCTAAATTAGTACCCTATCGTATTCTCTGTCACTGCACCCTATTTGTTTCCATCAGGCACTTGTCCCAACCTACATGATGTATTTGCTTCGTGTTTACATTCTCTGCCTCCTACATTCACTCTCAACTCCAAGATGAGAAGGATCCTGGTGTTCTCCTTCATTGTTATAACCCTAGGGCCCAGCACAATGTGCCCGGCACAAAGAAGGTACCCAATATTTGGTGAATTATTTAATTATAATATCTACCTCTGATTGTAGTATTTGTGGCATAGGGCTCTACTTCCTCACAAGGCTGAGAGTACTCCATGTGAGCCACTACAATCACTGAAACTTCCAGATTGTGTCCAAATCTGCTTCACTCTAGTATTTAGCTCTTGGTCCCAGTTCCAACCCTCTTGTATCCTTGTTAGCAATGTTCAAATAGAAGAAGCATAAAGTGTCTTTGGGATCCTGTTGTAAAATCTTTCTCATTGGTAGCCTGGAAAACAAGAGAAATAGCAACACCTAGCAGTGTCTGTCGAAACCATAACACTCTCCCAGGGGAGAGGACAGAATTGAAATGGAGATAGAGCTCTGTCTCCTAGGGCACTGAATGTAGAAACAGTAGAGCTGAGAAGGAAGTAGGCTGCCCTTGCTGCTTTTCCTATACTCCAACCACTGTCCTGGGGAAAATAAGCTTTAAGTCCCAGTGGAAACCTGGCATAGCTTGGATCTCCCCAAAGCTTCCCTTGCCAGTGCATCATCTACCTCTGGGCAGCCTGAACAGACCAAGAACATCTCAGAAAGAAGGACTGTCCTGGACAAGAACAAGTGTTTTGTGTGTTAGTATGCTTGGTTTACTTATTCAAGATATGTTAAAGTCACATTCCACTCTCTTATCCTCCTGGCCTGTCATTTATGGAAACTACAGTGTGCCTACAGGATCTCTACATGAAGAGAGGGGGCTGTATAAGCAGGATGTTGCCCATGAGCAACCTCTCCTGCCTGACAAATGTAGGACCAAGTGTCCACACTGCCCTATAGTACAGCCCTCCATAGCACTGAGTGACCATGGGTGTTCTTCCCCTCCTATTTGGTCAACCTTGAACCTCTCCTCTCAACTCTGAGGCCAGTAAAGGAAGGGAGTCCACTTCAGTGGAAATGCTGAAGGCATGGTCCTTAGGGAAGTAGAAGGAGGTCAGCCGAGTGCACACAGCAGTAAGTCTCCAGTAGGGCCATCAGGCAATTGGCAGCCTGCAGGCTACATTGGCTGAGCCCTCATCCTCTGTGATCATGAAGCACGTTTGCCTCACATGGCAAGCACTGCTTCCTTTGTTCTCTTAGGTCTCCACCGGAGCTGAGCCTTTGGGAATGAAAATGCACAATAACAGCTTGCAAAGTCCTGAAGATTGTTTCTGTCAACAGCTGCTCTGTGTGAGCCGTGCTCCCTGACTGCATCTTCATGAGGTCTTTCAGACACAGACATAGGTAAGTAGTAATCCTCTAGTAAAAGGGCCATGGAAACAAAATGAGTACAGCTAAAACTGTCATCACCATCCACCACCCTCTCTTTGAAGTGGTTTATGTTCTCAGTCCTGTGACAAGTCTCTATGGAAGTTTGTCCATTTGCATCAGTCACCCTCCCCCTATCATGTATTGGGCCAGGGGAGGCAACAATGGCACTATGTGAAGGCAAAATCAGCTTTTAACAAATTCCTCATTTCTACCACAATAGAATCTTCCCCCAGAATGCCTAGGGGTAGACTATGGTTATGATTCCCAATATCTGATTCTCAATCTAAAAAAGTAAGGTTGGCCGTTTATCAAGTAGCCTTTCCAAGCATTACCCGCAAGCAAAGATAGCATCTAAAATCAAGATAAAAATGACAGCAGGCATGTGCGCCAAGGGTTATCACCAGCCATGACTGCACAGTAGATACCTAAAAAGTTTTAGCAGTACCATGGCCTGGGGCCCACCCTAGAACAACGAAAACAGAATTTCTCTAGGAGGGGAGTCAGACATCTTTATTTTTTCAAACTCTCCAGCTGAGTTTAATAGGCAGCCAGGGTAAAAAACACTGGACAGGCCCTAAAGAGACATTCTGACTGAACTCTGTTGCTCTTCCCATCAGCCTGGTTGCAATTCTATCCACACAGGTAGTGTTTCTGTCCCACAAACATGTTATAGGACTCCATATTGTCTGGTCAGTTGTTCTTGGACTTTGACCTGTGTCTAAATCACCTGAGAGGATCATAGGGACCACAAGCCCCAGGCCCCTCAGAGAAGCCTGGGACATGGGCCTTGGGAGTTCACAAATCTCTCCAGGTGAACCTGATGCCCACGGAATTGAATAAGCACTGGCCTAATCCTTCCCAAGCATAAGAGATGGCTCAGGGACAAACACAACTATTCTCATTCACATCAGTGATCACCTGGACAGTGCTTGCTGCCTATAAATTAATAGTATTGGGGGGGCGGAGCAAGATGGCGGAGGAGTAGGAGACCTGGATTTCATCTCCTCTCAGGAATTCACCTGGATAGAGATCAAACCATTCTGAACACCTACAAACTCAACAGGAGATCGAAGAAAAGAATAGCAACAACTCTCTCATCAGAAAAGCGACCACTTTCTGGAAGGTAGGACGTGCGGAGAAGTGAATCCGAGGCGATATTCGGGAGGATAGACGGCGGGGGAGGGGCCTCCGGCGGCCGCTTCTGGCAAGTGATGGAGCCGCGGAGCACAAAATCGGAACTTTTAAAAGTCTGCTCCGCCGAGGGACGTCACTCTGGTGGCTAAGCGGGGGGTGGAACCCTCCGGGACAGTGTGGTCTCAGGACCCACGGGTCACAGAAAGACCGGGGGTGCCTGAGTGCGGCAGAGCTCCCAGGTAACAGAGCAGGGAAGCCGGCAGCAGAGGCAGAGCCCAGACGCGGGCTCTCAGCTCGGGGTTGCCATAAACCGTGATCCGCGGCACAGTCGGGCCACTGCTCCTCCAGCAGGGACCCAACAAGCAGCAGATCTGGGGAGACTCACCTTCTTCCCCGGGAGGAGCGGCGCGGTAGCGCACCGCAGGGATCTGCTGGGTTTGGAGACTCCACCCGGGGTCGGGTGCCAGAGATAGAAATGCGTGGTCACAGGCCGGGTGAGCACGGAGTGCGGCTGGAGACCGGGGAGACGGGAGTGACTGACGGCTTTTCTCTGGGGGCTCACTGAGAAGCGAGGCCCCGAGTTCCCGGCTCCTCCGCGGCGGAGATTGGGAGGCCGCCATTTTCACTCTCCGCCTCCAAAGCGGTACGGAATGCTCGCAGGGAAAAAAAGCCCTGGAGAGCAAACCTGAGCAGATTACTTAGCCGAGAGGGGGCAAGGGCGGGGCAATTCCGCCTCCGGCAGAGACATTTGGAAACCACGGCAACAGGCCCCTCCCCAGAAGATCAGCGAGAACAGCCAGCCAAGACCAAGTTTACCGATCAATGAGAACGGCAGAATTCCAGCGCTAGGGGACTACTGCACATAGAATTCATGGCTTTTTTACCATGATTCTTTAGTCTTTCAAAGTTAATTTTTTTTTTAACTGTCTTTTTTTCCTTTTTTTCTTTTTGAATTTTTCTTTTTCCCTTTTTCAACCAACATCTTATCAATCCCTTTTTTTAAAAAAAACATTTTTATCTTTCATTTTTAGAGTCATATTCTATCCCTTCATACTAGTTACCTGTATTTTTGGCTTATATATATAAGTTGTTCTCTCTTTAAAATTTTGAGATAGTTTCTTCTAACAGATTAAAATATACCCTAAATCTCTAGTATATGGTGTTTTCTATTCCCCTGCCTGATCACATCCTCTCCCTTTTTTTTTCTTTTTTTAAATCCTCTTCTTTCTTTTTTCAAACAACTTCTTATCAATTCCTTTTATAAAATTTTTTATAATTTCCATCTTTACAGTCATATTCCATCCCTTCATCATATCAACCCTTATTTTTGTACATATATAAGTTTTTCTTTCTTTAAAATTTTGGGAGGCACTTTCTTCTAAAAGACCAAAATACACCCCAAATCTAGTGTGTGGAACTGATCTATATACCAGCCTGATCATATTTGATCACATTCTGGTTTTGTTGTTGTTGTTGTTGTTGTTTTGTTTTGTTTGTTTTTGTTTTTATCTTTATCTTTTTCTTTTTTTTTCTTTTTCTTTTTCTTTTTCTTTTTTCTCTCTTTCCCTTTCTTTTCCCACTGCTTCAAGTCTTTTCTGATTTGTTTAGAGTATATTTTCTGGGGACGTTGTTACTCTGCTAGCATTTTGTTCTCTCATTAATCTATTCTCCTCTGCACAAAATGACAAGACGGAAAAAATCACCTCAACAAAAAGAACAAGAGGTAGTACCGACTGCCAGGGACCTACTCAATACGGACATTAGTACGATGTCGGATCTAGAGTTCAGAATCATCACTTTAAAGATACTAGCTGGGCTTGAAAAAAATATGGAAGTTATTAGAGAAACCCTTTCTGGAGAAGTAAAGGAACTAAAATCCAACCAAGTAGAAATCAAAAAGGCTATTAATGAGGTGCAATCAAAAATGGGGGCGCTAACTGCTAGAATAAATGAGGCAGAAGAGAGAATCAGTAATATAGAAGATGAAATGATGGAAAATAAAGAAGCTGAGAAAAAGAGAGATAAACAACTACTGGATCACAAGGGCAGAATTCGAGAGATAAGCGATACCATAAGACGAAACAACATTAGAATAATTGGGATCCCAGAAGAAGAAGAAAGAGAGAGAGGGGCAGAAGGTATAATGGAGCAAATTATAGCAGAGAACTTCCCTAATTTGGGAAAGGAAACAGGCATGAAAATCCAGGAAGCACAGAGAACCCCTCTCAAAATCAATAAAAATAGGTCAACACCCCGACATCTAATAGTAAAACTTACGAGTCTCATAGACAAAGAGAAAATCCTGAAAGCAGCTCGGGAGAAGAGATATGTAACCTACAAGGGTAGAAACATTAGATTGGCAACAGACCTATCCACAGAGA
Source organism: Neomonachus schauinslandi (assembly GCF_002201575.2). Lineage (NCBI taxonomy): Eukaryota > Metazoa > Chordata > Mammalia > Carnivora > Phocidae > Neomonachus > Neomonachus schauinslandi. The sequence continues at coordinate 116,715,500 of NC_058408.1, forward strand.
CCTGGCAGGCCAGAAAGGACTGGCAGGATATATTCAGAGCACTAAATGAGAAAAATATGCAGCCAAGAATACTCTATCCAGCTAGGCTGTCATTGAAAATTGAAGGAGAGATAAAAAGCTTCCAGGACAAACAAAAACTAAAGGAATTTGCAAACACAAAACCAGCCCTACAGGAAATCTTGAAAGGAGTCCTCTAAGCAAAGAGAGACCCCAAAAGCAACATAGACCAGAAAGGAACACAGACAATATACGGTAACAGTCACCTTACAGGCAATACAATGGCACTAAATTCCTATCTTTCAATAGTTACCCTGAATGTAAATGGGCTCAATGCCCCAATCAAAAGACACAGGCTATCAGACTGGATTAAAAAACAAGACCCATCGATATGCTGTCTGCAAGAGACTCATTTTCGACCCAAAGACAGCCCCAGATTGAAAGTGAGGGGGTGGAAAACCATTTACCATGCTAATGGACACCAAAAGAAAGCTGGGGTGGCAATCCTTATATCAGACAAATTAGATTTTAAACCAAAGACTGTAATAAGAGATGAGAAAGGACACTATATCATACTTAAAGGATCTATCCAACAAGAAGATCTAACAATTGTAAATATCTATGCCCCTAACATGGGAGCAGCCAATTATATAAGCCAATTAATAACAAAAGCAAAGTAACACATCAACAACAATACAATAATAGTGGGGGACTTTAACACCCCCCTCACTGAAATGGACAGATTGTCTAAGCAAAAGATCAACAAGGAAATAAAGACTTTAAATGACACACTGGACCAAATGGACTTCACAGACATATTCAGAACATTCCATCCCAAAGCAACGGAATACACATTCTTCTCTAGTCCCCATGGAACATTCTCCAGAATAGATCACATCCTAGGTCATAAATCAGGTCTCAACTGGTACCAAAAGATTGGGATCATTCCCTGCCTATTTTCAGACCACAATGCTTTGAAACTAGAACTCAATCACAAGAGGAAAGTCGGAAAGAACTCAAATACATGGAGGCTAAAGAGCATCCTACTGAAGAATGAATGGGTCAACCAGGAAATTAAAGAAGAATTAAAAAAATACATGGAAACCAATGAAAATGAAAACACAACTATTCAAAATCTTTGGGATGCAGCAAAGGCAGTCCTAAGAGGAAAGTATATAGCAATACAAGCCTTTCTCAAGAAGCAAGAAAGGTCTCAAGTATACAACCTAACCCTACACCTAAAGGAGCTGGAGAAAGAACAGCAAATAAAGCCTAAACCCAGCAGGAGAAGAGAAATAATCAAGATCAGAGCAGAAATCAATGAAATAGAAACTAAAAGAACAGTAGAACAGATCAACGAAACTAGGAGCTGGTTCTTTGAAAGAATTAACAAGATTGATAAACCCCTGGCCAGACTTATCAAAAAGAGAAGAGAAATGACCCAAATCAACAAAATCATGAATGAAAGAGGAGAGATCACAACCAACACCAAAGAAATACAAACAATTATAAGAACATATTATGAGCAACTCTATGCCAGCAAATTAGATAACCTGGAAGAAATGGAGGCATTCCTAGAGATGTACCAACTACCAAAACTGAACCAGGATGAAATAGAAAACCTGAACAGACCTATAACCACTAAGGAAATTGAAGCAGTCATCAAAAATCTCCCAAAAAACAAAAGCCCAGGTCCAGATGGCTTCCCAGGGGAATTCTACCAAACATTTCAAGAAGAATTAATACCTATTCTTCTGAAACTGTTCCAAAAAATAGAAATGGAAGGAAAACTTCCCAACTCATTTTATGAGGCCAGCATTACCTTGATCCCAAAACCAGACAAAGACCCCATCAAAAAGGAGAATTACAGACCAATATCCCTGATGAACATGGATGCAAAAATTCTCACCAAAATACTAGCCAATAGGATCCAACAGTACATTAAAAGGATTATTCACCACGACCAAGTGGGATTTATCCCTGGGCTGCAAGGTAGGTTCAACATCCGCAAATCAATCAATGTGATACAATACATTAACAAAAGAAAGAACAAGAATCATATGATCCTCTCAATAGATGCAGAAAAGGCATTTGACAAAGTACAGCATCCTTTCTTGATCAAAACTCTTCAGAGTATAGGAATAGAGGGTACATACCTCAATATCATAAAAGCCATCTATGAAAAACCTACAGCGAATATCATTCTCAATGGGGAAAAACTGAGAGCTTTCCCCCTAAGGTCAGGAACGCAGCAGGGATGTCCACTATCACCACTGCTATTCAACATAGTATTGGAAGTCCTAGCCACAGCAATCAGACAACAAAAAGAAATCAAAGGCATCCAAATTGGCAAGGAAGAAGTCAAACTCTCACTCTTTGCAGATGATATGATACTTTATGTGGAAAACCCAAAAGACTCCACCCCAAAACTGCTAGAACTCATACAGGAATTCAGTCAAGTGGCAGGATATAAAATCAATGCACAGAAGTCAGTGGCATTCCTATACACCAACAACAAGACAGAAGAAAGAGAAATTAAGGAGTCGATCCCATTTACAATTGCACCCAAAACCATAAGATACCTAGGAATAAATCTAACCAAAGAGACAAAGGATCTGTACTCAGAAAACTATAAAATACTCATGAAAGAAATGGAGGAAGACACAAAGAAATGGAAAAACGTTCCATGCTCATGGATTGGAAGAACAAATATTGTGAAGATGTCAATGCTACCTAGAGCAATCTACACATTCAATGCAATCCCCATCAAAATACCATCCACTTTTTTCAAAGAAATGGAACAAATAATCCTAAAATTTGTATGGAACCAGAAAAGACCCCGCATAGCCAGAGGAATGTTGAAAAAGAAAAGCAAAGCCGGCGGCATCACAATTCCGGACTTCCAGCTCTATTACAAAGCTGTCATCATCAAGACAGCATGGTACTGGCACAAAAACAGACACATAGATCCATGGAACAGAATAGAGAGCCCAGAAATGGACCCTCAACTCTATGGTCAACTCATCTTTGACAAAGCAGGAAAGAATGTCCAATGGAATAAAGACAGTCTCTTCAACAAATGGTGTTGGGAAAATTGGATAGCCACATGCAGAAGAATGAAACTGGACCATTTCCTTACACCACACACAAAAATAGACTCCAAATGGTTGAAAGACCTCAATGTGAGACAGGAGTCCATCAAAATCCTAAAGGAGAACACAGGCAGCAACCTCTTTGACCTCAGCCGAAGCAACTTCTTCCTAGAAACATCGCCAAAGGCAAGGGAGGCAAGGGCAAAAATGAACTATTGGGACTTCATCAAGATAAAAAGCTTTTGCAAAGCAAAGGAAACAGTCAACAAAACCAAAAGACAACCAACAGAATGGGAGAAGATATTTGCAAATGACATATCAGATAAAGGGCTAGTATCCAAAATCTATAAAGAACTCATCAAACTCAACACCCAAAGAACAAAGAATCCAATCAAGAAATGGGCAGAAGACATGAACAGACATTTTTCCAAAGAAGACATCCAAATGGCCAACAGACACATGAAAAAGTGCTCAATATCGCTCGGCATCAGGGAAATCCAAATCAAAACCTCAATGAGATACCACCTCACACCAGTCAGAACGGCTAAAATTAACAAGTCAGGAAACGACAGATGTTGGCAGGGATGTGGAGAAAGGGGAACCCTCCTCCACTGTTGGTGGGAATCCAAGCTGGTACAGCCACTCTGGAAAACAGTATGGAGGTTCCTCAAAAAGTTGAAAATAGAACTACCATATGACCCAGCAATTGCACTACTGGGTATTTACCCCAAAGATACAAAAGTAGGGATCCGAAGGGGTACGTGCACCCCGATGTTTATAGCAGCAATGTCCACAATAGCCAAACTGTGGAAAGAGCCAAGATGTCCATCGACAGATGAATGGCTAAAGAAGATGTGGTATATATATACAATGGAATATTATGCAGCCATCAAAAGGAATGAGATCTTGCCATTTGCAACGACGTGGATGGAACTGGAGGGTATTATGTTGAGTGAAATAAGTCAAACAGAGAAAGACATGTATCATATGATCTCACTGATATGAGGAATTCTTAATCTCAGGAAACAAACTGAGGGTTGCTGGAGTGGGGGGTGGGGTGGGAAGGATGGGGTGACTGGGTGATGGACACTGGGGAGGGTATGTGCTCTGGTAAGCGCTGTGAATTGTGCAAGACTGTTGACTCTCAGATCTGTACCTCTGAAACAAATAATGCAATATATGTTAAGAAAAAAAAAAAAGAAGAAGAAGAAGGTAGCGGGAGGGGAAGAATGAAGCGGGGGAAATCGGAGGGGTAGACGAACCATGAGAGACGATGGACTCTGAAAAACAAACAGGGTTCTAGAGGGGAGGGGGGTGGGAGGATGGGTTAGCCTGGTGGTGGGTATTGAGGAAGGCACGTTCTGCATGGAGCACTGGGTGTTATGCACAAACAATGAATCATGGAACACTTCATCTAAAACTAATGATGTAATGTATGGGGATTAACATAAGAATAAAAAAAAAAATAGTATTAGTTGTGAGCCAATCGTCCCTCCTGTGGATCTGAGCCACGTTAAAGTCCCCGCCTTAATGTCCTCTTTCCCCATATACCAGAATCCATTCTGGAGAACTATCCCTGAGCAGAAATTAGTGTCCTCAATCTCTAGGACAGTCTTCTATCCTCTCCACCTTCCATCCCAGGAACAGTGTCATGTGGGACCCTGCCTGATTCGGGGCCAGAGATCTGTGCCCCATGTGCTCATGCAATGTTGGGTCTCTAGCTCCTCTGTCCATGAAACAAACAAAATAGGGTGAGTCCATGTGGCCCAACAGGAAAGTCCTGATAGACTCACCTTCCCAACCCCAGGTGTTGTCACTTCCCCACCAGGGCCACCCCCCAGTCTCTGCCATCTATGAGAGAGGGGCTCACAGGTGGAGCTTCCTCCTGGGAAAGCAAGCTTCTGTTCACAACTTGTTGAGGGCTCTGAGACTGGTAAGGTCCAAGAAGAGACACAAGCATGGCTGCTTAGCTGGAGAAAGGAAGGGGGCTGGAGGCTTTGGCCAGCCTGCTTGAAGGCATCTTTCTCAGCTGCAGTTTCCCTGACTGAAGGAGCCTAAAACAGGGAGGATATGCTAGGGAACACTCACCCACTCAGCCTGTCTCAAATCCATTGAGTGGCCTTACCAGCACTTGAGATGTAGTAATGCCTCATTCCAGCCTGAATCCCAGGATGGAAGCAAGGGGAGGAGACAGGTGTGAGCCAGTCTACTCTGTCCAGACAGGCACGGGGCCCTGAGGAGCCAGACTCCATGTCAGGGACCACCCTTCATGTAGACCCCATTTGCCAGTCTGCCTTGTCCATTCTGTGCACCACTCTTGGCCTGCCTCTCCTCCCCTCTGCTGAATCCCCACCTCTGCCCCCTCTGCCTCTTCCCTTCACATAGATTCAGTCCCTGTCCTTTATCTTTGGGACTTAAGCCACTATCCAAACAATATTTATTCTCTCTTTGGCTATACATGTTTTGTTTTGTTTTTTTAAGATTTTATTTATTTATTTGACAGAGAGAGAGACAGCGAGAGAGGGAACACAAGCAGGGAGGGTGGGGGAGGGAGAAGCAGGCTTCCCGCTGAGCAGGGAGCCCATGCGGGGCTCGATCCCAGGACCCTGGGATCATGACCTGAGCCGAAAGCAGACATTTAACGACTGAGCCCCCCAGGCGCCCCATGGCTATACATCTTTTTTAACTGCCCTAGAAAATTTCTCCCCTGGCAACACCAAGCCACCAAGGGGCTGATGGCAGGGCCATTCTCACCTTCCCAGAGTTCTCTGCAGCCAGGAGTGAGGTATTCTCCGGGCCTGGGGGAAGAAGGTGTACAGGATGGAGAGGGAAAGAGGACTACTCTCTCGCTGTCTGGACAACTATTTTGTAGAGAAGTACTGGGTCAGCACCTACAGGGTAGAGTTTAAAATAAGAAGCAAGCTAAAGCCAGGCTTTTGGAAATGGAACTCAAATCCCAAAAATTCAGCACATAGAGGAGCGGTTTTTCAAACCTTACTATGCATAAGAATCACCTGCAAGAGATGAAAATGCAGATTTCAAGGGCTCTGCCCCAGAGATTCTGCTTCAGCACAGGGAGCTGAGGAAGCTGCATTGTAGTAAGCCCTGCAGGCCTGCGGACACAGGCGATCCAAGGGAAGATTATAAAGCAAAAGTGAATCCACGGATGGCCTGAGGCCAGATGACCAGAGCCAGAGCACAGCACAGAAATCCGAGAGAAGCTGAAGTTGGAGCGGGCACAAAGGAGAGAGGCAAGAAGTGTGTGATTTCAGCTCCCAGAGCATAACTTCCTTTTTTTCTGAAAGTCCCTGCTTCTTAGTCCAACCCTGGTACAATACTTGAAATATGAGCAAGTCATGGGGAATCTCAGGGAATATGAAATCCTCCTTCTTAGAAATAGACTCCTAATTTATAGAGTTGTGAGTCCACTCAAGAGCAAAGGGTTGGATTTATTGCTGGTATAATATGAAGGATGTAACATGATAGCTCGTCGAATCTCCTGTTATATTTTCATGGGCCAAGCAGTAATTGCCTCCAGAGGTGAGGCCCTGATGGGTCAGGGGAGGAATTCCCTCAGGGAGGGGAGGATCTGAGCAGGGCCACAGAGCAGAACAGAATGAGACCTGCAGGAAGAAGTCAGACGTGGGTGGGTCCACCCAAGGCAGAGGAATTGGAAAATAAGGAAGCCACAGGGACAGACAGACAGAAGGTGATGGGCAGGGTAGAAAGGAGCCAGGAACTTGCTCACCACAAATGCAGGAACCCCGCTCCCATTCCGGATAGCTCTGAAATGGGTCTCAAGGATGCCCATGTTCACCACACAGCTTCCTCCGGGTGAAACCGGCACAATTAGGGGCCACGGGGTGAGTCATTCTCACCCCACTCTGGCCTTTGTGGGCTTTTCTCAGGCAGAAAACTAGAGCCAAATTAGGACACTCCAAGGACCGAAAGGCAGCAAGCTCTGCTGGCTTGGGACCCAAAGCCTCCAGATTTTCAGCCTAATTTGTGATGATCCTTAAGTCATCCGAGCCTCATTTTCTCATCCATGAAGGAGGTTTATCAAAGCCACAGTGGCATGCAGAGGATCATTAAACACGGTCTATGTGATGCCAAGCTGTATTAGAAAAAGAAAGGTTTATTCTCTCAACTAGTGGTAGAGGACAATGAGGCACGATTCTCACAGCACTGGAAAGACCTCCATCCATCTGGCCATCATGTAAGGAGTTCCAGAGCAGCAGCGGTAAGGGTGCAGAGGGTGACTCGTGCACCATGAGGCTATCGGCCCCTGCCCCTCTGAGACTCAGGCAAAGCATCTCTAAGGAACCATTCTTGGACTGAAGTCTGGAGGACAGTGCACAAGAACAGACCAGAGAAGGGGGAAGCTCAGCGAGGCGAGGCAGCCAAAGCAACATGCAATAGCCCAAAAAGCAGAGAGCGGCCAGGCCCAGAGCGTGGGGGAGAACAGCCTCAAAAGAGAGGCAGAGGCCTGACTGGGGAAAACTTTGGGTCCAGTTAGGGATTCTGCTTTTCATTCTGAAAAAAAACAACAACAACATTAACAAAAATAGTGAAAAAGAAAGAAGTACATAGTCACTAGGGGTTTAGGCAGGGAAGTGGTATAATGAAGTTTTGAAAAGGATCTCACTGGCCAGACTCAGTGTAGGAAAAGGATTGCAAGTAATAGGAGCGGACGCAGAAAAGGTATGGAGGCGATTTCAGTGATACAGGACAAAGATGCTGCACCCACTTAGGCGCTGCCTCTGGATCATGGTGGATGTGTTTGAGAATACCTGGCAGGTGACATTAGGAGAGGCAGACTGCATGTGGAGTCGTTGAGAGAACGATGTCTGCCTGGCCATTTCCTAGCACGAGGGACACAGGAACAAGGAGTGACTCCAAGCTCAAGAGTCAGATTCTGTTTTGATTATGTCAAGAGGTGCCATCTAAATAGAAGCTTCAAGAAGGCATTTGGATATGTGTTTCTGGAGCTGAGAAGAAAGTTCTAGAAGATTTCAATACCATGTTTCAACGCTCACAGCAGCTCAGCGAAGCAATGGTCCTGAATGAAGGCCCAGAGCTGAGCCTGGTGGAATGCCACTATTTACCTGCCTGAGCAATGAGCTGGTAGAGAGTAAGGAAACCAGAAGAGAGGGGTGATCCAGAGGCCAAGAAAAGGGAACATGTCAAGGGGTGAAGAGTGAACAATGTCAAAAGCTGCTAAGAGGTTTAAAAAAAAAAAAAGCATTTCATGGGCTGTACCGGTAGACAATGCTAAAAACGCTAAAAAGTCCATAGATGGCAGAATAGAGAGACTCAGAGGCATGTGGAGAACAGCTGGGGCCAGTGAGGAAATGAGGTGAAAAATATAATCAGATCTTGGTTCAGGGAAGATCATGATTATGATTAGGTAGCTTGGAATGGTGAAAAAATGAGCTAGGAATTCCACCATCTGGGGACTACTACAGTCTTGTAAGAAATAAGGAGGTCCAGAGTACAGCAGCTGTCCAGAGTGGCTGTGGAGAAGGAAGGGCTGATGATCAGTCGCGGTCACTGAGGTCATGGGAACCAAATAAGGATGATGGCAGAGTTGGAAGGAGAGATGCAGCCGGACTCCGAGGTTACCTGGACTGCGAGGTGATCAAGGCACCAGTACAACTAAGAGACGGACAGCAAAGAGAAGCAGGTCCCCACTTTCCACATCGGGAACAGGACGGCCGGGAATTCTATATTGAACACTGCAGTTTGCTTTTCTCATTTTAGATCCCAGTAGAATATTACAGGGAGATGCTCACCAGGCTTGTGACTTATAGAGCTGGCTCATAGGAGGACTCAGGGCAGGTGGGGATGGGGTCGCCAGCAGGGCCTGAAGGACCAGAAGAAGGGGAGGGGAGGTGTCAGGAGAGGGGGACAAGCCAGGCAGGGACACTCCCAGGCATGTCCCCGCAGAGGTCAGAGAGCCTGGCCAGCATCGTGGGACTTGAGAGTCAGGGTGGACAGTGAATCTCCTCCGGGCTTCAGGGTGTGGAGGGCATGATTTCTATGCATCGGTAGGAGTAGGAGCCAGATGGAAAGGGCTGGAGACGGAAGAGGGAGGCCAGGAGGAAGTGTAAGGAGAAGGTGCTGAGAGGACATGGGAAGATAAATGGCCTGAGATTTCAGTGGAGTCCAAGGAGAGGAATTCTGCAGCTGCCTTGTTTTGCCCTGCTATGTGTTTTTAGTAGAGAAGAGGTGGATATAAAGAAGTAGAAATGGCCGATAAATACGTGAAAAAAGAAAAAAGATCAATCAGTAATTAAGACAATGAAACATTTTCCAACTCTCAAAGCAACAAATACTTACAACCAAATTCTCCAGTCACACCATTTGGGAATGAAAATAGGGTCAGATATCACAGGACAGGTTTTCTTTGCTCCAGCACCGTGGGCCCTCCTGGCCCTTATTGTCAGCACACCTGGATGGGTTCTCTGGGCCCCTGTGGTATGTCTTGCTCTTCCTGCTTCCCCTTGGGGCAGCTGTTTCCTCCACCTGGCTACAGTTACCTTTGTGCAGAGATGTGCACGGAGACCTCTGAAGGGCCGCTGAGGCTCCCAGGAGCTATATAGGACATGCTTTCTATGCCAGGCAAGCTCAGTAGCCACTCCAGGGTGTATCGGAGATTGCCTCTACTGCCAGAAAGGGAAAAGAGACCATATTCAAGGTGCAGAAGCAAAGCAAAGTGAGCACAGGAAGTTAGCCCTGAGTTAAGTGACCAGACCACTGAAACACAGCTCCTGAGTGGCAGAACCAGGAGCTGACCCAGGCTGTCAAAACCCAAACCCAGGCCCCATCCACCATACTCTGCTCCCTCCCTAAGTCCATCAGTGTCCCTTCTATCCATAAACCAGGAGGTGATGGGAGAAAATCAGCTGGGGGAGGGAGCCAGGGCCCACTGGCACATTCAAGGCACAAAGCTGCCCTGCTTGATTCTGTCAAATACCAACACATACTGATCACTGCCTCGTGTGCCAGCAATGGGCTCTCTCCTTGGATAGCTAGAGCACGCCACGGGCAGCTAACCATCAGAGTCAGAATGCAAGGGCAAAACCCTCCTGGGTGCAGAGGCTTCCCAAGGTCAAAGGCTTGCCATCAGCCAGCCTGTGCAGGATTATCCTCCTCAACCTCCCTGGCCTCACTCTCCTCCTCCGTACACGGACTGGGGAGGGTAGAGGGAAAGACCTTTTTGGTCCCCTCCACTTCCAAAGGCTCTGAATCCAGCTTGTTAGATAGCAACATTTATGCTATTAATATAGGTGTCCTTAGAGCCTCAGTTGCTCGAGAGTAAAATGTTAAAATAAGTACAAGTCCATCGAACCACACTGCATGAAAAAAAAAAAAAAAACCAGAACAAGTGAAGCGACACCTGCCTGGCTCTGAATAAGCCAGAATTTCAAATGTGCAGGTGAGGTAACAACTCTCAACTCTTGTCCTTATTATACACGGGCTCTGAGTTTGAGGGCCACACCTATGATGGTAATAAGTGATAAGAGCCACCTGCTGGGGCAGTGATTAGGACCTCGTGCAGAATGCAGGAATGTGCTCTGTCACTGCTTTGGCAAGCAGGCCTCACCTGTACCTAAGGCATGTCCCTACAGTGGCCCCAAAGTTGTCGTTCCAAGTGTCACTGAATAGGTCGGCAGATAGGAACTCCCTTCTACCCAGAACTGGCTTATTTCCAGGCCTCTGCTTTTTTTTTAAGCAAAAACAATGACAATTTTCTGTCTGTTGTCATTTCCTAAGAACACTTACAAGACAAAGTCTGTGCTATAGTAAACAGCCTGGGAAGCCAAATGTCTCTGGCTCCAGCAAGCATGTTAGGCATGATTCATCTGGTGGAAATTCTCTTTCTAAAGAGGGAAAAGCAGGTTAAACAAGGGCCTGCACAAAGTTGTCTTCCTGTGACAAACAAAAGCCTTGCCCAGCCCAGCCCATTAGGCCAGGCTCGGTTGAGCTTGTTAACCAAGTCCACGTGTGGCTTACATGAGATTCTCCTTGGTCAGACTCTTGGAGATGGTAAGATGGTGGTGATGGTGGTGGTGATGATCATGATGATGATAATGGCAGTGACGATGACATAGTGCTCTTCCAGAATGCCCAAAACTTCCCAGTGCAGTCTTCTCTGGGAAGCAATATTGTCCTGGCAAAGTTGTGGGGCCAGGAAATCTCCTAGACCGTATCTGGCTAGGGGAGGGGGCGGGAGGGACCTTTGAGGGAATGAATGAAACACAGTGAGCCCCAGAGGGAGCTGAAGCTGAAATCCTGGCCTAAAAATGAGCCTGGGGGTGGGAGGAGGGTAATCTAGGACAACCTAGAGGGCGCAGAGAGCAAATAGCAGAGGGGTGGGAAGCCCCATGATTGGGGCATACAGGGCAGCAATGTTAGAGGGCAGTCGATCTTCTGAGCATGGAAATTTCATTTGGGGCAAAAATCAGTGCTGAGCAAATAGTTTACTGAGTGTATGAGATATGAAGAAGCCATCATTATCCTCTTCTTGTGAACCAGGCCTCCCAGCCCACACCATCCCACCTAAAACCACAATCCACATCCTCCTGAGGGCCCCCCAAGCCCCTTTTAGTCCACCCTATGCTTTGTCCGCCACAGTTTATACCACTTTCTGACTTGCTCTATAATTTATGGATTGTATTAGTTATTTATTGGCTGCCCTTCACACGCCCCTCAATTACAATACACATCAGCTCCAGGAGAACAGGGAACTTTGTTTTGCTTACTGATCTACCCCAAGCACCTAGAACTGTGCCTGGCACATAGTAGATATTCACAATATTTGTGAACGAATGGACCTACAGGGTGACCTGACTATCTTGGACCTGAACTGGCCCAGCTGGTGGTCCACACCACCCACTACACCATTATCTGTTGTGTAATTGCTCAGCTGGAGCTCTCCATGCAGCTTTTCCTGAATAGACACAGATTCAGCCCCTCTGTCCAGACATGGTGCTCCCTCTGCCATTGATTGGAACCAGATGGAGTCTCGCCTGTAACATGACTGAGCATTGATTTCAGTAAAGTACGGAATTGCCAAAACATAGTCATTACAATCTATCTTCATCTTGGTGACACATTTGGGGAGCTGTTATAAACCGGGACTTGAAAAGTAAATGTGAATTTATAGACCTCTCAGCTCTGCCCACAGGACCCTAATCTGGCAGAATTGTCATCTCTATTGAGCTATTACAACTGGTTGATGAGCTCTCCTGCCCACAGATTTTCTCTGAATACACAGGTCACCCAGCTATCAGAGCTGCATGATAATTCACCCTAGGACCTCAGATTTAGAAAGACCTTTAAGGTCCTCTAAACACATTCCATCTGCTTAAACCAATGACAGTAAATCACAGCTACTATTCTTCCGCACCATGCCAAGGCCCTGCACAAAGAACGCACCCATCTCCAACAGCAGCCCCACACACAAAATGGATTATCTGCTCCTCAAAACTGAGTAAGGCTTAAAAAGCCTGAGAGATCAAGGAGCTTAGTCCAGGCAGGACAAGTAACTGGCAGAACAAATACTTGAACCCAAGTTTCTGACTCCAGCCTATTACTTTTGACCATTATATCCAACACTGCCTCTGAATCCTAGAGCAAATTATCAATGGAAATGCAGACAATTGGGTGACTCCTAGGCCCACAACACTTGAACTCACCAATCAATCTTAATACCATTAAAAGTGACAACAGACATGATTGCTTCCCAATATGATGCAATAGGAAGTACAAAGCATTCATATAAAGTATTCTTGCCAAAAAAGAGAAGAAAAATAATGAGCTTAATTGAGCCTTGGGTATAACCACCAGTTTGCAGGAAGCATAGAAGATAAAAAACTTATGCAATGAGAGAGCAGTCAGCTCAGTCCAGAACATAATACACTCTACAGGACATGACCCATGACCCAGTTCCTTCCACAAACAGATGCATGAGAACGGGAGGGAGAACTGTTACAGATTAAGAGAGACCTGAGAAACACATCACCTAAATGCAGTGTGGGGATCCTCTCTGCATCCTTGAATTCAGCAAAGTATCTGTAAGAAGGTAGTTTGATGGAAATTTTTATGTGAATATCTATTAAAATATTAATGATTGTACTAGATATGAAAGTAATAGTGATTGTGTTTTTAAAGTATTTTCTGTTGGAGATACATACTGAAGTATTTGTGGGTGAGATGACATAATATCTAGAACTTGCTTCAAAGGAAAGAAAAAAAGAAGGGGTAGATGAAATGAAATTGCTGAGTATTGATAATTATTGAAGCTGGGAGATGAATAAATGAGATTTCGTTATACTATCTGACCTACTTCTGTGTATGTTTAATGTTTCCATAGCTCACCAACTGAGCCACCCAGGCACCCCAAGGCCAGGTTCATTTGTAATAAAATCAGTGCATATTGGGGCACCTGGGTGGCTCAGTCTGTTAAGCGTCTGCCTTCAGCTCAGGTCATGATCCCAGGGTCCTGAGATAGAGCCCCGCATCCAGCTCCCTGCTTAGTGAGGAACCTGTTTTTCCCTCTCCCTCTGCCCTTCCCCCTCCCCTGCTCTCTCTCTCAAATAAATGAATAAAACCTTTAAATAAATAAATAAATAAAATCAGTGCATATTTAAAAAGCACATCAATGTCTACACAGTACTGACAAAATTATCATACTTCTAAAGAACATGCAATAGTCTGAACATGGATAATAGCTCACGGAGACTGCTGATGGACCTGGAAACTGGTTCACACTTCCTATTTGTATGTAGCAAAACCTCATTCATGCCCTCTGCCCCAGCGTTTCCTCTTGCAGGTATTTATTCATCAACAGTGAAAATCAGAAAGTGGTAGTTTTGTGAACAGGGTTAAGCACAGAGAGTTTTCTCTAGGTGCCATATGAAATTATTAGTGCATGACTCAGAACTTCAACTAATGGCCAGAAGGCTTGAAATCTGGTGCTGGCCCTATTCTTATGACTTGGTTTTCTTCTTATCCCAAAGACTAAACACTTACTTTTAATTCCATAGCAACTGAATAACTGGAATGGATCTAAGGAAAAAAATGTGTTTATTTTTGCTAATATGTATAAATCACCTATCATAAACCTACTGACTCACTGGATACCATTTTGTGCATAAGACTAAAAAAATAAGAAAAGAGTTTTCTTCAGTCACATCACCTCTTTGGTCTCAGAATCTTAATCTGCTCAGTGAACACATTGGCACAGTTCCAGAAAATACACCCATTGGTCAATACTCAAGTTCTAGTTCACAATGGAAATTGTTCCCTTGTATGATCCAGGACATGAAGATAGAGCCAGATTCCCTAAGATGTATTCTTGGATGTTTCCAGAAGATTGCTTTTTCTCCGGCCTTAGATTGCTACAGGACTCCTCTCATGGGTTTCCAGCCATTGTGGGGGAATTTACCAATCGTTGAGAACCCACAAACTGAGAGATGCACTGCCCAGTGTGCTTGCTTTGCACTTTACCCAAGGAGAGTGAGTCTTTGTGGGAAGGAGTTGCCCAAGTCTTCTGTTCTAAGAGCGAAGGTGTTGTTTTGAGTGCAGTTAAAGACCAGCTACAGTGGAGAGAAGATCAGCCTCAACACATCCATGCAAACTACAGCCTGAAGACCTAAAGCTCCTGGTGCCTGGAGAAGCAAATCCACAGGAGAGCAGCAACCAGCAGCCCATCTGATAAAGCCAATGAATGACACACGTAAAATAGCTTGGGGAACAGCACCGGTAAACAGAATGAGTGAGTCTGTGAGCTGATCCCAATGGGGACTTTTGAGGAAATGCTTTGGCTTATCCAGACTGAAATCTGAATGGAATGCTGCAATATTTCCAGAAACATGAGGCATTGATTTGTCACCAGGAGAGGAAAGACTGACGTTGACTTTCATGATGGGAATAGAGATTCCTGCCCCTACCCCACCCTCCTCCTTTTTTAGAATGACAACTAGAAAATCTGGCATCATAATAAAAGGCAAACCAAAGAAGAAATGGAAGGTGATAGCCAGAAAGAATATCTGTCAATAAAATCTTGGATGCAGTTCTGAGCCCTAGTCCTCAGGATGTGTTCCCAATTTGGCACAGAGAGTAGTATCAAGGATGTATTAACAGTTCAATGAATATTTGGGGAGAGGAGGCACTTGATCTAGAGAGCCAGTTCTCAACCCGGGCTGCACAATGGAATCACTGGGGAGATCCAGCAAATACCGATCCTGGTCCCACCCCCAGCAATGGTAATTTATTTGGTCTGGTGTGCAGCCTGGGCATTGGGATTTTTTAAAACTCCAGGTGATTCTGATGGGTAGTTTGGGCTGAGGATCCCTGGTCCAATATGACAGCCAGATGAATGGGATCAGAAGCAGAGCTGTTATTTTTACACTATGATACTATTATGTTTATACTATATTTACACTATTACACTATTTAATATCTCTATTCCTCAGTTTCCTTATTGGTATAAATGAGGATATGGACAAATAGTAGTTCCCATAAGATGAAACAGAATTACCTACATGAAAGCACTTTGAAAATCCCAAAGCGCTATATAAGTAGTTACAATATAGAAATAATTCTCAATCCATGTCTACTAGATAAGTTATTTAACCAGGCACCAGCCAGATTATAGTAAGAGTAATGTCTAAACACGTGCTGCTTTGTGAAATTGATAATTAAGGAAAATTCATACAAAATATCCTCAAAATTGTGTGGCGTTTTTCCAAAAGCACAAAAGTGAAGTGCATGTTATAGTGTGCTGGGTGTGTGAGTGTGCATCTATCGAGAAGCTGCTCCAAAGGGCAGGTGTGCGCACTGAGGGAAGAGGGGAGGAAGGAGGAGGGGGGAGGGAAGGGGAGAGAAGGGACTGGGATGGGACTCTTGGTTACATTTGATTACCCGGATTATCCCTCTTCAGGTTAATGAATGCCTAAAACAATGTTGAAGTTTTTTTAATTTTGAAATCAGAGGCCCCTTTAAAAAATATATGCTCATTATTGATTAATGCACACAACTGATTTTATTAATATTTGTGTGGCTCTATGTCTAAAAGAGTGGAAAGTTTGCATTTAAGTTCATAACTACTAAAGAATTGGCATATATGGCATAAAATGTTTTTCAAATATAGGAATATGTCATGATTAAAACCCCATTAGTTCACTGAGCACCATTTTGTGCAAAAAGCTAAGAAAATAATTGTCAATTAATACTAAAATAAGATCAAACTTATATTCAATGAATAGAGCAATATCAGAACCTATTTTCCAGAACTAACTAGACAATCACTCTGAAAAAGGTCCTGTTGTGGAAATATATATATATAATATGATATATATATAAAGATTCCTTCCAGAGAAACTTCTCCAAAATGTGGTCCTCATCACTTGAACACAATGCTGCGTGTGCTGCCTCATCCTGACTCTTGACTCTTGCCCATCCCATTGGTGATTTGGGATCTTGTTCTCATGGTACAGAAAAGTCCTTATTTATTAAATGTGCCCAAAATAAAATACAAACAGCACATTTTGATTCTTTTCCTCCAAACTGATGGCTATGTTTCTCCATCTCTGTCAAAGCTGTTTTAACAAAAACTTTCAAAATCATCTGCAAAGAATTGAAATGATGATCCCTTCAAAGTTTGTTTTCCAAAATCCCTCCTTTGTTTTCCCTTTGAAATTCAAAATCACTATTACCACACTGCAGATATATAGTGTCTTTCTCCAGAAAGCTCTAGTGCCAAGTAGAAACGTTTCTGTTCAGCTCCAGGAAACGGTATTTTATGATTAAATTATTTTGAGCAACACAGATCTTCGTATTTTATATTGCAGAGCTGTGATTTTCTAGCAGATGGCTTTGACATTCTTATATCGAGGCAAGTTTTCGTTTCCCAACCTCAGTTAAAATCTTTAAAATGTTTGCTTTGGATGGAACTGCTGTGCAAGGGGGGAAAGAACCATATGCAATACCTTATCATGTAGGGAAAATATTCCATTAAAAAACTGGATTTCATTATGGCCTGTTTTGTGTAACCAGGCTACAGGTTTGGTTGCTCTACACCTCGTTAGGATATTGCAAGGCCCAGCACCCTGCATCTGTGTGCATACATGCTGTGATTCATTACAATAACAGGAACTTGCCGCTGTTATGATTGAGATAAATCAGCTTTGTGGTCTGGGCAGCCCTTTTGATAACCATGGCTCCGCCTCAAATTTGCTGCCTGGTCTTAAGTCATCTGCAATACGGTCTGACTGAAGAAGCAAACAGATACTCTATTTTCTTAGAAATATTAAAAAAAATAATAAAAGTCGTTACTGTGGGCCAGGAATTTAACTAATGCCTTTCTCTTCATTAATCCATTTAATCCTCACAACATCTTAGGGGATTCAGCCTTTTCTTATCTGCGTCAGATGGATCAAGGGATTGCTGTCCTCAGCTCAATCACTTGCCCAAGGCACCCCGCTGGTACCCAGCTCAGGTACCGCCCCCCCCCTCCCCAGGCCTGGCTCTGAACAGCTGTTCTGACACACTGCCGCCGCCCATGCTGGCTCCAGGGTGAAGCTGGGATTCCCCCACCATTCATTTCTCTAGTGGGTCCTGGGAGGGGGAAGGACCAGGCTTGGTCATCCACACGCTCCCCCACGCAACTCCTGTCTCTACTTTGGGCTGGGTCCAACACTGGCCATGGGTTAGACTGGTCTCTGCAAAGCTGAGATGAGGCCAACCAACCCAGAAGTTGCCACCTAGTTACCTCCCTCTAACTAGGATGGTGTCTGTGACCTCTCTCCTTTCTTCTATCCATTTTTGTACTTCCTTCCACAACAGATAATTTTAATATTTTCTTTTTTGCAGGACATAACTTATACCAAGAAATTATTTATTGTTTATCTGAAATTCAAACTTATCTGGGTGTCTTGTATTTTCTTTTTTTTTTTTTTAAGATTTTATTTATTTATTTGAGAGAGAGAGAATGAGAGACAGAGAGCACGAGAGGGAGGGGGATCAGAGGGAGAAGCAGACCCCCCGCCGAGCAGGGAGCCTGTTTCTCCCTCTCCCACTCCCCCTGCATGTGTTCCCTCTCTTGCTGTGTCTCTCTCTGTCAAACAAATACATAAAATCTTTAAAAAAAAAAATGCCATTGGATTGCTTATGTAACAGGAAAAGGTCACAAACGTGGAGGGTCTGGAGACTGCTGGTCTTTGTCTCCTCCCTGGTGAGTCCAGTACCATGTTCATTACCAGTTCATGACCCCTGCTTGTATGACCCCAGACTATGCTGGTCGTTGCCATCATTCTCTCTTAGCTCGGGTGTCACCTCTTCATGAGGCTTCCCCCAACCAGCCCTGGGAAGCTATGTGCCAGTGGTCTTATCAACTACTCCTTCTGGTATGAAATGCCTCTAGCCATGTCCAGGACTCTTGGACAGCACACTAACACTGCACATTACTCTCCCTTTCCATTCTTGGGCCAATCTGTACCACTCCTCTGTCACCAAAACTGTCTTGGGATTCCTGGCATAGCTATATTATCTCCCTAGTCAGACTGAGTTCATACAGAGCAGAGACCACTTCCCATTTCCAGTAGCAGTGTGGAGCGAGCATCCAAAAAATGCTAACCCCACAGTAGTAGAATGCATTGTACAGGTGCTCATACGTTCAAGTGCTCCCTAGAGTCTTGGTCTAGGCCGGGCTAACTGCAATCAGGCCAGCGGGGATGGGATCCTTAGGCAGCTACTACACAGACACATGGGTAGACGTGGCCGATCAGAATGGAGCACTGACACCTTGCAGAGCTTGGACATTGTAAGCCAGGTAGGAGAGCAGCAAAGGAGCTAGAACTCGAGTTTCCACCCAACATGACACAGAAAGTCCCAGAGCTTGACATGGGACATAATAATCAGAGAAAAGCAATTTTGTTTTTCTGTGTACCAGATCAATGTTGCTTTTCTCCGATTATCAAATATTTATTAATATTATTAAATACAAGATCAAAAATATTTTTTTATATTTTATAGATATATCAAAAATATCACTGCCTACTTTATGCCACCTGCTCTACCAGTCACTAAAAATACAGATGAATAAGATGTGACCCTAACCCTGGGGAGTTGGTGGTTTTTCTCCCTCTCTCCATTCAATTATGATATTCTTAAGGACAAAGACAAGTATTTATCACTTTGGACAAGAAATAATAAGGAACATTCTACTTGCTTTGTGTTCCTCTAAGAGAACAAACTAGAACAAAAGCGAGAAAGATTCAGAGAGAAGGAACTTGTCACAACAATATAAGCAAGATACTTTCAACAGTCTGAATTCTCCAGAGGTGGAATGGGCTTCCCTTTGAGACAATGCATTTCCTTTTTCTGGATGTAGTCAAGCAAGGTCAGGCTACCTGACCTAAATTAACAAGAAAACTGTGGTGGAAGTTCAGACATGTTTAACATGGCTATTAGCTCTCTTTTGTCCTAGAATTTGCTGTTCACTTGGTGATGAAATTGCTGTTTTCAGAGAGTCTTTTCAGGGACCGGTTAAAAACTACTATGTGAGGGCGCCTGGGTGGCTCAGTTGGTTAAGCGACTGCCTTCGGCTCAGGTCATGATCCTGGAGTCCCGGGATCGAGTCCCACGTCAGGCTCCCTGCTCAGCAGGGAGTCTGCCTCTCTCTCTGACCCTCCCCCCTCTCATGCTCTCTCTCTCTATCTCATTCTCTCTCTCAAATAAATAAATAAAATATTTAAAAAAAAAAAAAAAGAACTGCTATGTGATTCTCCTAACAGTTATGGATTAATTTGCAAAAAGAGGGCAGGAGCATGGAACCTTGGTCTTTCTCAGTAAACAAAGTCTTTATTCACTGATACTATACCTGGCAAGAAAGCATCATGTAACCATCTCTCCCTTCCACTGGCTCAACTTCTTTCCCTTTTTTTGCTCTTCCTATGACATATGGAATCTACGTAGTGGGACTCCATCACCTTACAAACCATATCCATGCAATGGAAAAACACAGGAGCAGAAGATGGGGCTAGAAACTCTTCCTCAAGTAGAAGGAAGCCAGTCTGTGGTTGCATCCTATGCTGGTGACATGCATGTTTGGAAGGACATGTTCTTTTAAATACAATAAAATTGAATCTCATCTCCCCATCTGGAGCTAAGAAGGAAAATTACCTTAATTAAACACAGCAGAATCCAGATTTATTGCTCACCACATGGAGTGCTCTTAATCTCTGAGGACCAAACCTGATATTCCAGAAAAGCTATTTTCCATTGGCACTTAAACACTTGTCTTCCCATTGGCCTTCAGATGCATGGAACCAAGGAGAAGAAATGTGTTCCTCAATTTTCAATATGGTAAAGAGATTTACAGTGTAATAAAAAACATAAGGTCAATACAACTAGTGGAAAAGTGAATACAAAAATCAAATAGCTGTTTAGGCCACATGTTCTTCCAAGCAAGTAGGTGAACTATTTGTTTCCCACTCCTCCCACTGGAATCATAGATGATTTTCCTTAACTTGTGCTTCGGTATCTGTAGGTTGTTTTTAGCTCCAGGTAATAAAAACTATTTGCTGTGGGAAAAAGATTAGAGAAATAAAGTAATAGATCAACAGTACATAAAACTGAAGCCCTGAGAAATGGATTGTTTTCCCTAGCAAATAGGTCTAACCAGGAAAGGAGGAAACACAGAGCGCCCGGAACAGAGTGAATGGCCCAATTGTACCACAAGAATTCAGAAAGGCAGACAACAAGCCTTGCCCATTTAGCAGTTCTCGTGCTGGGCGAGAATTCCCTCTGAGTCATTTATTTTAAATACTACTAATAATAAAATGCTAGAATTCTCATTGCACATGAAATAAAAATGCCCTTTATAGATAAAGAAATACTTCAAGGATGCAGTAGATCCTTACTGTACTCGCCTTGACCATGATTTTCCTTGGCTTGCTTTCTTTGCTTCAACCTGAGCAAACTCACCAATTCCCAGCACCACCATAACCATCTCTTAGGCAATGACTCAATTCCTGACTTCTCTTCAAGGATCCAGAGCCCCATTTCCAGTGCTTAATTGGATGTCCCCACTTGCCTACTGAGCTTTAGTGATGGGGGTTCCATAAGCACCTCCAATTCCACATGCCCCCAACTCAACTCAGTATCTTTTCCCACAAGTGTGTCCCTCGTCCTCTTTTCTCCATCCTTGTCAACACCACCTGTGATCCCAGAGACCTCAGCCACTGCCATCATGCTGGGCCCTGAATCACCATGGTGCCAGAGCTCTGATGCTCCCTGTCAGCACTGACCACTGTCCCGGGGTATTCCTGGCTCCCCCATGGAGTGCTCCCCTCATCCAGCACGCATCTTCATGTGCACAGGTAAGCTCTTTTTGTGGGGATCCTGACCAGGCTCTTCTAGGCTGGAGCCCATCTTGCCCTGTACTCTTGTATCAGCCTAAGCCCAGCACTGAGAAAGGGGTCCAGACATGCTCCAATCTCATGCTGAGGCCCCTAACAATAG
The DNA here is from genome assembly GCF_002201575.2 of Neomonachus schauinslandi. Taxonomy (NCBI): domain Eukaryota; kingdom Metazoa; phylum Chordata; class Mammalia; order Carnivora; family Phocidae; genus Neomonachus; species Neomonachus schauinslandi. Next base: position 116,737,120 of record NC_058408.1, read on the forward strand.
GATCGCTCCTGTCAGTCAACTTGTCCGAGTAGTGCTGCCTGCCAACACCCCAGAAGTGCATTCCCATTTTTTTTTAAAGATTTTATTTATTTATTTGAGAGAGAGAGAGCACAAGTGGTGGGGAGGGGCAGAGGGAAAGGGAGAAGCAGACTCGCCCCTGAGCAAGAAGCCAGACACAGGCTTCAGTCCCAGAACCCTGGGATCATGACCTGAGCCGAAGGCAGATGCTTAACCAACTGAGCCACCCAGGCTCCCCTGCATTCCCATATTTGTCACAAATAGTCAGTGTCTATTCTTCATGGCATATACTGGCACCTGATACAGCTCTGTAATCATACTGTTGCTCTCCTGAAAGCTTTACATGATTGATTCCCCATTGCCTGTTAAATACAATCCAACTATTTCAGCAAGTAAGGCTCTTAAATACCTGGATCCACCCACTCAGCTTGCTCAATGGCATCCCCCCAACTCCCCCTTCTGTTCCAGTCACATGAGATCTCTTTCCTTTTCTGTCCCTCTGTTGTATTTCCTCAGAACTGGGGGCATGCCTCTATTTGCTCTTATTCTTGCCTGCCTGCCCCACAGCTCCCCTGGAAAGGACTGTCCCCCACCACCTTCACCAGCCCCCACCACCTTCACCAGCCCCCACCAGCCCCGGTTAAACACTGGCTGGGAGGAAACACCAAATGTGAAATGGCAGAATTGACTTGGTGTTGAACACGGAAAACAACTTTCTTATGAGTTATTTGAGTAAGACTCCTGAAACACCCCGTGTGACAGATTAATTAAAAACCAGCAAACTCTTAAATCTGCATTCTTTAAGTCTCATTGATTTTTTTAATTCCAACTCAAGAATCTCTGCCTTGGCCTTCCTCTTGGGGCAAGCAAATTGGAAAAGGAAACGGTGCAAATCAGTGTCTGTTGCTATATCACCAGCCAATATGCAGAATTCTATATGCAGATTTCTGACCTGGGTGGCAAATTAGGGCACATTTTTTTTTTTAAAAGTTAGGCCACATATTTATCTCTTCCCTCCCCAAATCCCATTGAAATAACAGAAAAAAATATAAAAATAATGAAAAAATATGAAAATAATAGCAAATGTTTAAAAGCATGCAGCAGGAAATGTTCCCATCAGAGGACCAAAAACTCCAGGGAATTTCTGACTCTGGGTCAAGAGGGAAGCACCAGGGAAGGGTCCCAGAAGAGCACTGGGCCAAGCAAAACAGCACAACAGTAGCCTAGGAGTGTCTCCCTGGATACAGGTTAAAAGGAAAAGAACTGTCTATCTGGGGTAGTATGTATTAACATTTCCTAATGCACTCTGACCCCAAGCCAACACCTTCTCTTCCACCCCAATGGGGGGAGCGGGGCTAGGGGTGGGGGGTGAGGGGGCAGCTCACCTACCTACTCCTTGCACATCGCCTTCCTGCCAGGGAAGAATGACCCTGGGTAGGGGGCAGGATGGAGAACGTGGCAGGGGAAACTGAACTCTGACCATCACAACTGGTACAATAATGTACAACCCAGTATCCAATCTAGAACTTTCTTTATAAGTTCAAATGCTAAATGTTCACCCCAAACTTAAGGGAAACCAACTCCATGAATTAGATACAACAAGCTGGATCAGTAGAATAATTTGCCCTTGAGGAAACAGTTATTGCAGGAAACAAAGAACTTAGAAATGTTGGTCAAAGGGTACAAAGTTTCAGTTATGGAAGATGGACAAGCTCTAGGGAATCTAATGTACAGTGTGGTGGCTATAGTTAATAATTCTGTATTGTATACTAGAGATTTGTTGAGACTACATCTTAATTGTTCTCACAAAAAAAAAAAGGTAGCTATGCTATATGAGGTGAAAGGTATGTTAGTTAGTTTGGTTGTGGTAATTATTTCAGTGTATACACATATCAAAACATGTTGTACACCTTCAGTATACACAATTTTTACTTGCAATTATATCTCAATAAAGCTGGGAGGAGGAATGATGTCAGTTAGTATCCTCACAGAAATTCAAAGATAATTAAGTGGATTAACACAGAAACTAGGCTGCTCTCTAAGAGAACCATCCAAGGACAAGAAATAAATAATGCCCCAATATAAAACTTGCAAGAAGCAATGTTGAAAACTAAAGGGTAATATCCAAAAACATCTAGGAAAGAAACCAAAGCTATCAGATTACTAAAAATGGGAATGGATTAAATTCCTGTACTACAAATCAAAAAAATTACAAATGGGCTGTGGGGAGGTGTGACAGAATCCAAGATTATTTTGTTAATAAGACCAATAATAATGATATAACAATATTCACCTAATTATATGGGTTGTATGATTGTATGGATTAACATGTGTATCGTGTAAGTACCAAAAAAAAAAAAAAAGGAAGCATCAATACTGAACTCAAAGTGAAACACATGAGAGAGAAGTGATTTCATATTAATAGAAGGTACTGTTCCCTGCCTGGTGGACCATCCCTCCAGCTTTCATGGGGCTGACTCACCCTGTCCTTTGGCCTCCGAGTCAATGTCCCCGCCCAGAGAGGACAACTCCATCCCATCGATAATCCCTCTCTCCGGAACCCTCCTACACTGTTGGTGGGAATGCAAGCTGGTGCAGCCACTCTGAAAAACAGTATGGAGGTTCCTCAAAAAGTTGAAAATAGAGCTACCATATGATCCAGCAATTGCACTACTGGGTATTTACCCCAAAGATACAAAAGGAGGGATCCGAAGGGGTACGTGCACCCCGATGTTTATAGCAGCAATGTCCACAATAGCCAAACTGTGGAAAGAGCCAAGATGTCCATCGACAGATGAATGGCTAAAGAAGATGTGGTATATATATACAATGGAATATTATGCAGCCATCAAAAGGAATGAGATCTTGCCATTTGCAACGACGTGGATGGAACTGGAGGGTATTATGTTGAGCGAAATAAGTCAGAGAAAGACACGTATCATATGATCTCACTGATATGAGGAATTCTTAATCTCAGGAAACAAACTGAGGGTTGTTGGAGTGGGGGGTGGGGTGGGAAGGATGGGGTGACTGGGTGATAGACACTGGGGAGGGTATGTGCTCTGGTAAGCGCTGTGAATTGTGCAAGACTGTTGACTCTCAGATCTGTACCTCTGAAACAAATAATGCAATATATGTTAAGAAAAAAAAAAAGAAGAAGAAGAAGGTAGCAGGAGGGGAAGAATAAAGGGGGGGAAATCGGAGGGGTAGACGAACCATGAGAGACGATGGACTCTAAAAAACAAACTGAGGGTTCTAGAGGGGAGGGGGGTGGGAGGATGGGTTAGCCTGGTGTTGGGTATTGAGGAGGGCACATTCTGCATGGAGCACTGGGTGTTATGCACAAACAATGAATCATGGAACACATCTAAAACTAATGATGTAATGTATGGGGATTAACATAAGAATAAAAAAAAATTTTTCGATAATCCCTCTCTCCTCACCTTTTTTAATATGTGCTCCTTTGCTTCCTTCATAGAACAATCAAAATTCTTTTAAATCAATATTTACTTATTTATTTACTTGGTTATTTGTTTCCATAACTATACATGTATGAATCATGAAATGCAGGAAGCTTAGATTTTTTTTAATTTGCCATTCTATTTCTAGGGCTTAGCACAGTGGCTAGGACATAACAAGTATTTAAGTACTCTTGAAATGAATACCAATATAAACATCACATATCTTTAGGCACCCAAAAGCTTCAAGAATAACTTACTAGAGGGGCACCTGGATGGCACAGTCTGTTAAGAATCTCACTCTTGGTTTTGGCTCAGGTCGTGATCTCAGGGTCCTGAGATTGAGCCCCAAGTTGGGCTCTCAGTGCGGAGTCAGCTTGAGATTCTCTCTCCGTCTCCCTCTGCCCCTCCTGCTCGTGCTCTCTCTCAATCTCTCTCTAAGATAAATAAATAAATCTTTAAAAAAAAAGCTACTAGAATATATTTTAAATAGACAAATTTAACAAAACTACATGGCCAAAACAGAAGAGTTTGGTACAACTTTGGAAATGATGTCTCATACAGAAAGAAAACTAAGGGTGTAAGAATTTTTTAATTCATTCAACAGATACTTATTTAATTCCTATGTGAAGGAGGTCCTTTTAGGTATTTGGGACAGAGCTGAGAATGAAATGGACAAGTCTGCCTCAACAAACTTGCACTGAAATGACTCCAGGACTTGGCAAATACAGCTAACCAGCAGACCAGATATATAACTATATGCACGTGACAATGTGTTTATGTGCATATATTTGTGTGTTTTACTATACCCGGACAGATAGTATATATTTCATTATATATCTTTGGAACACTGACAAAGTTGATCATGTTCTAGGCAAAAAAAAAAAAGCTTAAAACTAAAATCTTTCAGGCTACTTTCTGTAACCACAATGCAATAAAACCAGAAATTAGTAACAAAAGAAGAGCCAACAACTGCAAGCATCTTGACATTCAAATAAATCTGAAGTTAAACATAGAAACAAAATTGAAACCGAATAACAATTAGGATACCCCATACCAAAACCTATGGAGTTTGGTCAAGGAAAGCAGTGGGGAATCTGGCATCATTAAAAATATTTTTTTTTCATTGGAAACGTTTTTAAAGATACATGAGGATGGGTATCTGATGCTTGTTATATATATAAAATACTTGCCTAAATATAACTTTCAGAATAACTTTTCATTGCTATGTGATCAGTTTGTTTTTCATATAACATCTTGTTTTTTTCTGAGTACAAAGGAAATATGGGCTCATTACACAAAATTTGAATTATCTAGTAAGATATAAGAAGACATTTTTTAAAAAAACAATAATTTAACCACTTGGAGAAAAAAATGTACATATATGTCACATTTTCTTACACCTAAGTTTTACAAAATTCGTATTTTTTCATTCTTAATCTTTCATATGTTACATTTGATAAGTATCTTTCAATAAAATACATCCCTTTATGAATGTAAAACAAAAGGAATACCAAAGGATATATAAACACAGACACAGTGGAGACTAAGTAATTATAAGAGAGGACCATATTCAACTCTACACAATAAATATAATTATGTAAGTGAACTGGGCAATTTTTTTAAGAAAGGAAATATAAACAAAATTAAGCCAAAATGAGAAAACTTGAATAGACTAGAGGGACATTACTGGGCTCAGATCTGTACCTCAGACCCCCAGGGCCTCAACCCTGGTTACTAGATCCTGCCTGGAACTTCTGTCCAGGCAGCTTTGGCACACCACATCCAGTCCCTCTAATGACACCTCCAAAATAGATGCTGCGCGGCCCAGCTTCTGTTTGAAAGCTCAGGCAGGTGCATCTGGTTCTCAAAGTCTGGGTCACGTGACCACGCAATAGCCCAAAGGAGCCTTGTCCCTTCTTTGGTGGGAGGTAGGCTCTGCTCATAAAGGCACAAAGGCTCTGCCTAAACACAGGAATGGGGTTCAGAGATTTATTGACCAGAAAGGACACATGGCCACCACAGTGATCATAAAAAGTCATTATTGGAAAGTAAAGCAGATTTTAATTAGCATATCAGCAACACCATCTTGGTGCTCACAAAGCTGCAAAATAGGCACTCATCTACCCTCTCAAGGTCAGTACCACCCATTGAAGGTTTACTTCCAAGTCCATATATCACCCCTATATTATTCAACACTGATTTACCCAGTGCCTGATATGAGCAAGCTGCAATTCCAATGGTTTATTTATGTATCTCCACCTAAAGGCCTCCTACGAGTACCTCGAAGTTAACAAACCCCAAATCTGACCACTGACCTTTATTTAGTCTTTGGTAAAATAAGGATAACAGGACCCATCTAATAAAGAGATTATAAGGTTTAAATGGGATAAAGCCTGCAGCACTGTGTGTGGAACATAATTAGGGACAAATAAATATTAGTAGTCTTTATTATTATCCTTCCTTGCCTCCAACCTGAGCCTTCCATGACCCCACATCATCATAAACCCACCTGACCCAAGTGCAGTTTTTATCCTTCAAGACTCAACTCACAAACCACCTGCTCTGTGAGGAGCAGTGCCTCCCAAGGAGAACTCTCTGCACTCCAGCACTGAGGCAGGCCCTCTCTGGCCTCACATCACACCTCTTACTCCCCAGTCACAGAGCTCCAGCCCCTCCTTCTGTTCCTTGAACACCCCAACACCATTCATGCTTCAGGGCCTTTATTTTTAGTCTTCTCTGCCTAGAAGGTTTTTTTCCCAGATCTTTACATGGCTGAGCCCTTATCATCCTTCAGGTAAGAGTTTCTCTCTCCTGTACTCTAAAAGAATTTCCCTAATCACTCTACCTAACCCCCGTCCCAGCCTCTCACTCTATTTCCCCATGTCATTTTTTTTTATCGCTGCCCACAATGGTTCTTCTCTGGATGTGGTGTGGTGTGGTCTATCTCTCCTCCATAAGAATATAAGCTCACTGACCTCAGTGATGTTAGCTCTAGGACCTCAATAAAGGATGGGCAGATGAATGGATGGGTAGGTGAATCAATAGGTACTTCTGTTGTTCTGTTATAACACTGAAAATCTGAGTGACTATTGCTTAATGTCTGTGTCCTATTAAAATATGAGTGTTGAAAGACAGAGACTGGGTTCTTAAATACTTAGTGCCTAAAACTATGACACAAACCTTCTGCTGACTTAATTCAACCCATTTCTGTTGTCCTATGCTCTCACTGCCATGGTTCTCAAATTCAGCTGTTCAGTATAATCACTCCTTACCCCATTCTCTACTTTCCCTGTGGCAGATTAAAGATAGCCACATTCCTTTGATTCACTCCCACTGAGAAGTGGGCTCTGATTACCTTCCCCTTGGATCTGGGCTGGTCTTGGTGATTTGCTTGACTAATAAACAACATGGCAGAAGGGAACTACTGGGACTTCAAGGCTAGGTCATAAAGAACCTTGCAGCTACTGTGTAGGTTCCTTGGAACTCTCATTATCAGAACCCATTTGCAATGCTATGAGACACATAGGCCACATGAAGAGTCTATGTTTAAGAGCTCCAGCCAACAATCCCAACATCAACTCTCAACCAGGCAAGTGAGCCATCCTGGATGTCTGACCCAGTTGAGCTTTCAGATAAATTCAGCCCCTTCAGCCTACCTCCCACCAAGGAAGGGACAAGGATTCTTTGAGCTAGTGTGTGGTCATGTGACCCAGACTTTGAGACTTTGTTTCAAGTCACTAAGTTACTAGGCAACAGTGGCTAACAGGAATACTCTCTAATCAATACCAAAGTAAAGAAGTAATGATGGATAGGCCAGTATACATGGTGAAACAGAAAGAACATTAGGAACTGTGTTCTCTGGTCTTAGCTCTGACACTAGCTAGTTGTGTGGGTTCAGTGAAGTCATATAACCACTCTAGGTCTTATTTGGGGAAATATTTTAATTTAAGAGATTAGACCAGTTACCTGTAAGTCTAAGTCATTTTCATTCTATGTAAACATTTTAAATTTGTTTTCATTAAAACTTTCTTTCATAATTAAATAATGTTATTTAATTCATATTTTCTTATAGGAAGAGTGAAAGAGTAAAAAATAAACGTCACCAACATCACATTTCTGCCTTGGGTCAGTACAGCCTAAGGGATAAAGGAAAAATGGGACATCAGCTTACCATTCTAGGATTCTTTAATGGTAAGGACTCAGGCCTGCTATAGAAATAGAATCAAGAAGCCGTGCTACCAAAAATTAAGATGCGTCTGTTAGAAAAAGGATGTTGACCCATGGCCAAGTAACAGGAAGGGTTTTGTGGTTGTATTGTTTGGCTTTGTTTCATTTTGTTTGTTTTTGCTTTTAAAGGGTTTGATTATGTTAACAAATTGCTTGTTATACAAGGAGAGCATTAGGATTCAATGAAGGCTGATACCACTTCCAACCCTAATATCATAATTCCAGGATTTTTGAGCCTTTCCCTTTGTTTCTAAAGCAGAAACAAAGCCCCCCTGCTAAAAATCTGTCAGGCTCCTATTGTCTACAGCAAAAAGAACAATTCAAGTTCCTTATGCTTTAAGCTCTTCTTGTGGCCTTGCTCCTCCCTCACTACCACCACCTCTTACTGTCTAGAACCCTCTCTGGTCACACTGAACCACAAGTTCTTACTGAGATGCCATGCTCCTTCTCCCTCAGGATGCTCATCTCCTAAATGGGAGGGGCTGAGTAAAGCTGTTATGTGCAGGTTGCATTTGCGGGCTTCTGTATTACCCCTGTCACTTCCTGTTGACCCTGAACTGTACTGCCCTTGGATTAGGAAATGATTTAAAACCAGCTGGTTTTAAGATTGCCCTCCCTCGGGTAAGAGCCTGGCTTTGCTATGACCGTTGGCCATGCAGATCAGTTTTGGTGTGCCTGATTCTTGGTGCACCTTCCTCAGACTTGGAGACCCCCTCCCCATAATGCAGCTGACAGAAATTCATCACTCCTTTCCCCCAGCCTTGCCAGATGCTTCCCCTCTTATCCCTGCAGACAAGAGAACAAGGGCTGACATGCCCCCTGTGTGATGCCATGCCACCCTTCCTCCCCCACCCCACCCCGTTCGCATCAGAAACACTTCTACTCATTCTCAAGTCTCTCTTCAAGGGCTTCCTGTTCCTGGAATGAGCACTTAACACAGAGGTCAGTACTCAGTGAGGAGTTGCTATTTTTTACATCGTTTCCTCATCCACTTTTAAAATCATAAAAATAATTTTTAGATAAATAAAATACACCCGATACAAAAAAAAATAAGATATACCAAATACAAAATCAAAAAGGTATTTTTGGTCAAAACTATTCATCTTATTCGGCTTCCTAGTATTTGGCATGCATATCACTTAATGCCAGGTGGTTTAAAAAAATACCCTAAAGGGGCGCCTGGGTGGCTCAGTTGGTTAAGCGACTGCCTTCGGCTCAGGTCATGATCCTGGAGTCCCGGGATCGAGTCCTGCATCGGGCTCCCTGCTCGGCAGGGAGTCTGCTTCTCCCTCTGACCCTCCTCCCTCTCATGCTCTCTGTCTCTCATTCTCTCTGTCTCAAATAAATAAATAAAATCTTTAAAAAAAAAATACCCTAAGAAACTTCTCTTTCTCTTTAGTTGGCTCAATAAATTCAGCATGTCTCTCTTTTGGCATCATAAATGTATTATTCTGAGCATATTTATGAATATAAAACAGCCACAGTGTCTAAGGGCTGTGGGATTTTATTATGTTTTTATACATTTAAAAATATTCTGATTTTAAATGCCCAAAAAAAATAAATGTATGAAAAATTTTATGATTAAGGACCCTGGCCACCCAACCACCTACCTAAATTTTTTATATTAATGTATTAAGTTATCCTTCTCTAGAGCCGATCATTTCCTCCTTCTACAACTGTAATGTGCTTTGTAGGGGCACTAATTAAGATACTGCAGCTTTTTTTCTCCACACTTGACTGCAAGCATCTTGAAAACAGGGAATGAATCTCATTTATCTTGATGTCGTTAGCATGTAATGTGTGGGGAACACTAAAGAATCACTAACTGTTTCTGGCACTGAGTAGACAAGGCAGCCCCTGTACAGATCTTAGTAATTAAGGGAATAAATAAGCTGCAGATCCTTGTGGAAATTTCGGGAGCCAGGGGGTCAGAACCCACCATATCCATGTCTCTTTTCTTCCTATTTCCAGAGCAGCAACCAAGGCTCATACTGCCCCATCCCATCGGTTGCAGACACATTCCCTGCCCTCTCCTCACTCCAGGCTCCCCCCCCAGAGCAGAGGAAGCGACAAAGACAGACATCAGGCAGTCAGGCTTGATCTGGGGCTACAGGCTTTGGTTCTGGTTATCACATCTGTTATGTGAGCAGATGATGGGAGAGAGAAAGAAAAAGGGTCACTATATGGCCCTCATGTTCTGCCCCAGGAAGGAGGAAGCAGGAGGTGTTGACTACATGAATGAGCAAATGAGCATGCTATTCACATCCCAAGAACACGGCCCACTAGTATGTCTGGCTCCACCAGAGCCCTTAAGGTGACTCTGAGATTATTTCTTCCTCCTCCAGGAAGTATTGTTGGAGAGACAAAGAGGGAATCTGTCAAAAGAAGCTTCTGGAAATTGGCATTTTTTTAGTTTATCCTTTGCTGTTTTCTCAAAATGTTAGAGAAAATAGACAAAATAAATTCGTACTATGTAAAGCATAGAAGGGCCTATAAGTTACAGCCCTGGTTCATCAGTCAGAAGGTGCCCATTTTTTTTTCACTCCAGAGTGTCAGCCTCCCTCAGAGCAATAATGCCTTCTGAGGGTAACTGTTCAATCTCTCCTATTCCCACCATCCTTCTCTGACTTCTCTCCAATATAGTCTCTGGATGGATGTGGAGATGAATCACATAGTCTTATAGCAGTGGATGGAAGGCAATGAGTTCCACAACATACGCTCAGGTGCCATGCAACATCTCTAGTGTGTGAACATGTTGACCCAGTACTAGGAACCAGCTACACAAGGAAGTCTATCCTCCCTCAGCTCAGTCGGGCCCAGCATTCCTCTCCGCTGAATCAGCTGACCATAAAACAGCCCCATGATGCTGCCTCATGCTCTGTCTCACCTGTGCCAGAAGGTGATGTAACTGTTTATCCATCATGATGAACCCTATGGCAGGACTCCTGGCTTTCAACTCAGTGTCCCCCACAAACAGGAGCCCAAGGTTCAGCAGAGAATCCATCAAGATCCTTCTCTGTCTGACCCTGCCTTGCATGGCAGTTGCCCCCCACGCAGGGAGCAGGGCAGAACCAGGCCCCTGTCCCCTTCCCTGCTCTCTGCTTTCCAGCATATCTGGGGCAGCATATCTGTCTGGGGCAAATTCAGGGAACAAATGTCATTGTGCACATCTGCTTCTCTCCTCCCTCATGGCCCCCTCTTTCTACAATCCTATACAACAAAAGATGCAAATCTCCTTTCTTTGCTGTCCTCATCAGTGCCGACTCGAGACTCATGGTTAATCCTTAATGGCAGGATTCTTTTCAGCTCTGTGAGAGGATCTCTATCTAGGCAGATGGATGCCAGAGGGAAAAAGTTGCATGGGTGAAACGTGTCAGAAAAATAGCACATTTTTCTTTAAAAAGAGGGCACTCCCTAACACTATCTGGGCAATTCTGCAGAAGGTGCCCTTTGTTGAGGCTGAAGGAAACCCCCCACCCTCCAGAGAGAAGCTAGAGCCAGAATCCCACCCTGTGTGCCCTCTGCAGTGGACAGTGGGTGCAAGTAGACTGAGGGCCAGCTTCCAGATGGAAAGGAAGGCTTAGTGCATCTGGGAGATCCTGGGCACCAGGACACTCCATGAACAGGTACTCAGCTGTCCCATTCCCTCCCATTGATGACATCTGGCCCTGAAGAAGCAAACTAAACTGTTGCCCCAGGACCTTGTCAGTAGGTTAACTTTAGGTAACTGAAAGGTAAATCGGGGGTGATGGGTACCCTGGTGAAGTGAGTAGTCCACTTATACAGAGATTGGGGGGGTGGGCTCTACTCCCACTGTGGATTTCCAATGGTCCTGGGCCATTAAGCTTGACCTGACACCATTGTGAAAAGCACAAAACTCTGGGAGCTTCTGCTTCCAAAATAAAAGAACAAGACTATCTGCTGCATTGTGGATATTCTATCAGGAAATAACCAGAGAGCCCTGTATGCCAATTCTCCTTTGAAGATGAACATCAAAAACAAACACAAACAGGGGCGCCTGGGTGGCTCAGTTGGTTAAGCGACTGCCTTCGGCTCAGGTCATGATCCTGGAGTCCCGGGATCGAGTCCCGCATCGGGCTCCCTGCTTGGCAGGGGGTCTGCTTCTCCCTCTGCCCTCTTCCCTCTCGTGCTCTCTGTCTCTCATTCTCTCTGTCTCAAATAAATAAATAAAATCTTTAAATAAAAAAAAAAACACAAACCTAAAACAAAGACTATAAACCACTAAAAAAAAAAACCATTTCGAAGAGAGGTTATGAAGAGAATGCAGGGATGGTAAGAAAAAGAAGAATGGGGTGTGTTGTAAATCAGCTCCTCTTTTATGCACCTGCCAAAGTTCCATTTTACGACAGAAGTAATTGTGGGATGCAGTCATCAGAAATAGAATTGCTAAGCTCCAAACTAGAGTTCTGGCAGGAGAAAATGCCCCAAGATTCTCTCAAAACAACCCATGGCCCCAGTTTTGTTAGGATCTAGCTGAAATATTCAGAAAAGAACTTCGGGCTCCAAAGAGAAGAGAAGATGGGTCGATGGTCAGAATGTGTGAAGCCACATTTTCTTTTCTTTTTTATTTTTTTAAGTCTCTATTTAAATTCCAGTTAGTTAACATACAGTGTAATGTTAGTTTCAGGTGTACAATTTAGTGATTTAACATTTCCATACAACACCCGGTGCTCATCACCACAAGTGCACTCCTTAATCCCCATCCCCTCATTCCCTCCCCTCTGGTAACCATGAGTTTGTTCTCTATAGTTAAGAATCTATTTTTTGGTTTACCTCTCTCTTTTTTCCCCTATGATCATTTGTTTTGTTTCTTAAATTCCACATATGAGTGAAATTATATGGTATTTGTCTTTCTCTGACTGACTTATTTCACTTAGCATTATATTCTCTAGCTCTATCCATGTTGTTGCAAATGGCAAGATTTCATTCTTTTTTTTTTAAAGATTTTATTTATTTATTTATTTATTTGACAGAGAGAGAGAGATAGCAAGAGCAGGAATACAAGCAGGGGGAGTGGGAGAGGGAGAAGCAGACTCCCTGCTGAGCAGGGAGCCCAATGTGGGGCTCGATCCCAGGACCCTGGGATCATGACCTGAGCCGAAGGCAGACGCTTAACGACTGAGCCACCCAGGTGCCCTTCATTCTTTTTTATGGCTGAGTAATATTCCGTTATATATATATATCTCACATCTTCTTTATCCATTCATCAGTCAATGGACATTTGGGTTCTTTCCATAATTTGGCTATTGTTGATAATGCTGCTATAAACATCAGGGTGCATGTATCCCTTCAAATTAGTATTTTTGTATTCTTTGGGTAAATACCCAGTAGGGCAATTGCTGGATCATAAGGTAGTTCTATTTTTAACTGTTTTGGGGGAACCTCCATACTGTTTTCCAGATTGAAGCCACATTTTCTATCAAAGTTGGGATGACTATGGCTCAAATGCTCCTTCCTTCCTTGCTCCAGGGAAGGTGATGGCCCAAAGGAAGGAGTAGAAAGGTCTGAGTCAACAGACTTGAGTTTGAATCTTGATTTAGCCACCACTGAGAACTTGGGGATGGGGCCTGGCAGACCTGCAGAGAGGCCCCTCAGGACATTCAGCATCACCAGCAGCAAAGAAGCCACAAGATTGAGTGGAACTAATTGTGGAGGAAGATGAGATTTCCCCTTGGATTTGGAGAAGAGAGGGATAAATGCCAGCATGAAGAAGCATGAGGTTTAGAGCCATCCCAACTCCACTCGACGCCAACCACCCCCCCAAAGCTGAGAGTCAAAGAAGACGCTGTGCCAGGCTGCATCCCTGCAGGTATTTCCCCACGACAATCCTTTATTATGCACAGGCCCCATGCTAGCAGTTGGGGAGAAAATGATGAAGGCCAAATGTGCCCTCTTTGTCGCTGTGACCACAGCATGGTCATCCTGCATAAACATGACCAATCTTGGCTGCACCCTGTCCTTGTTCCAGCCACTCCCACAGCTCCTCTACCTGCATTTGCCCCATTCTCCCTTCATCAGCTTGAGAGAGGTCATGTTTTCCTGTAACTTTCCCAGCACTTCATCCTCTAAAATTATTTTCAGCTCTGATATAAAATAATTTTCAGGGGACACTTGGGTGGCTCAGTCGGTTAAGCGTCTGACTCTTGATTTTGGCTCAGGTCATGATCTCATAGTCATGAGATCGTGGTCCATGTCAGGCTCCACACTAGGCATGGAGCCTGCTTAAGATTCTCTCTCCCTAGGGGGTGCCTGGGTGGCTCAGTCGGTAAGATTCTCTCTCTCTCTCTCCCCTGCCCATCTCCTGCTTGTGCTCTCTCTCTCTCAAAAAAATAAATAAAATATAATAAGGTAAAATAAAATAAAATAAAATAAAAAATTTTCAGGGAAACATTCTTTCCCTGGTTACTCAGAGCGCTGGCATTTCTCCCTTGGGTGCCCTTTTCTCATCACAATCCCATGTGTTATCACTGTTAAAATAACGGTGATCAGGGCACCTGGGTGGCTCAGTCGGTTCAGCGTTGCCTTCGGCTTGGGTCATGATCCCAGAGTCCTGGTATTGAGCCCCTCGTCAGACTCCTTGCTCAGCAGGGAGCCTGCTTCTCCCTCACCCTCTGACTGTCGCTCCCCCTGCTTGTGCTCTCTCTCTCTCTCCCTGTCAAATAAATAAATCAATTCTTTGAAAAGAAAAAAAATAAAATAGCTGTGATTATTTTTATTGACTCCTCCAGTCCAAGAACTTATGACTGACAGCCCAATTCCAACTCTCCCTTTTTCCTGTGGGTTAACCTAGCAGATAGGTGAGTGAATTCAGGGTAGATCTGAGGAATGGATGCTTTGCCCATTAAAAGCCTTCATTGGACTGGCAACCATGTTCAGGGCTGACAGTAGTTATGATTACTTAGCAGCAAGGAGATAGTCCCACTTCCTGGTCCAATAACACCACCCCACTCCTTGTCTGGACAATTCTTACTCATAGACTCACAATGCCCATTGTTTTCTTTTATTTCTGTACAAGTGACCTTGGGTAACTATTATTGAATGTGATGATACACATAGTATAACTATAATATGACTATTACTTGCCTTCCTTCTAACTCCACTACCTTTAGCCTAGGTCCTCATAATCTCTCACACTGACTTTGTCTTCTTGAACTTTCTTACTCTATATATGTGTGTGTGCACTGTATGTATGCATGTGCTGTAGGAAGGAGGGTGTGTGTATATGTATGGTGTGTGTGGAAGGGGTGTGTGTGTGTATGGTATGTGTATATGTGTGGTGTGTGTGTGGTGGGGGGGAGAGTGTGTGGGAGTGTGCGAGGTGTGCGTGTATGATGTGTGGGGGATGTATGTGTGGCGAGGAGCGTGATGGGATATGTGTGACAGTGTAGTGTGTGCATGTGTCTGTCCCTCCACCAGATTCTAATTGGTAGAAATCTTGTTTTTTTTTTACCCCAAATTCAGCACAGAACCTAGAGCATGGTAAACACTTCATAAATGTTTGAATGTTGAATTAAATTGAGACTCATAGTTTATCATTTCCAATTCTGAAATAGAATATGAGCACTTGAACACGGTCAAGCAAGTTGAAAGAGAAATTTGCCTTGGTCAAATCTTGACTAATGCTCTGGTCATCTCCATACAGGTCTGCGGTGTGTGTGTGAAGGTGGCTACAAATAGAACAGTAGATATTTCTGCCCTTCCTCTCACCTAGTAACCGCCATGACATTTTCCAGCCACCTCAACAGATGCAAGGGTTGCAATGGTACAGATACATAAGCTGCAGCAGTGTCTGCTAAGGTATGAGGATGAGGACATGTGGACAACTGCAGAGGTCAGGTTTGGGGGATACCTATTGCCCCTCTGGAGGGAGATATTCTAAGGCCCAGGGGACAGTAGGAAGACTCACGCATTTCAGGACCCATGAATTTTAGGGACTTGGGGAGCCACTAGCAGGTTGGCAGTTCCCTTTTCATAGTTATTTGATATTTATACATGGGGTAAAGTTCTAGAATCACTGGATCTCGTCCCCTTGTATCTACACAAAATACTTAACAGACATCTATCTTATCCTTGAAAATACCCAACATAGGGGTGCCTGTGTGGCTCAGTCATTAAACATCTGCCTTCGGCTCCGGTCATGATCCCAGGGTCCTGGGATCGAGCCCCGCATCGGACTCCATGCTCCGCAGGAAGCCTGCTTCTCCCTCCCCACTCCCCCCTCTTGTGTTCCCTCTCTCGCTGTGTCTCTCTCTATCAAATAAATAAATAAAATCTTAAAACAAAAAGAAAATGCCCAACATAAAGCTATGAGTTTCTTTGATAATTTTTATATCTATGTAGCTGTTGGGAGTTCTGAAATTTTGAAACAAATTATTATTAACTATCAAATAAAAGCACCAATGAGAATATTTCTGGCATCTCATGGCTGTCATAATTGTTGTCACCATAGATTTTATATACATGATCTCACTGTGCCCTCTCAGGAACACTATGGGCAGTTATTATTCATTTCTTTACACATGGAAACTGAGGATCAACACACCTGAGATCACAGGTCCTGGGACCTGGCTGCTGATTTCATCCTTTGCCATTGTATAAACAAATTTGCTAAAAGCACGCTAAATAGAAACTCCTTCACTGGGAAAGGTATTTGTTACATAGCAGGCAACAAGTGCCACAGCAGTCTACGGGCCTGTGAAACCAGGACTGAAGTGAGGCAAGGCTTATCTTCCCTTGGGTCTCTCAGTACTAATCTCATAATGAAGGGAATGTGATGGCTAAAAAGAACAGTACGTGTCACACAATCTTACCTACAAGCAATGCTTCTGCCTCATCCTGAACATGCCCTATGAATGCACTTTACAAAGGATAGTCACAGTATGTCTGGTCTCATAATTGGATGGCTCTTCTTTCTACATGTTGTCCTCCACTTGGACAAGATGCAATTAATTTCTTCCACATGCCAACAGTCACAGACATTCTTTTTCAATCTTGGACTGTACTCCAACATATTTCCCAGTTCTGTCAATTTTGAATCAACCCCACATTAAGGCAAGAAGCCATCAGCTGTCTCACTAAAATGCCTCTGAACAGTTTCCCTCCCACATGATATCACTCCTCAGATAGTTTCACTTATCCAGGTACACACAAATCTAAATTTGACTTTATTATTTAACAAGTGATAGTCAGTGTAAAATGTGTGCTAGGTGTTGGTTACCATGAAAATGACCAAAATGGTTAACTAAAGCAGTGAACAGAAACACTAAGGGTCCTTCTTGATGTCTTGAACCTCAAATATCCAAACAAGATCCAACTCTCCCAGACCAGTGATCCTGCAAATGAATAACTGACTCATTTAAAATAACCCAGTCTTATGGTCATATGATATCTACTAAAGCAACTGATGATTATGGCTTCATTTTGTTGCGGCTTACAATCATTTCTAAAAATCCATTATGAAATGTTTCCTGAAATCATTGTCACTCACTGCTCTGTTGTTTAAAGAAGCCATTTTATTAATTTTTGTTTTGTTGTACTTGTGTTTGGTTTAGGTTGGGACTCATTTATCCATCTTGTTTATACTAACACATACTACTTTCTTAAGCCTCTGTGGTAAACACCCAATGCTAATGAAAGTGACCATATCGGGGAGATTGGGATATATTTTTTAGCAAAATAAATATTGAGCTTATGGGCCAAGGGAAAGAAAGGGGCTTATTGGCTGGGAGTGGTAAAGTGGGGGAGAGATTTATAGAGAAAGGGAGCAGCAAATGCCAAAGGCCCATAGAAGAGACCATGGCATAAGGCAAGAGCAACTCCCCCAAATCCAAGAGTGTTTTTAGGAAAACTATTAGGACCACTAAGAAAAAAGTGTTTATATATGAGACTAATATGCAAACAAATAAATATTCACTATGGACAACCAAATAGAAAATGTATTTTAAGAAAGAGGATTGCATTTACAATAGCAAGAGATATGAAATCTGTTGAAAAATCCAACAGAAGAGATGCAAATCCATTATGGAGAAGTTTTTTAAGCTTTTTTAAAAGACATAAAAAAAGACCTAATAAGCTGGATTGGACACCATAGTCATGGTTGTAAAGACTTTAATATCATATAGATGTTAATTTTCCCTTGAATAATTCACATGTGCAATGAAATTCCCATCAAAATTCCAAACAGAATTTTCATGGAACTTGTTGGAGTGATCTTAAAGATCATTTGAAAGAGTAAGGGCACAAAATAACCAAGACAATTTTGAAGTCAAGAATAAAAAGAAAAAGATGAAAAATTGATATACCACACCAAATATCAACACTTATGAAAAAGCTCTTGTGATTAAAATAGTATGGCATTCACCAAGGGACTAATTTAACAAAATATCCCAGAAATAGACCTTCACATTTATGGGAACTTGAAATATAACAGATATGGCATTATAAATCAGTTGATAAGAATGGGCTATTTAATAAATGGTGCCATGACAACCAGCTATGCATATGGAGAAAGAAAAATTATCTCATACTCTATCAATTAATTTCAGATAGACTAAAGATTCTACCGTTTGTGATCTTTAGCAAATTGTTTAATTTCCCCATCCCCTAGCTTCCTCATCTGTAAAATGGGAATAATAGTAATAGTACATAATTCCTATGGTTGTCATGAAGATTAAGTGAGGTAATTATTTGTAAAGCACTTAAAATAGTATCTGGCACATTGAAGTGTTTGTTAAGTAAGTAAACTAAAGTCAAATGTTAAAGACAAAACTGAAAACTTCTGGAGGAAAATATATGCACATAACTTTGTGACATCAGGGAAAGTGAGAATTTTTAAAACTAGACGCAAAAATCATGAACGTAATGACAAAGATGAAAGAACTGGACTACATTAAAGTTTACAAATCTTTCCAACTAAAGATAGCAAAACTAACATTTAAAATCAACCCAAGACTGAGAGAAGACATTTGTAACAGATAGAAGAGAAATATAGAGAGTATATAAAGGGCTCCTACAAAATAAGAAAAAATAAAAATGAAAAATATGGGCAAAGGATATGAATAGGCAGTTCAAAAAAGAAGAAATCCAAAAGGTCAATAAATGTAGGAACTGGCTTCAAACTCACTGACAATCAGGGAAACAACTTGAAATGACTACATAATATCCCTTATAGCCATCAGTCCAGCAATCCTTGGAGAAAAAGTAGAGAAATGGAAATGTTCATATCCTGCTGGTGGAATTATAATTTAGACAACCACATTGGGGAAAAATTTGGAAATATCCAGTAAATTTAAGGCTTAGCATACCCTAGAATCCAATATAACCCTCCTTCCATTATAACTAGCTTCTCATACAGGTGCCCCATTTCCATTAGTGATAATTCCATTTTCCCAGTTGCTTAGATCAAACGTCTTGGAACCATCCTTGACTCCTCTGTCTCTTTCATACCACATCTGATCCCTCAGAAAGCCTATTGGCTTTATGTCAAAATATATCTAGAATCATACTATGTCTCACCACTTCTACCAGTGACCTCAGGTCCACATCCCAATCACCTCTCTCCTGGACCATCACAGTAGCCTCTTACCAGTCTGTTTCTACTCTTGCTGCCTTTTAATGTATTTTCAGCCAGAGTGATCCCATTAAACTCAAGTCTGATCAAATTACCCCTCAGCTCAAAATCCTCCCTTGGCTCTCCATTTCATTCAGAATAAAAGCTAATAATATCAAATGGTCACAAGACCCCCCATGATCTAGTCCCCATTCTTCTTTGACCTCATCTACTATCTCTGCCTCCCTTGATCCCTCTGCTCTAGTATATTGACCTCTGAGCTGGTCTTTGAATTTGGGGTATGCTTCCTCTGCAGGTCCTTTGCACTTGTGGCTCCTTGCAGCTAGAATACTTTACCCCCATAAGTTCATACCTCCTTGATAATCCTACACAATGGCATTTTCTTAATGAAGATTTTCCTGGACAGCTCTATATAAATTCCAACAATACCTCCCCACATTCTCCCACATTATGTAAGTATATATACTCACATAATCTATAACCTTCTTCCCCACCTTATTATTTTCCTGTTCTTCTTAAGCAGAACATCTCCCCCTTTTTTTTAGGGGAGTGGGTGGGGAGAAAGAGGGAGGGGTGTCTTTCTCATCTCTTTCAAATGTAAGCTTGGGGAGGACAGTTCACTATGATATGCTTTAGAACAGTACTCAGGATATAATGGACACTCAATAAATCTTGGTTAAATAAGCAAATGACTATATAAATTACACAGCTACAATCTTCCAAGCATTGTTTTAGAGCTGGGAAATAGAAATAGTGGGGTGAGGGGGAGAAGAGTCCTCATCCTCAGGGAACTAACAATCTTCAGAGGGGAAAAATGATATATAGTTATGTCTAATACCATAAACATATGGATATATAATTTAAAATGATTAAGGATGTTAGGAAGGAATATTCTGTTGTTTCCACCCCACCAGGCTGGGGTTTTTTGTTTTGTTTTTGGATGCTATATTAACTGTGAAAGTGTGTCATCCACCTTATGATGATAAATCATTTCTTAGTATCCTCACTTCCCCCTACCAGAACCATCAGCCAGATTTCAAGAAGTCAGAAATATGTGTTTCTGTCCTGTGTTCTAATGTCAAAGGGGATCTCACTCAAATTTTTCACTGATACTATAAGCCTGAGTGACAAACTGGAGAGCTCCTGCCTCTTTCTGTAAATGCAAATCAGCCTTACAGATGGGCAATACTTTCAAATCACTGGAATGCCAACATCTATCCACCTGGTGGAGCAGATTCTGTGGGAGGTGGGGTGTCATGTCTTCTTCTGTTCATGGAGTTTCATGAGTTTTTTTTATGACTAAAAAGGATTTCAGAAGCCCGCCTTGCAATGGTGAGATGCAGATGGCTTTTGGAACATAAAGCTCCAAATCACCAACTTTTCATCATTTCTTCCAGCCCAGCCCTAAATCCACACTCAGTTGCACTTAAAAAGTAGGTGAAAGATCTTGGGGAAAAAGCCACAGAATGCTTGAAGATTACACTAGATGAAATGAATTATCTTTATTGAACCCAGATATAGAGAGGCACTCGCCCATGAGGAATTCCACCACCAGGCCAGAGAGTGTTCTGTCTTGGAAGGGCACACCCTGAACTGTGCTCTTATGTAACTAGAAGGTTTTGTCTTTTCACCTCTTTATTTGGCAGCCATGGATCTGGTTTTCATTGTCTTCACCACATGGTCTCTCCTTGGTGTATGTTGTGATTGTTGACTTACAGAGCATCAAAAAGAAACAAAACAAATCTCCAAACAGCAGAATTTGGCCAGAGCCAAGAGCAACTCTCAGAGTTTGAGCTGAACTTACTCAAAACTGGGCAAGGAGACAGAGGCTTACAAAAATGCCTTTTGTTTGAACCAAAGACTGAAGCCAAGGCATCTGTGTCCAGAAGTGCTTGTGCATGGATGGATCTCCAATCCCAACCTGCACAAAGCCAGCTGGATGAGGCTCTTGGCAGCTGCGTCTCAGAACCGACACAACAACCTGCCTTGCTTCAGCATTCGAGCGTCTCTAGCCCCATGGAGCTTAGAGAGTTCTAACAGATTCCCTCATCCATGGCAATAGATCTTGAAAGTTGAAAATTGTGCTCACATTCCAGGAACACTGCAACCATTAACTCAGTGACACATTAAATTACTCTACTAATTGCATCACCATAATCTCAACTGCCCAAAGATGCCATGCCCGCCAGTAAGACTTCACATTTAAATAATCTAAGCTTCCCCATGTCTCAGGCCGGGTAACCAGCACCCAGCTCAAGAAACAGAATGACTAGTGCCACAGAAGCCTCCGGCATGCCCTCCTAGCCCCTGCATTGCCAAGGGTAACCACGTCCTGTCTTCTAACAGCATAGATGAATCCACGATAGACCATTCAGATCACAGTTACCTTATTATTCTTTGTGCAATCAATAAATTACTTATGTTATACATCTTATTCCCTATCCCACTCACTTCATTCGTTACCCGTTTATAGGCAGCAGAGCTGAGAGACATGAATCCCAGCTGCCAGGGTTTGATTCCCAGCTCGACCATGACTTACCCTCATAACACCTCTGTTCCCTCATCTTTCAAATGAGGGCAACAAACTAGGATTATTATGAGGAGTAAATAAGATAATATGTGTAACACTATCACATAGGAAGCGACCCATAAATTCTTTCCTTACTTACTTCCATCCATTCCTTCCAATCTTTCCTTTTTTTCTTTCAGTCATTCATTCTTTTTAGTTTGTTTTCCTTAGCAGTGTCCCTGGAAGTAGCTTCTGGCACCTCCTCCCTTCGGCAGCTGCCAACATAGCCAGTTCCAGGGCAGGTCCCGGGCAGCTCTGGAGCTCCTGCTGCATTCTCACACCATGTCCCGAGAATAGCTCACAGGGGACAGACCTTCACCCCATGGGGCAGGGGATGGCTGCAAGGCCACAGCTTCCACCCCACCCTCTTGGTGTGATTACCCTCCCCAAGCGTCTAGTTCCAACAGGGCAATCATTGAGTGGAGGGCTCTCCCCTCACAATTTCTTCCCAACCTAAATGGCACTGTCATGACCCCATATTCCCTGGGCATTTCTTCCCTCTCCCTGCCAACCATAACCCCATATCCATGGTATTTCTTCCCTCAGCCTACCCCTCATGACCCCATATTCCATGGGCAATTCCTCCCTCAGCCCACCCCTCATGACCCCATATTCCCTGGGCATTTCTTCCCTCTGCCTGCCAACCATAACCCCATATTCCATGGCACTTCTTCCCTCAGCCCACCCCTCACGGCCCCACATTCTCTGGGCATTTTTTCCCTCAACTCGCCCCTCATAATCCCACATTCCCTGGGCATTTCTTCCCTCAGTCCGCCCCTCATGGCCCCATATTCCCTGGGCATTTCCTCACTCAGCCCGTCCCTAATAACCCCATATTCCGTGGACATTTCCTTCCTCAGCCCGCCTCTCATGACCCCATATTTCCTGGGCATTTCTTCCCTCAGCCCACTCCTCACAACCCCATATTTCCTGGGCATTTCTTTCCTCAGCCCACCCCTCACAACCCCACATTCTCTGGCATTTCTTCCCTCGGCTTGCTAATCAGTTCCCAGGTTCTTTCAGGTTTGTCACTTTTAGATTTCTTAAACCCTCTCTCTACCCACTACCACTGCATTAATTCATTCCAACATCTGTCTTCCTGATTACATACAATACCTTCATAACAGATCCTGCCTCCAATTGGGGTCCTCATCAGTGCATTTCGAGGTACGAGCAGAGCAGTCAAGGGCTCATAAGATCTGCCTTTCCTCCATCCCTGAAAACCCCAGGTCCCCTCCTCCCTTGTTGCCTCAGCCCACACCTGTGATTCTCATCCTGAAGCCTCCCCCTTCTCTTTCCCCGGGTCTGGCTCATGAATGCCTGGCCCCAGATGACTGCCAGGGGAGCAAGTCCCCCTACCAGGGCCCACATGTCCGGGGACGGGAGCTCAGCCATGCACAGCCTGTCTCTGCTGCCCTTGCTCCTGGAAACCGCGTGGTCTGCACATAAGAGAGCAGGTGATGAAGCAGTGCCCATTTTCCAGGCCTCTCCTGACTCCCTGCACACGCTGAGCTATTACAGTACCATGGCAGGCAGGGTGGGGACATGATGACACATGGAAATGTGAGAAATAGTCCTGAACATCCAGGTACATGCCTGGCATCGTGGTCTCGCCAGCCAAGGCTGGAGCAATGGTTTCAGGGTGACTGTGTGCGCCAGCTTGTCTCCTTACTCCGAAGCACCCCCACCCGGGCCGCACCAGCCACCACAGTGCCTGTTAAGAGAGGCTCCTGAGCTCTGGACATCTCAGAGGGAATCAGATGGGAACAGGTTCCCTGATCGGGAAGACCAATCGGGCTGTGGCCGGACTGCCAGGCAGTGCATGGCCAGGCAGTAAAGTGGTGTGTCCCCAGCAGCCTCAGTGCAGTCGCCCAGCAGCCTGCTGCCCCCTCACCTCCCACCAGCCTGTGATGCACCAGCCTTCAGAAATGGAGCACTGGGTGTTATATGCAAACAATGAATCATGGAACACTACATCAAAAACTAATGATGTAATGTATGGTGATTAACATAACATAATAAAATAAAAAAATAAAAAGAAAGTGAGCTCTGAAGCCCCTTCAGTCCTAGATGTGGCCTCACACAGAGGGAAAGAGGACACTTTCCCACTTACCAGAAGAAAGAAAAATCAAAGAACACATGTCATTTAGCAAAATACAGAAAACATAAATATCCATTCAAAGAAACACAAAATAGAGAAAGAGGATTTAAGTAAGAGCAAGTGTATCTGTTATAATAATGTATGTAAATGAGATACATTTGATTGGGGTAAAAAATTACCATGTGCTACGTGAATGAGGATGGTCTTCAGCAAAGCAACTCAGAAAGGCTGGGAAGAGAAACAGGGCAGAGGTGTACCAGGAACCAGCCAGTAGAAATGAAAACAAACCAGGGCCTTCCATATTAAGATAATAAAACTAGTTGAATTTAAAGTTTAAAAGGCATTAAAATTACACTAAAACCACATCATAACAATGAAGTATATAATCCAGGAAAAAATTGGACTGTCATAATCCTTTATGTGTCCAATAACATAGCATTAAGTATCAAGCAAAAAAAAAAAAAGCTATAAATGGAAGAAAAGGACACCTCCTTATAGATGTTCTCATTATCAAAAATAGCTTCCCCTCCGGCACAGCAAAGGAAACCATCATCAAAACGAAAAGGCAAACTACTGAACAGAAGAAAATATTTGCAAATCATCTGAAAAGGGGCTAACACCCAAAATATATAAAGGACTCATACAACTCAATAACAACAACAAAAAAAATCCAGTTAAAAACTGGGCAGAGGATCTAAATAGACATTTTCCAATGAAGACATACAGATGACCAACAGATACATGAAAAGATGCTCAACATCACCAGCCATCAGGGAAATACAAATCAAAACCACAATGTTGGCGAGAATGTGGAGAAGCAGGAACTTTTGTGCACTGTTGGTGGGAATGTAAATCAGTACAGCCACTATGGAAAACAGTAAGGAGGTTCCTCAAAAAATTAAAAATAGAACTACTCTATGATCGAGCAATTCCACTTCTAGGTATTTATCCAAAAAAATGAAAACACGAACTCAAGAAGATATATGCACCCCATGTTTATTGCAGCACTATTTACAATAGCCAAGACAGGAAACAACCTAAGTATCCATTGATGGACCAATGGATAAAGAAAATGTGATGATAGATAGATAGATAGATAGATAGATACACATTGGAATATTATTCAGTGATTTAAAAAAATGAAATCTTGCCATTTGCAACAACATGGATGGAACTTGAGGGTATTGTGCTAAGTGAAACAAGCCAGACAGAGAAAGACAAATACCATATGATCTCACTTACATATGGAATAAAAAAAAATCCAAGCTCATAGATACAGAGGACACAGATTGGTGGTTGCCAGGGGCAGAAGGGTGGGGAGTGGGCAAAAGGGGTCAAAAAGTACAAACTTCCAGTTATAAGAAAAATAAGTCTTTTTTCCTTTTTTTAAGTAAACCCCATGCTCAGCGTGGAGCCCAATACAGGGCTTGAACTCACAACCTTGAGATCAAGACCTGAGCTGAGATCAAGAGTCCAACGATTGACCAACTGAGTCACCCAGGCTGCCCAAGATAAATAAGTCTTTTTTAAGTTTTACATGGGGATGTAATATATAGCATGATGACTATAGTTAATAACACCATATTGTATATTTGAAAGTTGCTGAGAGAGTACATCTTAAAAGTTCTCATCACAAGAAAAAAATTATTTTTGTAACTATGTATGGTGACAGATGTTAACTAGACTTCTTATGGTGATCATTTCACAATATATACAAATACCAAATCATTATACACCTGAAACTAATATAATGTTATATGTCAATTATACTTCAATTTAAAAAAAAAAATAGCTTCCCTTCCACTTCATTTGCTATGCTCTTGCCCCACTTAGGTTTATTTATTGATACTGATCAGGGTTTGAAATTACATAATTTATGTTTACCTGGTTATTGTCCATCTCCTCCCACTAGACAATAAATTTCACAGAATTCCCAACATCTACAATCATAGTATGTTAAGCATTCAATATATATTTATTGAATGAATCACTTAATAACAATATGAGGGGGAAAAATCTCCAAACTGGAAATGAGAAAGGAAAACTTATTCCAAACACAAAGAACATTAAAGCAATTGTTAGAGAATATTCAATTATCTGGTAAATAAATGAGAAAACTTAGGTAAAATCAAAAAGTTTTCCTAGGAAAATGTTATCAGTATTAACAGAAATATTGGTTTAAAAAAAAAGTATTAGTATATGGCCAGCCAGATAGATAGACAGACAGACATATGGTCAGCCAAATACAGACACACACAGGTCTTTGAATACTTCATATTATTAATTAGAAAAAATATGATTGAAAAGTTAACAGCAAGTCCAATGATTAGGTAGGTAATCATATCTTCAGCTTTAATAGGTTATGCCATATTTTTTTCCAAAATGATTATGTTATACCCCCAACCAGCAATGCTTAAGAGTTCCTACTGTACCAACAGCTGGTATGGTCATACTTTCCATTTTTGCCAAGTTGGGGGATTTAAAATTTTATGTTGTGGTTTTAATTTGCATTTCCCTGATAGCTAATGAGGTTGAGCATTTTCCATATGTTCAATGAGTTTTGGTATTTCTTCTTGTACAAAATATATCTTCAGTTATTTTCCTGTTGGGCTCTTTGTCTTCTTCTTGATTTGTAGTTTTATTTATATATATTAAATACTAACCCTTTGTGGTTATATCTATTGGGAATATCTTTTCTCTTTGGCTTGTCTATTCACTTTCTTCATGGTACCTTTTGATGAATATAAGTTCTTAATTTTAATGTGGTTGACTTTATTAATCTTTCTACTTCTGGTGTGTACTTTTTACGTCTTGTGTGAAAAATCTTTCCAAACTGTGGAAATCATATATATGTCCTTCTAAAAATTTTTAAATCTTGCCTTTCACATTAAAGTTACATACAAATTACTATGATATAATAATGTTCTAAGCATTAACTGGTTTACTCCTCTAACAAACATATCAGGTAGGTATAATTATTATCCCATTATCCTATTTTACAGATAAAGAGATGGGGCACTGAGAGGTTAAATAACTTGAACTAGAAATGATGGAGAGAGAATTTGAACCTGAATTCATGCTATTAACCACTATGCTGGTAAATTTCAAATTTATTATTTTAATCAATTTCTAATGTTATTTTTGGTGTACAGAAATGCAAACAACTTTTGTACATGGATTTTATACCCAGTATCCTTACTAGGCTTTCCTAATTCTCCTAATTTCACTGTATATTCTGTGGGATTTTAACAAATAGACAATAGTATAACTGCCAATTACCATATTTATAATTCTTCCATTCCAATTTTTATTCATCTTAATTACTTTTATAGTTTTCTTGTGAACATTTCAAAGTCTTTATATAGGATTAGAATTCCCAGTTCCTTAAGCATTCAGTCAAACTCCTCATAAAATTAACTAGGCCTAGTATTTTCTTTAAGGGTGAATTTTTTTTTACTAAGAATTCATGTCTTTTACGAACAAATTGATTCAGGTTTCCTATTTCATCTTGCATCAGTTTTGGTCACTTATATTTTCTGTAAATATTTCCACTTCATCCCATTTCAGATATATTATCATAAAGTGTTCATTATATTCCATTTTAATGTCTTTAAATCTTGGTTCTATTTGTGATTATGTCCTCTTTCATACCTGGTTGATTTTTTTAATGCCTTCTCTCTTTTCTTATTCTGTCTTACCAGAACTTTGCCATTTTTTAAAACTTTTCAAAAAAATAAACCTAATGCTGCCCATCTGGTCTATTATATCTTTGGTTTTTACTCCATTAATTTCTACTCTTTAGTATTTATTTTCTTCTATTGGCTAAAAAGTCTGTGTTTTTACTCTTTTCATTTTAATGTAAACATTTAAAGCTATAAATTTCTCTCTAAATATTAGTTTAGCTATAACACACAAGTTTTGATATGTAGTATCTTATTTTTCAGTCCTAAAGAATTTCCATTAAAACTTCTTCTTTGTCCCATGACTTATTTAAAGGTATGTTTTTAAACTACCAAACAGATGATGATTTTATTAAATATCTTTTGAGGTTTGATTTCTTATTTAATTACACTGTGGACTCAGAATCTTATCTGTATAATAATGATTTATTAGGTAAATCCAGGTTTAATATATCTTCCTAGAAATGGAATATTTTATCAATAGTCATCTTCTGTTTCTCCAGTAATGCATTTTTCCTTAAAATCTTTCTTCTGCTGTCATCATCAAGACAGTATGGTACTGGCACAAAAACAGACATATAGATCAATGGAACAGAATAGAGAGGAATGGACCCTCAACTCTATGGTCAACTCATCTTTGACAAAGCAGGAAAGAATGTCCAATGGAAAAAAGACAGTCTCTTCAACAAATGGTGTTGGGAAAACTGGATAGCCACATGCAGAAAAATGAAACTGGACCATTTCCTTACACCACACACAAAAATAGACTCAAAATGGTTGAAAGACCTCAATGTGAGACAGGAGTCCATCAAAATCCTAAAGGAGAACACAGGCAGCAACCTCTTCTACCTCAGCCGCAGCAACTTCTTCCTAGAAACATCGCCAAAGGCAAGGGAAACAAAGGAAAACTGAACTATTGGGACTTCGTCAAGATAAAAAGCTTTTGCACAGCAAAAGAAACAGTCAACAAAACCAAAAGACAACTGACAGAATGGGAGAAGATATTTGCAAATGACATATCAGATAAAGGGCTAGTATCCAAAATCTATAAAGAACTTATCAAACTCAACACCCAAAGAACAAAGAATCCAATCAAGAAATGGGCAGAAGACATGAACAGATATTTTTCCAAAGAAGACATTAAATGGCCAACAGACACATGAAAAAGTGCTCAACATCGCTTGGCATCAGGGAAATCCAAATCAAAACCTCAATGAGATATCACCTCACACCAGTCAGAACGGCTAAAATTAACAAGTCAGGAAACGACAGATGTTGGCAGGGATGCGGAGAAAGGGGAACCCTCCTCCACTGTTGGTGGGAATGCAAGCTGGTGCAGCCACTCTGGAAAACAGTATGGAGGTTCCTCAAAAAGTTGAAAATAGAGCTACCATATGACCCAGCAATTGCACTACTGGGTATTTACCCCAAAGATACAAAAGAAGGGATCAGAAAGGATATGTGCACCCCGATGTTTATAGCAGCAATGTCTACAATAGCCAAACTGTGGAAAGAGCCAAGATGTCCATCGACAGATGAATGGATAAAGAAGATGTGGTATATATATACAATGGAATATTATGCAGCCATCAAAAGGAATGAGATCTTGCCATTTGCAACGACGTGGATGGAACTGGAGGGTATTATGTTGAGCGAAATAAGTCAAACAGAGAAAGACATGTATCATATGACCTCACTGATATGAGGAATTCTTAATCTCAGGAAACAAACTGAGGGTTGCTGGAATGGGGGTTGGGGTGGGAGGGATGGGGTGACTGGGTGATAGACACTGGGGAGGGTATGTGCTCTGGTAAGCGCTGTGATTTGTGCAAGACTGTTGAATCTCAGATCTGTACCTATGAAACAAATAATGCAATATATGTTAAGAAAAAAGAAAAGAAGAAGATAGCAGGAGGGGAAGAATGAAGCGGGGGAAATCGGAGGGGTAGACGAACCATGAGAGACGATGGACTCTGAAAAACAAACTGAGGGTTCTAGAGGGGAGGGGGGCGGGAGGATGGGTTAGCCTGGTGATGGGTATTAAAGAGGGCACGTTCTGCATGGAGCACTGGGTGTTATGCACAAACAAGGAATCATGGAACACTACATCTAAAACTAATGATGTAATGTATGGGGATTAACATAACAATAAAAAAATTTTTTAAAAAAATCTTTCTTCCGGTACTACTGTAATGTTACCAGGTCTCCTTTAGTTAGCATATACCTAGTATATTTTTCCACCCTTGTTTTTCAAACTTTCAGTGTTCTTATGTTTTAGGTGGGTCTCATAAACATTTTATGGCTCGATTTTGTTTTTTTCAGTCTAATATGCATTTTTTTAAGATTTTATTTATTTATTTGACAGAGAGAGACACAACGAGAGAGGGAACACAAGCAGGGGGAGTGTGAGAGGGAGAAGCAGGCTCCCCGCTGAGCAGGGAGCCCGATGCGGGGCTCGATCCCAGGACCCTGGGACCACGACCTGAGCCAAAGGCAGACACGCAACGACTGAGCCACCCAGGCGCCCCTAATATGCATTTTTAAATAAACAGAAAACATCATTTACATTTATCGTGATTATGGATATTTTTACTTATTTCTGCCATATTATGTTTGTGCTTTTTATTTGGCTTTCTTTTTCTATTTTTTTCCTTTATTTTCCTTCTTTTGGACTAGTAGAGGTTTTGGGTTTTGTTTTTCATTTCTCATTTCATTTTTCCATATACTGACTTGGAAATTCTATATTTCATTTCCATACTTTCAAATGGTTATTCTTTAAATTTTTACAGATAACTATAACTGAAAACAGTTTAGGTTATACCAGCACTTTTATATTTCTCCCAAATAATTAAAGGACTTCAGAGTGTTTTAAATCTGCTCACTCCATTCCCAGCTTATATGCTCTTATTTGACAGTATTTTAGTTTTATTTTGTTCTCTTTTAAATACTACCAATTGGGCATTATTAATAGAGCTTGTGTTTATGTACATTTTCTCTCATTTTTACTGTTTTCTTTGTTCTC
The DNA here is from genome assembly GCF_002201575.2 of Neomonachus schauinslandi. Classification (NCBI taxonomy): domain Eukaryota; kingdom Metazoa; phylum Chordata; class Mammalia; order Carnivora; family Phocidae; genus Neomonachus; species Neomonachus schauinslandi. The sequence goes on from NC_058408.1 coordinate 116,767,788, forward strand.
CATTTCTTCTTGCATCAGAGACCTTCCTTATGAGATCATTTTCCGTCTTCCTAAAGTGTATCTTCTAGAAGTTTCCTTAGTGGTGTTCCATTTGCCTTTCCTCATTCTTAAAAAGTAACTCCACTGGGTATGCAATTTTATATCAGTCCTTTGATCTTACTATCTCCCCTTTCTCACTGAAACATTATCATATAGCTGTTAAGACCACTGACTCTAGGGGCGCCTGGGTGGCTCAGTTGGTTGAGCGACTGCCTTCGGCTCAGGTCATGATCCCAGGGTCCTGGGATCAAGCCCCGCATCGGGCTCCCTGCTCGGCGGGAAGCCTGCTTCTCTCTCTCCAACTCCCCCTTCTTGTGTTCCCTCTCTCGCTGTCTCTCTCTCTGTCAAATAAATAAATAAATAAATAAATAAATAAGACCACTGACTCTACCCAAAGAAAATGAAAACACTAATTTGAAAAGATATATGCACCCCTATGTTTATGTTAGCATTATTTACAATAGCTAAGATATGAAAGCAACCTAAGTGTCTGTCAATAGATGAATGGATAAGGAAGATGTGGTATATACACAATGGAATATTACACACCCATAAAAAGAATGAGGTGTTTTTTGTTTTGTTTTGTTTTTTTTTGCCATTCTGACAACATGGATGGACCTGGAGGGTATTATGCTAAGTAAAATAATCCAGACTGAGAAACACAAATACCATATGATTTCACTTATATGTAGAATCAGAAAACCAACACAATTGAATAAACAAACAAGAAAAGCAGAATCAGACCTATAAATACAGACAACAAACTGATGGTTGCCAGAGGGAAGGCAGGTGGGAGATACAGGTTTCCATTTATGGAATAAATAAGTCACTGGAATAAAAGGCACAACATAAGGAACATAGTCCATACTGTAATGCATCATATGGTGACAGACAGTAGCTACACTCTTGGTGAGCATAGCATAACAGAGAGAGAAGTTGGATCGTCATGCTGTAAACCTGAAACTAATGTAACATCGTGTCTCAGCTATACCAGAATAAAAAAATTAAAAACCACTGAATCTAAAGCCATTCTACCTGAATCTGAATCTTGACTCTGCTTTGGGTCCCCTTTTCTATAAAGTGGGCCAAAGAATAATAAAGCTTACCTCATAAGATTTTGTGAAGATTAAGTTAGCTGACAGTTTAAAAGCCACCTAGGACTGTGCCTGGCTCCTAGGAATGGTCTGCTATTATTGTCTGATTTTTGCAGCTGAGAAACCAGCTCTAGTTGCCATTCCATTAGAGGTACCATATTTCATCAAAGTCAACATATAACCACTTTTCTATTTTCTATTAAGAAAGAAAAAAATACTGCTAATTAAACTATAACACAATGTTTTCTTGTTCATAGATTATGAATGTAAATACCTTAAATTGTTAAAGAAAATGTTCCTTTTAGATTTGATGAAATGTGGTGGCAATATTTTGTTCTCTATCTCTTAGCATTTAAGATCTTTCCTTTCTTTGAGGTTCTGGATTTTTCCTATGAAGTTTCCCAGTGAGGATTTTTTTAATATTGTCTCAGTTTTCTTGAGCTTTCTGAACCTAGGGATTGATTTTTTTTTTTCCTTTATTCCCCCACTCCACTCAGAAGTAATTTCCCTTTGTGAAGACATCACCTTTCCCCTCTCCTGTACCAGGAAGAGCTGATGACTCTTATCACTGGGGATGACACCAACTTGAGTCTGCATAAACAAACCTTACTAACACTTATCTTCCATTAATTTCCCCATCTGTCCACCTTCCCACAATTTGCCACACCTAAAAGCCCAAACACCTTTCCCTTGTCATTTCTCCACAATTTATTGTTCTTTGTTAAAATGTTCTATAGCCCCCCCCCCCCACCCCGGTTGACCAGCTCTTTGGGTTTTCACTTCTTTCTTGTGACGCTCCCTTATGCATGTGTAATAAACTCTTTTCTCCCGTTAATCTGCCTTTTGTCAATTTAATTCACAAAACCCAGTCACTGAATATAAGAGGGTAGAGTTTTTTCTTCTCCTACACTGTGTTCCAATAAAACATTAGAAAATCAGGTAGCAGGCTGGACTTGGCGTGTAGGCTGGAATTTACACACCCTTGCTGTAGACTCTATGGCTGAACTGTGCACTATGGTAGCCACTAACTATTTAAATTTGTGGCGACTTAAAGTTAAATTTAAAGTAATAAAAATTAAATAAAATGCACATCTTAGTTCTTCAGTCATCCTAGTAACATTCAAGTGTTCAACACCCACACACAGGTACAAATACGGAGCCCTTCCATCTGCACAGTTCACAGTTTGGTTGAAGAGTGCTGCTCAAGAGAAGGGCTATTTCCCAGGTTTATCCAATGAAGTTCTCTTTTATGCAGAGCTAATTGCCCTGGAACCTTGATTAGACCCCAGGATTTCTCTTTTATCCCATTGTGAAATCTAGAAAAAGCCATCCTCCAGGTCTTACTCTTTATAGGGGTTAACTGCCTGCCTCCACCCCACCCCCAGGGCAAAAACTGGATGAGGTTTGCTTAACTTTCCAGCTCTGAACCTCCTCATTTCTGGCCACTAAAGATGGCCCTTATTTTCAGATGTGTTTAACTATGCATTAAATAGAGATGATCTCTATGTATGGTCTTTCCAGATATCTAGTCAGTCATACTGCCAAAAATGGAAATCGCATTACTGGGTTTTGCCATAGAGCACCTTTTTTCCTTCCTTTCTTCTTTTTTCCTTTCTTCCTTCCTTCCTCCTTCCTTCTCTCATTTTCCTTCACTTCCCTTCCTCTTCTCTTTTTCCTTTCTTCCTTCTTTCTTTCCTTCTTTTTTTCCTTCCTATGTTAGAAAGTATGGAGAGGAAGTCCGACTCCTATGACTAACTGGAAAGTCTTTCATTCTTAGGCAAATACTAGAAAAAATATTATCTCAGGCAATAGCAGGAGGGATCTGACCTGATTGCAACAATTTGACACCACATTCCAAACACTGGTTTGCATTTGAAATACAAATGGCTATTTCCAGGAATGTGGTTTCTTTTTTTTTTTTTTAAGATTTATTTATTTATTTTAGAGAGAGAGAGTGGGGGTTGCAGAGGGAGAGAATCTTCAAGCCAACTCCCCTCTGAGCACAGAGCCCAACTCGGGGCTTGATCCACGACCCATGAGATCATGACCTGAGCCAAAACCGAAGGTTGGACACTTAACCAACTGAGCCACCCAGACACCCCCAGGAATTCTGTTTCTAATGGGTTGGTCCTTAGATGATAAAACTGATCACTTCTAAGGAATAATTGGCCAGGGTTTAATTGAGGACAATGTGAAAGAACATTCTATTACTCAGTGAGTAAATTCTTAGTCCTTTGGGAGGATTTAAAGGGAAGGAAAATGGAAGCAATTCTGGGGTGGAAAGAAAACAGTACCTTTTCCCAGTGGGACCCAGGTTGGGATGCAGCTGAGCTTCCAGTATCTGGACAAATAGCGAAAGTTGGGAGAAGACAGTGGAGCAGCAAAATATCTAGAAGCTAATAGGTGTGAGATGAGTTAGGAAGTGGTCTCATACCTGGGGAAAGTCTTGTGGACCCAAGCAAGAAGACCCTTGTTTTCCTTCTTTGATGTGGAAATTGGTGAAAGGCGATAGTTGTGTGAGACATATAAGAAAACCAACCCTTAACTTAAATTCTGAACTTTTAAGGTTTATTATGGTTTGTTTGGTTTTTAAGATTTTATTTATTTATTTGAGAGAGAGGGCATGGGGGGATAGAGGGCAGAGGGAGAAGGAGAAGCAGACTCTCTGCTGAGCAAGGAGCCCAATGCAGAGGGGGGGTGGGGGGAAAGGCCCTTAATCCCAGGATCCTGAGATCATGACCTGAGCTGAAAGCAGCTGCTTAACTGACTGAGCCATGCAGGTGCCCCAGTTTATTATGGTTTGTATTAATCAAAATTCTTTATGATTTATTTCAAGTGAGGAACTACCAACTGCTCAACAGGATGCTTACAATGCAGGGGGGTTGGGGGGATGCATGCCTGATAAATTATATACTTTTGACAGTAGCTATTATTTTGAGTATCTACTCCCTGCCAGGGACTGCACTAAGCACTTCACATATACTTATTCTAATCCAAAACAACAACAACAGAAAAGAACTTACAAGGTGGGTCATATTTGCCACATTTTATAGAATCAACAGTATCCTTATGGCAAGAATATTTTGGTTAGAAGGTAAAGTCATGTATTTGAATTTTTAAATCACCAGTTGAACTCTTTTGCCGTTAGTTGTTTTACTAGAAAATGCACCCAAACGACAGCATTCACTTGCAATGAACCCTTATCTGTAGTCCCTGGCGCTGCTACTGTTTGGTCCCAAAGTCCTAAAGGCAGAGCCAGTCTCCGGGACACACTGCAGCTCTCAGGCACTGCTTCAAGATGAGAGCTGCGGTTTGCTCAGTCCTTCCTCTCCTTGGAGTAATGGAGAGCTTCCAGATTCTTACTGAAATCGGAATGGGCACATAAAAGCATAGGTTGGCAAAAGAAGTCTAAGAAGATGCATTTGATGGGCCACATTCAAGCAGCCTCTTAGAGACAACACGATGGTTACACTGTGGCAGTGGCCAATCATGCCAATTGCCCAGGAGACTGCAGGCTACAGTGTTGTCTTCTTGTGGCTCAGCCCCGGGCTGGCCTGGGTTTTTTGTACTCCGACAGGGCCAAGTGGTCCGAGTCCAGGCCTGGGTGCCAGACTCCTGGATTTGGATCCCACTCCAAATTGTGTCACCTTCGGCAAAGGATGTAAATCTCTCTGTGCCTCCACTGGCTCATCTGACAAACATGAACATTAAGGCTACTTAGCTGTCGGGACTATATTACATGAAATAGAACCTAGAGAAGAAGATCCATGCTTGGTACAGGTCAGCTGAGCTCTGGTGAAGGAGACCTTCACCAAAGGCAACCAGATCCAGGGATCTATGCACGACACGCGCTGTAAATCTCACGTGTGCTGGGTGCAAAGACTGAGGAAACAAATGTGCAGATTTACGGGGAAAGTGCTCCCGTTTTCCAGACTGGTTTGCAAAAAGCCTTCCCTTGTGTTCAGAGGGGCCACCTGGACAGGAAGTCCTGAAGCCGCACGGGGACCCAGACACGCTGCGCTAGAGCAGTGAATGCTTCGACACCCGAGGGGCGAGTAGAGACCCCCTGACTGAACACAGCTTTCTGATACAGGCTGTGTGCCATTTCTCCTCCCTCGCTGCTTTCCCAGGCCCCAGCATTTTGTTTCTTGGGGGGAGGGGGGGCGGCAATATCACAGTTAGTATATATTTTCTCTTCTCTCCTTTCCTTTCTCATAAAGAAGGTGAACTCCCCAGCAGGTGTAATCAGCCTATAGTTATACAATCTGAAAGCAGCGGGGAAATTCCTTTTACAATGCCTGTCAGGATCATCTATAAATATTATTGAGGGGAAGCCTCTCCAGGAGGAAAAACATGAGTGATAGGCAGTAGTGAATGTTCCTGAAGAGTATTCCTGGGATGTGCTGGTTTCCCGTTGCTAAGAAAGCATGCTCATGGAAGCAGTCCGGGCCCCTTCTAATGTGCTGGAAAGGGCTCTCTGCAGTTGTGAATAAGCACAACATCATTGGGAGGAGAAAAAGCGAAATCTAGACTTTCAAAGGTGTCTAGAACAGAATGTTCTCTCAAATTAGCGAATGTCCATCCCAGCCCTCCCTCCACCTGCTCAGGAAGGAGGTGTCTGCCTCTTCCCACTCTGCTTTCAGATGCTCCCCTCAGCACTCTCCTCTGAGAAGTTGCTTTTATGCCAGGAAGATTCTTTGTGACTTTATTAACTCTGAATCTGGAATGATAAATGAACATTCTGGGAAGAAAAGGACACTTTGGAGGGGCTGGAGTGGGGTGATGTTAAAGAGGGGTGTTCAAACAGCTAACCAACCTGAGACAACCTGAGGAACCAAAGGGGATTCAAAGCAACATTTGCAGCTCTGTGGCTTCTGCTCATCCTTCCCTTCCTCCTCCTCATCCTCCTGCTACTCCACTTCTTCTCCGAGAAATACAAGAACTTGATTATTTTGAAATAACTGCTGGTAGCTGGACTGTGTTCGTGTGACCACAACACCACTCTGGGACTGAACCACAAGGGTCTCAGCTCTTTTTAAGTGTTACATAATAACAAGGAAACCATGAGATGTTAAATCAACTTCAGAACAAGTTTCTTCCCATAACCTCCTGGACAACATCCCAAGCAAGGTCTCTAAGTTGGCAGGATGAGGTGTATGTTGCCCAATAGTTTAAGACTATTCTTATTTATGTAGAAAAGGTACTAGAAGACTGTTTTTGGCAGGTAGAAAGCCATCAAAGCAAAACAAAACAAAAACAAACCAAAAACAAAACGAAACATTTTGAAGTAAATGAACCAGAACAGCTTGGTGAGAAATAGATATGCAATGGCATTTGGAACAAAATTTTCGGGATAGTGCTTGTTTGAGAATAAATTTTGCTGGTCCCGTTGCCCTTTAAAATTGCTTTATGGGTAGGATGTGAATCAAAGGATGTGTCCACACAGTTCCAAACACATGAGTAAAACAATTTAATTCAGTTACAAAAGTTTGCTTTTGCATACATAGTGTCAATTGTCTAGATATCTGGAATCCTGTATCTGTTTAATTTGAGCTTTTTTGTTGAAAGCAGGTAAACATTGCCAAATTTTATAATGAGGTGAATTTTCAGTCTCACACGTTAACCTTATTCTTCCCACAGTCAGACAAGAGCATCCAGAGAGATACTAGAGAAAGGCCTCTTAAATAAAAGCATAGAAATAATGCCTTGTGCTTATATCACAGTTATGCTAAGTGGTTCCAAATATATTAGATAGGCTCAGTGTGTGCTGAAACTTCTTTGTCATTGAAGACAGCAAATAAAATTAGAAAAAGAAAATACAAACTATGATGTCAATATATTTGTAATAGGACCCAAGTCTGTGACTCTTTCCTTATAACATTATAAAATATGATACATTTCTCCAAAAACGTCACAACTTGTGTATGTAGCAAAAACACACCAGAAACAGCATTTTGAAAACACCAGTGACAACATCGTTAAAACACTCTGAGATTATGCTTTTAATATTCTCTATTAGGGCCTCTCGGCTCCCATAATTTCCCCCAAATAGCATTATGAAGTCATGTAAGGGTAGTCAAACAGAAACAAAATTATTGAAAATATCCTCCAAAAAGATGAAAAGATGCCAAAAATCACAGAAGGACTTAATAACCATAGTATTTACAACGGAAAATAATGCTTCTGCCAGAAACAGTACTCTTTTTATTAGCCAGGCATTTTTTTCATGTTTAATTTTATATACAGGCTTTTTGCCTGGATTTATCATTAAACTACTTTCCTCTCAACCTCCTCTAAGTTGTGCTCCCCTGCTTTTATTCATACCAAATCATTTTAATTCTGTATCAAATAAAAATAAGCAATAAAAGTAAAAGCTAACTTCTATATAATGGTGATTGGGTCCAGTTCTCATCATTGAAACAAGCCTAGCAGCTAGATACTATTATGTCACTTTTTATAGATGAGAGTGCTGAAGCATAGAGAGGTTAAGTAATTGCCCCCAAGGTCACACAGCTGCTAAATGGCAGAGCTGGGATTTGAACCCAGGCAGGCTGGCTCCAGAGCCCAAGCTTTCATCACTCTCAGAAAGCAGCCCAATGATTTTAGTCCAAAGACATCAATTTTGAAAATCACAGGATCTATTTTCCCTTTGGACAAATCTTTCCCAAGCACAATTAGACTCATGTTTTAGCATCTGTACCCAAGGCACAAAGGCAAAAGGCAAATGCAAATCAATATTGGTTCTAATCCTGAAAGATTCAGACTCCTTGGGTAAGAGGAAGTTATAGAAATTCCATCTGTCATTTGACAAGGGGAAGAGCTGAGCTCCCACTGGGGCACCTTCTCAGTGTCCTCCCTGCCATCTGCCTCCCACCTCTGTGCACACTGATGGGGAACCACAATGCACTGGGACACCTGTGCTGGTGGGAGTGGGGTGGGGGGCTCCTCTGAAGGTTAAGTGTGGGCTCTGCTGACACACCTGTTCCCTCCCTTCCAAAGGCAGGTGGGCCAGGTTAGATGGTGTCCCCTGAAACACACCAACCCCACATGCCAATCTGGATGGCTCCCCAATACCCAACTTTTCCCAGAATTTGTTAGTTTCTCTCTGTGCAATACCTAGGAGCCAAAGATCGTGTCTTCAAAGCCCAGAGCTCAAATGAGCTCCCAAATGTGACCGAGGCAGGAGCCTGGACATGAACAGGTGAGAAAGCCTCAGTCAGGCAGGCTGGGCAGGGTATGGGCTGCTTTGGCTCCCACCCCATAGCATCTCCTCTCATATCCTTATCTAATCCCTCATTCCACAAGCGTTTATCCATCCCTCCCAGCGACCTCATGCTATTGTGCACATGATGGATCAAACTCTGGTCCCTTAAAATGCACCCAGCTTAGGTTAAATGAGACATAAACTTACATTAAAATTCAATGCACGAAATCTTGCCATTTGCAACAATGTGGATGGAACTAGAGAGTATTATGCTAAGTGAAATAAGTCGATCAGAGAAAGACAATTATCATATGATCTCACTGACATGAGGAATTTGAGAAACAAGACAGAGGATCATAGGGGAAGGGAGGGAAAAATGAAACAAGATGAAACCAGAGAGGGAGACAAACCAGAAGAGACTCTTAATCTCAGGAAACAAACTGAGGGTTGCTGGAGTGGAGGGGAGTGGGAGGGATGGGGTGGCTGGGTGATGGACATTGGGGAGGGTATGTACTATGGTGAGCACTGTGAATTGTGCAAAACTGTGGAATCACAGACCTGTACCCCTGAAGCAAATAATACATTATGTTAATAAAAAAAAATTCAATGTGTGGAGCAGCATTATACTGCAGTTTTTTACAAAGCCCCAAGGGAGCAGAAAGTGATCTGTCCCAGCCTGGGAAGCTAGGGAAAACTTCCTGCAGATGGTGGCCCTCTAACTGAAGGACAAAGGTCAAGATGTGACCTTCTACACATCCCCAAACTGCCAGGCAGAACTGCATCTGCCTCACTCCATAGCATCAATGCACACTTACCCTGTGCAGGGCCCATAACATGCAAACAACACACAAAGGCCAACGAGACACCGGCCTGACCCTGGAGACACCCGGGAATGAGCAGGAAGAGGAAACATGCAGGCAACTTGAACTGAAGCTGAAGCTCATCATTCATTTCTTCAGCCAACACTGACTGCATATGCACTGCCTGCTGGGGGAGGGCTGGATGTGCAGGCTGGGATGACAGGCAGACCTGAGAGCATGTTCCCGGAGCATCAGTGGGGACAGCTGTGACCTCAGAGGCACAACCACCTGTGTCAGTGCCCTGGAAACACACTGGCTGCTGGGAGTGTGGGGCCTGGCATGGGCTGCGCGTGGACGGGGAGGTTTCCCTGGGCAGATGACCACTGTGCAGGGAGAGGACAGGAGGCCACAGGGGACAGTCCTCTGCAGAACCAGCCTGGGGATGAAGCACTGGCTGGAAAGGGAGGCTGGAGGCATCCTAAGTTGCTGAGCCATGTGGTCAGGCTTCTGTGTTACTCTTTCCATGGCCAGAGGAGTAGAAGAGGGGAGAGGCAGTGAAGGTAGGAAGAGATGGAGATGAGACATTGAGGAGGTAAAATGAGCAGCATCAAGAGGAGGGGCAGGGTGAGAGGAACCCCAGGAAGACTCCCATTGTTCCTGCATCACTGAGCCCTTTGCTCTTTCATGCTACAGCTTCTCATGGATGTTCCCCTGACTTAATCATTAGCGAGCCATGCAAGCTTCAGGGAGGGTCTGTAGAGGAAACACCTTCAGGGCTGTGCATGTGCGGAAATATTCTCTTGCATTCATATTTGCATGCAGATGTCCAATGGCAGAGAGAAGGCTAAAATTAGCCTGGGTTTCGTAGAGAATTTTGTTTCCAATTTTAATGCCAGGGGGTCATAGGATTCACTTTTTATGCATTCTATCCTTGGCTTCCTGTGTTTTTCTGAAGATAACAAGGGTGCTTTTCCCCCTAAACATTTCTTTTCTAATCTACTCATCAGCTTCTTCTAGTTATCAAGGCAACACCTAGTTTCCATCGTGCCCCCATCTCCTCCCAGGCTGCACAGTGCATTTTCTTTTTCCCTCCTTTTCCCTTCAAGTGAGTATGGCAGTGGTCTAGCTCATCGTTCGCAAGCAGACAAGGCACATGGCCTAGGTGTGAAGTAACCAAAATGTCTGGATTGTGTGTGGGTTATCTATCACCATCTGACCAATGTCCCCATACCAGGGACATCACACAATGACTATTTTATTATGCTCTCAGATTCTGTGGCTCAGGAGCTCAGACAGGAACCAGTGGAAATGGCCTGTCCCTGCTGAGGTTTCTCCATCCACTCATCTGGCATCTGACTTGGATGACCCAAAGGCTGAGGTCAGCAAGGTCTGTCACCTGCAGCATCCGCATATGGCCTCTCCGTGTGGCTTCTCATATCAGGACTTTGTCCAGGCTTTGTCCCCAGAGGGAATGTCCTGAGAATAAGCATTCCAAGAGAACCAGGTGGGAGGTTTTGATGATCCAGCCTCAAAGGTGACACCGCTCCCCTTCTGCCACATTCTATTGGTGGAAACAGTCAAAACCCACCCAGACCAAGGTGAGGGCTCAAAGACACCCCCTCTTAGTGAGTTTTTTTTTATTCTTATGTTAATCCCCATACATTACATCATTAGTTTTAGATGAAGTGTTCCATGATTCATTGTTTGTGCGTAACACCCAGTGCTCCATGCAGAACGTGCCCTCCTCAATACCCACCACCAGGCTAACCCATCCTCCCACCCCCCTCCCCTCTAGAACCCTGTTTGTTTTTCAGAGTCCATCGCCTCTCATGGTTCCTCTACCCCTCCGATTTCCCCCGCTTCATTCTTCCCCTCCCGCTACCTTCTTCTTCTTCTTCTTTTTTTTTCTTAACATATATTGCATTATTTGTTTCAGAGGTCCAGATCTGAGATTCAACAGTCTTGCACAATTCACAGCACTTACCAGAGCACATACCCTCCCAAGTGTCTATCACCCAGTCACCCCCTCCCTCCCACCCCACCCCCCACTCCAGCAACCCTCAGTTTGTTTCCTGAGATTAAGAATTCCTCATATCAGTGAGATCATATGATACATGAAAGACCCCCCCTCTTAATAGGAGAAATGTCACAGAATTGGGGGCCATATTTTAAAACTGCCACAGGAGGGCACTGGTAGGATGGCAACATTGCTCCTGAGATTGTGCTGTGGGCTGCCAAATCCCACCCCACCCCACCATTGTATGTCCTGCTCCCCCTACTGGTCTGAGATCAGGCTCAGCCCCTCCCTAGACCCAGCCTCTCAGAAGCTGGGGTCCTTCGCTCCTTCATGTATGGTGCATAGCAGTAGGGACAGGAGGAGGAAAGGGTTACTTAAACCCCTCCAGGCCCACTTGGAGTTAAAGGAGCAGTAGAGGTTCATGTGCATAGTGCCTGGTCTCCTTTCTATGCTGAAGAGACATTTATCTGTTGCACAGCTGCTGGACCAGCCTATCACCCACCTCAATAGTTCTGCTGCCCTTAGTCTTATTCTTGCAAGTCTTTAGAAACCCCCCATCCCGCTCCCAGAGCTCTCTCCCATTCTCTTCTTACCTACAACCCTTTACTTGATGCATCTACAAACCTTAGAATGCCAGACAACTCAGCCATTCCCCCTCCTGCCATGTTACAGACCCACAGTCCCCAGTTTGCTTGCTTTTCTTTGTTTCCTTGAGGAAATTGTCCAGGAAAAAAAATATATATATATATCCTCTATTATTCAGAGCGGAAGAGGGGTTTTCTAGCTCCCTGCTTTTCTCTACTATGTTTCTGGTTTCAAAGAAAGCAAAGTCTCGTAGGAAGTTTGGGGGATTTCACTATGTAATTATATATATATATATATATATATATATATAACTCTAAGTGATAGGATAAGGAAGTGGTAAAAACCTTAGAAAGTCTAATTCCTACTCAGAATAAATAAGAAAAATCGTTTCCCCCCATACGCTAGTGATAATCTCAAGACTTATCAGAAAGTCAGCAACTTTTCTGCAGCAGAGAACTCTGGATGTGTGGGGAGTAGTCCAGGTCAGTGCTGAAGGAAAAGGCAGAGCTGGGCTGAGTGGTGTCCCTTTCTTCTCCTGAACTGACTCAGTAGGCTTTGAGATGGCTCTGGCAGGGCCCTGAGGGACATTGATCATAGCAACTCCCAGTGGTGCTATGTTTCCTGGGGTAGAGGGGCTAGAAAATGGGAACAAAAGCAGCCCCCTGGGGTCCTTGGGACACACAGTGTTTCACAGAAAGTTATTTTTTCCTCTTGGTCTAGCTGAAACTGACACCATCTTCAAGGTTTGACTCAAGTCCAAGTAATTGTCCCTGGTGACCCCAGACCACAGGAATGTCACCAGTCTCTCCACTCAGATAGCACTGTTAGAGCACATGGACAACACCTAGTTGTGTGTGCTTCCCCAGATGTCCTTTTTCTTCACCCCATGTCTTCACCTAGATGGTGAGATTCCTGAGTAGCAGGATTTTATCCAGTATCACCCAGAGTGTGAAATTTCATTGAAAACTGATATGCAAAACAACGGTACTGCCAGGAGGGCATGTCTGAAGGAGTCACTGGTTTGCCGACTGAAGGCCTTTAAAGGGGATGCCGCTCCTAGGAAGAACACATGGTCCTTCCTTGACTTGCCCAGAGTCCCCACATCCAACTCATTCTTCATGCTGAATGAGATTCTCTTGCAGTGTTCAATTTATGTAATGCATGACCCTAGTTATCTTTCTTTTTGTGAAGCTTCATCAAGACTAAAAAGAAATGCTCATTCTGGGGCATCTTCCAGAGTCTGGGAAGAATTTCTCTCAGGGTTTTGGGAAGACCGAGAGCATTAAAGGGTCCACTAATCCCTTAGTTATGGAATTTCACAACCAATGGAAAAAAACAAATGACTGCTTCTGGAAGTTCCGTGATGAACCGCAGAGCCCCTCCATACATCTTATAGGCTCACAGTGTGCCAAATAACTCCAGATTCAGAGAGAAAGCTCAGAGGCTGCAATGTCTATAGCAAAGGCCAGCTGTCGTTTTTTAAAGAGAAGAACACTAATTTCCAAAAAGCTAAACCAAAGTTATTTAGTAATGGAATCATTAATCTACTCTTTGGTGACCTCTCCAACTCATTTTCCCTGCCTATAAATTGCCTATAATCTCTGTGAAACTGTTTTTAACTTCAAGGTGCCTTTATCAAATGGCCTTACCCGGCCTCCTCCACATTCTCACCAACACCAACGGAGGAAGCTGTACCCTCCATGACCCTCTCAGCTTCGCTTCCGGCCACACCCTCTTTCTGCGCCCCCGAAATTAAGGCCACCAGTGGGGTGGCCAGCTCCAGAGAGGAGAGGCCAGGCAGAGTTGACTCGCCCCTGTGGTTCCCACTTAGGCCTGGAACCACCTTCTCCCTTTGGCCCAACTGTGGCCACTGACTGTAGACCCAGAGGCCGCTCGGCCCCATGGTGATCGGAGTAGAAGGGCTGGGCTTGCTGATCCTGCTCTCTGAGCCTAGACCTATGCTCTCCCGTTAGACTTTAATCCATTATAAACTCTGTCTTAAGTGCTACCTTAAAACTTAGCACGGGCCATTTTATCTCTGGTTCTGGGGAAAGAATCTTGTCTAACATCTAAGCCTTCCCTGTGAAACCTGTCTTGCTGTGTCTCCACCAAGACAGCCTCGGAGGCGCTCAGCTTCCACCCTCCAGCGTCCGGATTATTGGTGTTCTGCTCACAGCCCAGCTGGCACACACCTTCCGTCTATGCCCATTCCCACCTTTCCCTAGACAGAAGCTTCGTTCTCACCATGTGTCACTGTCACTGTCACCAACCAGGCACAGCTCTGGCACCAGAGAGTTCGAGCACTTTGCCAGGAAGACAGCAGCTGTCCATGTCTTCTAGCTCCAAGAAGGCAAGCTCACAGTGGCTCGGGAGCTCTCCAACATGGCAAAACTCCCCTGCGGGCAAGACCTCATTTTGATTCTTTTCATTACAAGGAGATGGAAATGTCAGGAAAAATCGTCTTTAATATCACCAAATTTGGTGACAAGGAATACTCAGACATCACCTTCAGTGATCCAGAACCGAATCAGCTTGCAAACAGTGGGGGAGTTGGGGATGGACCTGCTACCAAAGCTGAGCCTCAGTAAGGTAAGCCAGCAACCAACCATTCCAAATGTGGTGAAGGGGTTCTGGCACCTTTTATTACTTTTATTAGGACTGAACTGATGGGTCAACAGTGACATCCAAGCACAATTCTCATATCATTTGGGGCTGGTTCAATAGAGACACCCAATCAAAACTCTCTTATCTCATGCAGGAAATGGCTTTTTTCTTTCTGTTATTCCAGAAGCATTATAAAGGGAAGCATAAATAATTTCTAGGAAAAAAAGAGACTTCTCCCAGAGCACCTACAAATATCCACATCCCTTTCCTCTGTTGCAGTCTGCAAAATCCATCTTCTATGAAGAGGCCCACAGCCCCTCACTCTTCCTTGCTTAAGAACAAAAAACACAATCACTGCTGTTACCCACATCTTCTTCAAATGCCAAGGAAGAATTGTTATACAGGCATTTCAGAGCTCCATAGGGTCTCCTACAAAAATGCCAGAACAGGGCGCCTGGGTGGCTCAGTTGGTTAAGCGGCTGCCTTCAGCTCGGGTCGTGGTCCCGGGGTCCTGGGATCGAGTCCTGCATCGGGCTCCCTGCTCAGCGGAGAGCCTGCTTCTCCCTCTCCCTTTGCCTGCCTCTCGGCCTACTGTGCTCTCTCTCTCTATCTCTGTCAAATAAATAAATAAAAATCTTTAAAAAAAACAAAAACAAAAACAAAAATGCCAGAACATTCAGATTACACACAGGGTCAACACACACACACACACACATGCACACACACACCTCGCACTGGTGTTGGAAAAATCCCTGGAATATGAAAACCTTGAGATGAATCCTGCAAACAAATAGGTTTCCATAGGCAAAAAGGAAGAAATTCTGAAAAAGGGAGAACCACATGATTTTGATGTCTAATGACCTACATTAGGGACTGTTACCAGCTTAGGTAAGTATCAGAGGACGCCGGTTGAGGTTTGGCTGCACCCATCACTCATTATGACCTTGCCTGTCACTTACACCTCAGTCCCCATTTCTGTATTTGTCTGTCGGACACCATATTAATCCTAGCTTAGCAGTGTCACAGGATGCATATGATAGAAGGATCTAGAAGCCTATGTGAGGAGTAATTGCTAGAATAATGGTCGTTGTTTCTGTTGTTAAAGTCAAGGACTAATACTCAGGGGTGTTAGAAGGTTACATTTGTTCAATAAGATAAGTGTTCAGAACATGGCAGACTGAATGCTAAGCTGATTCACAAGTGATACTTAGGACAAAAAGAATCCATGAGGAGTAAAGAGAACACATATTTACTAAGGAACTGCTATGTGCCAAGCACATGATTTGTGAAGTTGGTGCTAAATATTCCCATCTCACTGATGAGAAAATGGAGGCTCTGAGAGGTGATTTGCTCCTGGAGAGTAGAGGAGCTTTACCTGAAAGCCGGGTCTCTGTGCTTCCAAAGGGAGAGACTTAGGGAAAGAGGAGTGGAAAACATCCTCATCTCGCTCTTATCAAGAACCCCTGACAGTCCAGAAACCTCAGGAGTCTTTTACACATGTGTTTTTAACCTGGTTGGGGTCGTTTTCCAGTCCCTTCCATCTATTTGCCTCCCCAATTCCATTCTGTGACCATTCTCCCCTTAGTGAATTTCTCCTCCTCATCTGAGTCCTTCCCAGTCTCCTTCCCTCCATTCCCATAAACCTCTGTGCATGTTCCTATTACAGCACTCCTCCTGCCGTAGTGAAATGCATCTGCTTTGTGCATTCTTTCAGGAAAAAAATTACTCATGTCTTCCAAAAATATGGAACCAACAACTAATTATTCCACATCTGCTTTATTTCAAAAGTGAGCATGGACAAGGCCAGGGTATTAACTCCAGACTATTCTAAAAAGCTCTCAGCACTCTCAGAACACACAAAGGATGTATGAGCAATCGTTCAGTTTATAGAGTACAACCTATTTCTATATGACTCCCACAGATAGCCTTACAGCCAGAATTTTGGAAAGATCTTAGTAAGAAGAAATTGACTCTAACCTTTGTTAAGACCAAACGCTGAGGAAATAATTAAAATTATTGTGCCAAAGAGGGTTGAAACAAAAATAATACTCAGGTACAGAATAGGAACAAAGAGTCATTTTTTTTTTAAGATTTATTTATTTATTTTAGAGCGAGAGAGAACGTGAGCGAGCAGTGGGAGGGGCAGAGGGAGAGAGAATCCTGAAGCAGACTCTCCGCTGAGTGCAGAGCCCCACACGGGGCTTGATCCCAAGACCCTGAGATCATGACCTGAGCCGAAATCACGAGTCAGCCACCTAACTGACTACACCACCCAGGCTCCCCCAGAGAATCATTTTTAAATGCATATCCATAAGAGGCTGAAGTAAGAGAAAGCAAAGTCTTGGCAAGTATCTTCTGCATGATAGCCAACTCCACCCAGCCCTGTCATTGTCTCTTGCTTCCTGCTCCTCTCCCCCACTCCCTCCAGCATGGTGTTAGTCTCACTCTCTCTGTGAAGGTTAATCTCACCCAGGTTAATCAACCTAAGTCTCTCTTTTCTTTTTTTCTAGTTGAAAGTGATCCCTAACATGCAGTTCCCCTCGCATCTGGGTTTCAAACCACCTGCTCTCAAAATTTAAAAGCATGATGGGATTGAATTAAAATTTTTGCAAAATTTAGGAACTCATAACTTAGCCAACTTTGCAAATCAAAATTTATTTCTGAGAGAGAGATTCTATGCTATTTGTTTGCCAAACATTGATGATTCATATCTCTGATTCATTCTTAGGTTTTTATCTAATCCCTTTTATTTATTGAAAAGTAAGATAAGAACATGTTAGGAAAATTCCAATACTATATAAAAGTAAAAGAAAGAGAGGGAGGAGAGAGGATGGAAGGAAGGAAGGAAGGAAGGAAAATCTCCCTCATAAATCAGACTCCCAAACTCCTTGTAAGATGTAACCATCATTGTTAGTGTTTGTGTGCCTCCAAAAATGTCCTTGCATATTCAAACCCCTGTGTTCATTTGTGTATCTTTTCATATTCTTTTCACATCAAATAAAAGCATCCAACACCCACTCTTTTGCATCTTTTCTTTACTATAACAATGCATTTCAGCACATACAGACCAATTCATTCTTTTTCAAGACTGTGTTGTATTTTATTTTAAGGAAGAATGAGAACACATTTTACCAAACACCTACATGTCAGCATTTAAGGGCTTTCCATCTTTGCCTTTACAAATCATGCCACATCCTTGCTTATGTGCCTTTCTGCACACGCAGAGCATGCCTGTGGGATAAACTCTTAAGAGGGGCAATTGTACTGTCCAAGAATCTGTCCTTTGTTAGAAACCACAAAAGTGCTCTCCAAAAGCAATGCACAAATGTGCTCTCCTGCCAAAGTGTATGTGTACACTTTCCCCTCATCTTGCCAAATGGGCCATTGTAAGGAAATTTACTCTCTGCCAGGCTGTTAGGTGAACAATGGGACACCATGGCTTTGGTGGTGGTGGTGGTGGTGGTGGAGGCGGTTTAGTCTTATCTTTCTCTATGGATTGCCTGTGAGGGTTCTTTGTCAATTTTTCTATTGAGTTTTGGCATTTTGGTGATGGATTTGTAATCCCTGGCTTTATTTTAGTGATATGTTCTTTTTCTGCTGTGTGTGGCAAATATTTTTCCAGTTTGACATTGTCTTTTAATTTCTGCCATTTTTTCCTTGGCGAATTTTATTTTTATTTATATATACTCATATCCTTTAGTCTTTCCCCTTACAGTTTCTAGGTCTTGTTTTGTTTTGCTTAGAAAGGCCTCACCCTCTCTCTTGAGAGACATAAAAGAGACTGAAGTAAATGGAGAGACATGATTTTGTCTGGAAGAGGAACTCTTAGGATATATCATATAATAATAATTAATGTAATCAATAATGATAAAAATCCAAACATTTTCCTTTTTAGAAACTTGGTAAAAATAATTTTTAATATCAAAACTAAATATACAAGAATAACCAGGAAAAATCAGAAAAATAAATAGTTGGGGGAAGGGGAGGTTGTGAGATTTGGCCTGCCAAATGTCAAAAGCTAGAAAATAATTTAAATCCAGTGGTTCAGTTGCACAAATAAACAAAGAAATAGAACAAGAAAGAATCAAGAAATGCAACCAAGAATTAACGAAAGTATTGAAATTTAGGGGTGCTGGGTGGCACAGTTCGTTAAGCAGCTAACTCTTGGTTTTAGCTCAGGTCATGATCTCAGGGTCCTGGCTCTCAAGCCCTGTATCGGGCTCCGTGCTCAGCGTGGAGTCCGCTTGAGATTCTCTCTCTCCCTCTCCCTCTGCCCCCCCCCACTCGTGCTGTCTGTCTCTCTCACTCTCAAATAAATAAAATCTCTTTTTTAAAGTGTTGAAATTTATAAACATTACATTTCAGTAAGAGAGAAGAAATGAGTTATTGAATAAAACTGGCATGAAAATCAGCTAGACTGGGGGGCGGGGGGGGCAGGAAACATCTTCTCCTAACTTATTTGCAATCTTGGCAAATATTTAAACAAAAATGAAATTATAAATGTGCCAGTGGAGAATATATTTTTATAATATTGGGATATATAAAGGCTTTCTAAATATACAGAGAACTAATTAATAATAAAGGAAGAGATGCACAAATTTGAGTATGTAAAATGTAAGTAGTTCTGCAAAATCATCATAATCAAAATCAAAAGACACTGTGAAACTTGGGGGAAAATACTTACAATACACATGGAAAAGAATAGGTATCCACAACACACAAAGACTTTTTTCAAATAATTAGAAAGCAAGGAGATAAAGGTGATGAAAGAAATTGATATATTAGAAAGTAATAAGAAAACAGATACAAAAATCTAGAGTTCACAATCGGTAAAGATGTGAAAAAGAGCAAGAAAGAAAACAAGCATATACCATTAATGGGAGCACTACTTGGCATTAGGTTGAATGACATGCCAATGTGAAACCACATTTGACCTACAAAATATCAATTTTCCGAAGATGAAAAGATGTATATATTCTTCAACTCAAAAATACTACTTTTAGATATTTAAAGAAATACTTTAACATGTACAGTGACATACAGGATGTGGATCTCTAATACACTGCTGGTGGGGGTGGCAAGAGATACAATCAGTAAGAAAGCCACATAGCAGGGCACCTGGGTGGCTCAGTCGTTAAGCATCTGCCTTCAGCTCAGGTTATGATCCCAGGGTCCTGGGATCGAGCCCTGCATCGGGCTCCCTGCTGGGTGGGAAGCCTGCTTCTCCCTCTCCCACTCCCCCTGCTTGTGTTCCCTCTCTCACTGTCTCTCTCTCTGTCAAATAAATAAAACCTTTAAAAAAAAAAAAGAAAGCCATATAGCAATGTTCAGCAAGGTTGAAGATATACATATCTTATGCCGTAGCAATTGCTGTCCTAGGTGTGTGTGTGATATATACATATGCATATACTTAATAAATGCACACCTTCAGCATGTAGAAATTATACAATGTATGTATGTGAAATTTTCTCTAGGATGCACACACATATGAATGTATGTATATTTATATATGTATACATACATAGGTGCATCTGCATATACATTACTATGTGTGTATACACATATGCATGTGGAAATAGGCATTCACCCATGTACATCTATACTCCAGAGACATTCTTTCATAAACACACATGTGTGCACTCATACATATACAGTCACACATACAAAGGAACACACATATAAAGGAACATATATATATTTTATATATAAGATATATATTTTTATATAATATATACTATATATTATATATTTTTAAATATAAATACATAATTTACTTATTAAAATCATATACTTAATAAATAATAAATATATTATTTTATTTTATTTTAAAATAAAAACATATAATATATATATATTTTTTGAGAGCGAGAGAGAGCGTGCACATGAGCAGGCTGGGGAGGAACAGGGAGAGAGTGAGAGACTTTTTTTTTTTTAAAAGATTTTATTTATTTGAGAGAGAGAGAGAGCTCATGAGAGCGGGGAGGGTCAGAGGGAGAAGCAGACTCCCTGTTGAGCAGAAAGCCCGATGTGGGACTTGATCCCGGGACTCCAGGATCATGACCTGAGCCGAAGGCAGTCGCTTAACCAACTGAGCCACCCAGGCACCCAAGAGTGAGAGACTCTTAAGCAGGCTCCATGCCCAGAGCAGAGCCCAACACAGGGCTCAATCCCACGACCCTGAGATCATGACCTGAGGTGAAATCAGGAGTTCATTCCTTAACTAGCTGAGCCACCCAGGCACCCTATTTATATTTTTTAAGGCTTTTCATATTATTATTACACAAAAGGTCATGAATCCATGCTATAAAGAATCAGTTTTGGCCTTGTTCATTTGAAAATTTCTTATCTTTCTTTTCAAGTGACTAACAACTTGAATATATAGAATTCATGGCTCATGATGTTTCTCCCTCACACTTTTATAATTTTATAGTTTCTCATACTCTTTAGTATTTTATCTGAAAATACAGTTGACACAGTTTGAGGCAAGAATTATCTTTTTCCCCTTATAAATGATTTTCTTCATCTTGGTGCTTATATGATTTATATTCATTTTTGAAGTTCAGTCACTTCCACAGACTGTGTCTTGGTGAATGATCAATTTTTATGTATTTTTCCTAAGACTTGGTAAGCACTCCTTATCTAAAATATAGGGCTTTTTCTGTCATTTCAAAAAAGAAACTTTTAAACACTGTTTAAAAACCCTTCCTAAATATAATTTTGTCTTGATGTATTCTTTTCTCTATTCAAGTATATCAATCAATTTGTATGATGGAACACATCTGCCTGTCATTTGTACTTAACCAAACTATCCAAATTGCTCTTTATCCTTTACATCCTGTGTAATTGCTAAAATCTCATCCATATTTAAGTTCCATTTTTTTCTTGTTTAAAGACTTTTTTAGAGCAGTTTTAGGTTTACAACAAAGTTGAAAGGGCTGTACAAAGATTTCCCATATACTCCAGCCCCCACGCATACATAGCCTCCCTCATTATCAACATCCCCCATCAGAGTGGTGCATTTGCTACAATTGATGAACCTACACTGACACATCATTATTACCCAAAGTTCATAGTTTATCTTAGGATTCACTCTTGGTGTTGTACAGTCAGCGAGTGGTCAGTCCTCCAACTTTATTCTTTTCTCCAAAATTGTTTGACTTTTCTGAGTCTTTCGCCTCTCTATATAAACTTTAGAAACAGTTTGTCACTATCCATAAAATATCTTGCTGGGATTTTGATTGGCATTGCATTGAATCTATAAACCAAGTTGGGAAGAACTGACATCTTGACAATAGTGAGTCTTTCTATCATGAACATGGAATATCTCTCCACTTACTCAGCTCTTTAATTTCCTTCATCAGCTTTATAGTTATCCTCATATAGGTCTTCTACATAATATTTTAGATTTCTACCAAAAATATTTCATCTTGGGAGGTGTTGATGTAAATGGTATTGTGTTTTTGACTTCAAATTCCACTTGTTCATTATTAATATGTAGAAAAACAATTAACTTCTGTATATTAATTTTGTATCCTTTGAATTTGCTATCATCACTTATTAGTTCCAGAAGTTTTTTTATGCATTCTTTCAGATTTTCTACATAAACAATCATGTCATCTGCAAACATAGAGTATTTTATATCTTTCTTCCTAATCTGTAGACATTTTATTTCCTTGCCTTGCCTTACTACAATAGCAAGGACTTCCAGTACAATGTTGAAAAGGTGGTGAGATAGGGGACATCCTTCCCTTATACTAGATCTTAATGCAAAAGCTTTGAGTTTCTAACCAGTAAGTGTTATGTTAGCTATAGGGGTTTTTTTGTAGATAGTCTTCATCGAGTTAAGAAAGTTCCATTCCATTCCTAGTTTACTGAGAGTTTTTATCACAAATAGGTGTTGGATTTTGTCAAATGATTTTTCTGCATTTATTGATATGACCATGTGACATTTTTTTGTTTTTAGTCTATTGACGTGATGAATTGCATTAACTGATTTTCAAATACTGAGCTGGCTTGCTTCCTGGAATAAAGACCACTTAGTTGTGGTGTATAATTCTTCTTATACTTTTCTGGATTTGATTTGTTAATATTTTGTTCAGAATTTTTGCACCTATGTTCATGGAAGGTATTGACCTGTAGTTTTCTTGCAATGTCTTTGTCTGATTTTAGTATTAAAGTAATGCTGGGCTCATAGAATGAGTTAGGAAGTATCCCCTCTGCTTTAATACTCTGAAAGAGATTGTAGACAATGGTATATGGTATCATATCTTCCTTAAATGTTTGGTAGAATTCACCAGTGAACCCATTTGGGTCTGGTGCTTTCTGTTTGGGAAGGTTATTAAATTTTTATGTATTTTCTTTAACAGACACAGTCCTCTTCAGGTCATCTATTTCTTTTTGTGTGAGTTTTGGTAGGTTGTGTTCTTCAAGGAATTAGTGCCTGTCATCCAGGTTATCAAATTTCTGGCCATAGTCCCTTGATTATCCTTTTAATTTCCATGTCCAATTCTATTTTTGACAATGTCAAGTCTAAAAAAAGTCATTAGTACTGAAATGTTAGAATTGTTCTCCTTCATTTATTAATTCTCTTTCCATTTCATTCTTTACTCTTTAGATCACAGAGTTCATGGTTGTATTTCCTTGAAAATGTAAGTACTTATTCTTAAACTTCTTATTTAGGTAAGATATTTTGGTATCTTACTTAAACAGATGTTCTTTCAGAAGGATTTCTATCAGTATTCTGCATGCTATATTCTTTAACTTTCCAGGAGATGGGGTAGAATGTTTCCATCTTGTTTATTTGCTTTTTTATTTATTGAACAAGTTTAGTTTTCTTGCAGCATTCATCTCAGGTCTGTTATTTGCCCCCAAAGGATTTAAATAAACTATCCTCAGTTTTCCTCACTGTTTATTTGAAGTGTTTGGAATTCCATTTTAATTCACCTATTGGCATTTTAGCAATACCTCATTGCATTGCATTTTTAGTAATTGTTCTAGAAATGGTGATATACTTCCTTAACTTTTGCAGCCTACTTGGAGTTCATATTGTACCACCTTTACATTTACGTAAAATGTAGAAACCTGTGGCCATACAGGATTTGGACAACATCTGAATCCTTCCCTTAGCCCAGGAACTTGAGTGCTTGAAGTTTATGGGTTTTTGTTTTTCTTTTTGTTTTTTTCATTTGCCAATATGAGGAAGAAAGGAAAAGGAAATTCTTTATATTAGGTATTTTTCTTAAATTCTAAAAGGAAACAAACCATTCTTTTTCATTTCTTGTCCTTCCTCCCCATTGGTGGATACATGTATCAAACATGCACGTGCACACACACACACACACACTCACCATGTACCTGTATAAATGAATGCTCTCTTGCTGCATATTCATATTTTCAAAGGCTATTGTCACATGGAAATTAATAAGAAAAGATTTTAACCTTCACAGACTTGGTCATTGTGATAGACTTTGTCACCAAGAGCCAAATGAAGTGGAAAACAGACTATAGTATCATGTATCATGCTTTGAGCCCCATTTTTATGACCACTAAGTTCCCTCAAATCCAAGGATCTTCTGACTCTAGGAGGTGCTGTGCTTAAGTATGTGAAACATCACATCAAAATGTTTTATTTGGTCTCGTGTATTCACAATTACCAGTAAACTGAACTTTGTTTCAGATAATCAACCAGTGGCTTTCTTGGCAGAAAATACCTGAGCATGGGTCATCCTGTGCTGGAGTACACAGCATCAGGGAGAGAGAGGCAGGAGCATCAGAACTGCTCCAAGTTGGTCTGCGAGGACAGAAGTGGTTTCTGGGACAGGTGAGCCTTCAGAGCCATGTTCCATCTAAAACTCTCAAGATGCTTGAAAGCCAAAAGTTTCCATCTGTAGCAAATAAGCCCTCTAGATAGTTAACAGGGACCTTAATGTTTGAAAGCTTTTCCATGGACAGAAATATCGGTCATCTTCTTTTAAACAAAAGGTAAATTTCCAACTGAAGTCAGTTTCGGGCACATGAGATGCTATTGGCCATCAGAACCCACAGTAGATACTGAACTGATGTAACAACATCACGTTTATTTTTAGGCAATTACTCATTCATTGGAGAAAGTATAATGAGCAAAACTATTTCTCTTGTGGTGACTGTTTAAACCTTCTAACACTTTCAGAGGCTGTCAATATTTTCACAGGTGTCCTGTTTCCCCTTAAGAACCAGATCGTCGGGGTGCCTGGGTGGCTCAGTCGTTAAGCATCTGCCTTTGGCTCAGGTCATGATCCCAGGGTCCTGGGATCGAGCCCTGCATCGGGCTCTCTGCTCTGCGGGAAGCCTGCTTCTCCCTCTCCTACTCCCCCTGCTTGTGTTCCCTCTCTCGCTGTGTCTCTCTCCATCAAATAAATAAAAAATCTTAAAAAAAAAAAAAAGAACCAGATCGTCAATGTCCCATTAGTTAGCTTTTCCCACTTCAATAGATCCCTCATTCTTTCTTCTTTCCCTCTTCTGCTCCTTTTAACTAATCTTCATAAAATTTTTATAAGAGCAATAATGCTCAAAGTAAAAAATTCAAACAGTATATGAAAGTGTAACACAAAAGAAGTAGATCTTCTGCCCTCAGCCCCTGCACTCCCAGAGGTAGCCACCACAAACAATGGCTTCTTTCTAGGACTTCCCCTGCATAGACAATCAGAAACATAACAGATTTATTAATAAAAGGATGGATGAATAATGACATATTTAACATTCTACTTTGTACAAAAGGATCTGCTTAAACAAGTACTCCACAAAGAAGAGCTTCTCTGCGTGAGCTACAGTGTCCTTAAAAGAGTAATTTACTTTTAAGTGACAGAATAACTTTCTTTGGGTCTTGCTATTGGGCAATTTAGAATAAATTCATTTTTAAGGCCTGAATTATGTGCTTTGATTGCTTATTTCTCTACATGATAATAGAAGCTATTCCATTCCACCCCAACCTAATAAAGTAGTCAGATTTAGTGACTTACTTATATTATTACCCTTTTTTGTAGTCTTATGTAGAATATATCTGTATCTCAGGTTGAACTTTGAATGAGATGTTAATTTAGTATTAATAGTCCACTTTTTACCTAAAAAATGTCAAATTTGAAATCATGAATATTCAGTTTTGGACAAATACACCTATGTATTTGTATATATGTGTAGATTTGTGTATGTTATTTGCTAAAGACTGAGAGGTACAGTCTACCTAGTTCAATATTAGTAAAGAATAAATAAATGCACACACACACATACACACACAAAATGTCTAACCAAAAAAAGTCTAATACATATTAAGTATGAAAAACAATTTTTCAAACTTGATGTTTGTTAGGCATGTTTTCCTAGCAGGAAATCTCCACAAGTTTATCTTTCATGAACAGGTTTATCACCCTTTTCATATTTGCATTTTGTCTTACTATACAAGTGTACCCTAACTTTGTAACAATATTCCTAGGTTCGACTACTTTAGAGGTTTTAATATTAAATATTCCAATGACTATCTTTATGTGTATCTTTAGAAAATTGGGCTAGTGTGTCATTAGGAAAAATTTGTATAGGTCTTTATAAAAGTAAATTTTTAAATGATAAATATTTAATAATTGTCAAATATAAAGGAAGGCTTTTTTTTTTAATTTTGCTCTTTTAAAGTTTCTTCTCATTCTCAAATCACACTCTTTCTTATTTTGGTCTTCTATAAGCCTGTCCTAAATTACGACAAAATTAATCTTTTTAAGAAGTTATGTTGATCTATAAATTCTTCTTTATAGATCCTTTGAACAATTATGTTTCATGGACAAGCTCAAGGCTGGGGCCTAACAACACCCTCCCCTGTCCCTTTGAACTGGGCATTCTGGAGATTTCACCCCTCAGCCTGACTGGCTGACCTTTGTTGATTTTACTTCAAGCTATTATTCTAATTGACTCGGTCCTGGCAGACATCTGGATGTGTTTTATAACAGACTGTTTTCATAATTCCACAAAAAAGTTCTCAGGATTAATACTTGTTTATTTTCATCTTCCATTGGACCTTAAGTAAACTGGCAGCGAATTGTAGCAGAATTCCTTACTGGAAGCCGTTTTACATAAACGAAGGAGATGGTAAATCCATTAAACCTTGGGCTTTCTGTTGCTTTAAAACCTCTTGCCAATTGAACATTATTCAGGAACGACTATAAAGTCAACCAACAGCAAAACACCCAGGAACATTCGCAGGTTCGGTGGGGTAGAAGCAGCAGGCTGTGTGATTAGGATGTGCAGTTACTCTCCCGTGTGAGTAGAGGGGCAGCAGGAAGAGGCAGGAGTACACTCATGCCTGTGAGCGTGTGGACAGCCAAACACACAGGTGGTGAGATACTTTATTGAGATATTATATGTTTTGTTTTGTTATAGATATTTTTTCCTTCCCCATATGAATATTTTTCCTTTACTTTTGAGATTACACTTTTAGAGATGTTCTAGACACCTAGATTTCAAATTCGGGGCGTTAATCCAGGGCTTTGTTTTTGAAGACCTAGGATCACTGGAGGAATTTAGTTAGGTCTTTCTGGACAGAGGTATATTTATATATGCTAACATATGTTATGTATGTCATAAGGAATTGGCTCACGGGATTATGGCCGCTAGGAAGTCCCAAGATCTGCAGTCAGCAAGCTGGAGACCCAGGAGAGCCAGTTCCAAACTGTCCCAGCTCAAGGCAGTCAGGCAGAGGAGTTCCCTCCTGGTCGTCCTTTGTTCTCTTCAGGTCTTCAACTGATTGGGTAGGGCCCATTCACACTGTACATGTCATCGAGAAACTCTCTCACAGACACACCAGAATCATGTTTGACTAAATATCGGGGCACCTCATGGCCCAGTCAGGTTGACACATAAAATTAACTATCACAACAGGTATGCCCAAAAATGTTAATTGAAGTATTGCAGTTCATGGTCATTTCTAGGGCCCTAGATAACTAAATAAATCCATAGACAAACGAAGAAGGGCCATGCTGCGGTGGTAAAGCAGGCAGGAAGACACAGAAACAGGAACATTCTCTCACTTATTGCAGGCAACACTCAGAATCCAGCATCCCATCTCGGGAATAGCCCAGAATACATCAAAACTTTGCAGTGGAGGTTCTGTCCTGTACAGAAGAGCAAGCCTCCCATTCCTGGTCCTTTAAGTTCACCCAACCCTTGGATGGAACTGAAAAGCAAGCCACAAACATAAACTGTTCTGAGGCCTTGGTTTCTTCCTACTTATCTCAACCCACTTGCTCTTGCCTTATGCCTCAGGCTCCCAAACCCTGCTCCCTGCACTCAGGCTCTGTATTAGCATTTTCTTCCCAGCCTCTCAATTTGATGGACTCTCACACTCACTTTCGGAGCTTCACAGACCTCAGATTACCTTTAGGCACTAGACTAGTATGGCACATCCTTTGTTCTCTGTAAAAGCCTCTTCACTTCAGCCCAATGCCCGGAGCCCCCAGGCTATGCAGAGGGTGGGGATTGGGGTCTAAACTAGAAGGCAGCTCTGTCCTGCAGATGGACCAAGCATCTTGCCAAGTAGTCTCAGACAGAAAGTCTGCTTCTAGGGGTAAAAGAAGAAAAAAGAAATACAGAACAATATCCTATTGGGTCTGTTTCTCTGAAGAATCTTGACTAATATATCTGTCTATATATTTGTACAATTATCTCCTTAGGATAAATTCCTAGGAGAGACATTGCCAAGCAAAAGTATATACACTTTCTAAATTTTGACACATACCATCAAATTTCCATTCAGAAATGTTGTGTTCATTACATTCCCAAACAGCACTGTTTCTCAGTGTTGTTATTTTTAGGTCAGTTTTGTCAAATTCTCATATAAGATTTCTGACTCTAAGATCTTGATTCAAGAAGCCTCCCCCATCACAAGATTACAAAATTACTCTCCTAGATTTCCTTTTAATATTTTGATGGTTTTATTATTTTATATTTAATTAATCTGATAAGGATCTAAATTTATTATTGTTGTTGTAATTTTTGTTTTAGTATTGTGCCAAATAAGTAAGTAGTTGTGCTAATATATTTTACTAGGGAATAAACCCTTGCCACACTGATTTAAACACGATTTTTACTATTTTAGAAATCTTCCTGAATATAAGCATCTGTTTCTGGATGTATGTTTCTGCTCCATCTCTCCCCACTGCTCCTCCTCTGAAGTTAGTTCAAGGCTATTCTGATCACTGAAACATTGTGATATGCTTTAATAGCTATATGATAATTACCAGATAATTACCCTCTTCTTTTCTAGAATTTTCTTGGCTTTCCTTGCATGTTTCATTTTCAGATAAACTTTAGAATCTTTTGGTTAACTTCTGAAAAAAAATCACGTTGGAATATTGACTAGGGTTACGCTAAGACTGCATATTAATAGAAAGAATTGACATCTATACAACACTGA
This sequence comes from Neomonachus schauinslandi, assembly GCF_002201575.2. NCBI lineage: Eukaryota > Metazoa > Chordata > Mammalia > Carnivora > Phocidae > Neomonachus > Neomonachus schauinslandi. The sequence continues at coordinate 116,796,565 of NC_058408.1, forward strand.
ATACATTCATCCTTAAGATTGTTATCTGCAGTTTTATTTTTTTAATACTGTTTTTATTATGTTATGTTATCAGGCTCATGCCATATCCATTAAAGGGATTTGGCAATTTTATTTCATTTTGCAGCAGTTTCTGGAACAGTTTCAGTAAAATAATTATCTGTTCCTTAAGTTTCAACCACATACTCTAAGTTATTATTCCCTAAATAGTCTCTAATTGCAGTTCTGATGTTCTCTGTGACATAAAGAGTTGTTTTCAAAAGTATTTTTGAGCTTTCAATATGTCTTCTTGCCCTTCTGTCATTTATTTCTAGTTTTGTTCTATTGGTGAACACTTTTGAACTTTCCATGTGACCCATGTCTACAACCCCGCAACTCTGTGTGTGAGCTGCACCTCACCCATGGCTCTCCTGCTGTGATCCCTGTTACATGTATATGGGCTTCTGTGCATTTGACTTGGCTTCTCATCTTTGTGTTCATCATCTTTATACCTCTACAATTATCCTTTTCCTGTGGGAGAATTTTTATGTTATGCTTTAATAGCCATATGGCCATTGCCAACCAATTATTTGCTCATGCAAGTTTCTACAACACCTAATCTGTTCGTCATTGCTGCTGGGCCATTTTCATTTGTAACTATGTTTTTCATCTCAAATGCATTGATTTCTTGTCGCAGATTGTTCTTCACAAATTCACAGTACTCTTACGTTTTTATTGAAAATTCAAATCCAGAGCACCTGGGTGGCTCAGTCAGTTGAGCGTCTGACTCGTGGTTTCTGCTCAGGTCGTGATCTCTTGGGTCCTGAGATGGACCCCCACCTTGGGCTCCGTGCTCAGTGCAGAGCATGCTTGGGATTCTTTCCCTCTTCCTCTCCCTCCCCTTCTGCTCCTCTACCCACCCCCTCAATTAAATAAATCTTTTAAAAAGAAAAGAAAATCCAGATTTTCAAAATTTCTCCTTTTTCTTGGAGTCAGTCTATAGCTCTAAGTCCAAATGAAACCCGGTGTGTGGTGATTTTTTCCTATCTGATCATCCTTACAAAGGGAGGTCTGCACAGCATTGGGAAGATCTGTCTAAGACTGCTGGCTTCCAATTAGAATCTCTCAAGCTAAGATCAAAGCATGGAGAAGTCAAGATTTCTAGGCACTCCCTGTTTCTAGGTGAGTTTCCAGTAGTGTGTAGGAGGTAGGGATGGATCTGAAGTTGGAGATGAAGGTAACAGGAGGTTTCAGCTCAGTACTAAGCAGTTTATTTTCATATTTCTTGAAAGCACTGACAAGGCTGCCCTAGATAGAAGCAGGCCCACCCTGCCTCTGCATTTTCTTTCACATGGACCTCTCTCCACCAAGGCAAATAAAAGTGGGTGGACAAAACCCTGATGTTTGGCTCTACCTTCCCCATAACTCATGTTTTCCCTGTGGCTTTTTGTTCTTGTTCCATAGATTTTAAGTCTTGTCTCTTTTTTGAGGATACCAAACAGATGTTTTCTAAAACATTCTTCTCTTCCCTGTGAATGATTTTAGTGACTGACTCTCTAAGTCTTATAGATAACATGTTATTTTCCTTAAGCTGTGGAATCATTCCATGGAAACTTCTTTTTAATGTTTGCTCACACAAGGAAAAACCATATCCAGGCCTGGCACCTGCCAACAGATGCTGGATGCGACTTGCCCTGGGTCACTGCCCCAATCCTTCCCCAATGAGGAGCTCAATGGTCCCCTCCAAAGACTGTCTGGAGAGCTGAGAGATAGAACCCTTAGCCCTGTTTTCCCTTCAGAGCAGTCACTTGGGTGGAGCTGGATCTTGGATCTTAGTGAGGCAGTATTGCCCCCCATGGACTGACAGGTTCTGTGGTTAGAGGGTCAGGTGCAGCCTATCAACCTTTTCAGGGTTCTTTGGTGAATAAACTCTACCCATCATCATGCACCACTCACATCTTTTCTCCTCTAGATTCCTTCTCTTGCTCTTTTTTACAAATAAAAATAATAATGTCATCAGTCATGAAGTGCTTGCTCTATTCAAAGCACCATGCTAAGGACTTCATATGCATTCTTCCATTTAATCCTCATGACAACTCTATAGAGATAAGTGCTATTACTATCACCCCCATTTTATAGATGAGAAAACTGAGCTGAAGAGGTTGAGTGACTTAGCAAATTCCACACAGTTTGTAACTGATAAACACGGAATTCGATCCTGACTATCACTTATCAGCTCTATTAAGGTGCTCCAAAATCAGAGGTCCAGTGTGTCCCTCACACTGCCCTTTGCCCCACTGAGTCACAGGCTGGGTGTCATTGTCTTGGAATGAATTCACAAACGCAGGGCTATGGGTGGCAGAGCATGCAGGGCAGGGGCGATGGCCCCAGCCCTCCTCTGTTCCTATTATATCACTGTGAGGTTTGGGGTGGCTCCTGGATACTTTGACCACCGTGGTCCCACGACGGGTACCAGGCAGCCACTTACCCACCTGGGGCAAGCAAAGAATCATCCTATTTCTGGGTGGCTGTCTTCAATGCCCCAGCTAGGGGAACAGAGCCTGTATGTTTCAAGGATGCATTTCTCAGTCCACTCTTCTCTGTGACATAGACTTAAGTTTCCTTATCATTGCTTTCCAGGGATTTTGTGTACCTTCAGGCAATTTTAATAGAAATGGGAGGTATGGCCTGTCCTCCACCGTGTGGATCAGGAAATCTCTGCGGCAGTTGACTTGATTGACGTTTGTGCTCAGTCTTAGTCTGCCACCTGGTCTCATGCTCCCTTATTTCTGTTTCTTTTTTCATGTTCTCTCATTTTCCTTCAGGCTATGACTGATTTGCCTTCAACTCTGCATCAATGATCAAGCTGTCATTTCATACAACCTCTTGTCTGAGCTGGGACAGGCCACAAAACATGGTGGCCATGCAACACTTGGAGTGAACATGTTTATGAGGACACTGCAGCCACTTTCAGGAGTATCCTCACCCTGCTGATTCTCGCAGCAACAGTGTTAATGGGAAGAGCCACATGCTGAACTGACTGGCCATGGAAAGGATATCAGATGCTGCACAGCAAAATGAAATAATAATTATCATATATAAATAATAATCATAGATACAATCACTAACAATAATGGTAACTAATTATTCAAGTGACCTCAGATCTCCTGGCTCAGACTTTGGGTGGGAGTGCTCCTCTCCATTGGAACCTAATTTTGCAAATTATAGAACTTAGCTCTGGGTTTTCTTTCAGAAATTGGAGGCCCAGAGATAGAGGGGCTGTGGTAACTTTGAACTCCTGCTTCCTGTGAAGTGCATTTGAAGAGAAAAGTCTGGAATCAGGGAAAATGGAAGTGTGTACATCTCCTTGAAGAACTAAATGTACAAGCTGCCCATTTAGCCCCTGAAAAGCAGGCAATAAAATAGCTAGGGTATCAGTCAGCATATGACTGAGTTATGCTACAGTAACAAACAACCCCCAAATTTCAGTGGCTTCAAATAACAGATTAATATCTTGCTCCTGCTACATGTCCACCTTGGGTTAGCAAGGAGGATCTCCTCATAGTCACTCAGGAACCCGGCCTGATGGAGCAGCAACTATTTCCAAAATTCCAGTCACTGTGCCTGAGGGCAATGGCACTGGAAAGGATCTCACATCAGCAATTGAAAGCTCTGGCCTGGAGGTGAAGCATCATGTCCACTCATAACTCATTCACCAAGAAGGAATTACGTGGCCCCACTCAACCACAAGGGAACCAAGAAGTATAATCCTTCTATATGCTCAGCGGGAAGGAAAAGAAGAAAATGTGGCAAACAGCATTAACAATGGCTACAGACAGCTTCATATGCCTCCTCTAGTCAGTAGTATCAATTCTCAGATCAGTGAGACCTGCAAGTACTATGGCAGCTGCTCCAAAGAAGACTGTGGTGATGTTCAAGGATGGCCATAATACTTCTAGCACACCAGGGAACACATAACCGACTTTCACCCTAGAGAAGGGCTCCTTAGAGCCCCCTTATGGTTTTAACTTTTCTTTACTTTTTTTTTTTTTTTTTTTTGCATTTGCAAGCTAATTTTTCTACCTTGTGTTAGACTCACCATAGAGAATTAGCTATTAGTAAGGATTGGACTGATTTTGCAGATGGAAAAAAAGTATGAATTATATCTTGATGAAATCACTGACAAATCATGGGCAGAACTGAACCAAGTATTTCCTCCTTTGGTGAGGAGGTCGGTGTTAATCCAGGAGTCAGGCTATCTATACTGGGCTAGATGGTAATAAATAATCATTTCAGAATTCTCCAACTTCCTTTTTTGTTTCATTTACATGGTGAAGCTAGACTACATATCTCCAGTATCTCTTTTGTTCTAAAATGTTGTGAATATAAATTAAGGAAAATTAATTTTCACTGCTGTTATTGCTAAAAATAATCCCATCTTCTTGGCCAGCACCTCATTCTCCCTGAGCCCTAGTTAGAGTTCCTCAGATTAAGTCCTGGAGCCTCTTTTCTCACTTGGTTCCCTTTGTCTGGACAGGTTCCTCCTGTCCTCTGTATGTCTACAACCTCCAGACTGATGGCTTCAAAGGTTCAGATATATGGACCCAGATGCCTTTCCTGTGTCTCCATTTGGGTTTCTCATAGTCATCTCAAAATGTCTGAGAGTGATGGTCTCTCCCACCCTCGATCAGATCCTCCTTCAATGTCACCAATCTTAATAAGCTAGTTGCTTGTGCTCAACACCAAAGAGTTATCCTGGACACTTTCTTCTTCATTCTCATCCAGTCCAACCCTTCCATTCAATAATTATGGCCTATTCTACCTCTAAAGGGCTCAATCCATTCCCTTGTCCCCACCTCCACCACCCCCCTACCCTGGCTGAGCCACTGTCATGGATTTCCTGGACACCTGTAATTAATCATCCCCCACTGCTAGTCTTAGTACTTCTATTTTTATCCCTCCCCAATCCCTTCTACACAGAAGATGGAACAATATTTTTTTTTAAAGATTTATTTAGTTTAGAGCATGGGGGGAGGGGCCGAGGGAGAGGAAGAGAGAGAATCTCAAGCAGATGACCCACTGAGCATGGAGCCTGATGCAAGCCTCCATGTCACGACACTGAGATCTTGACCTGAGCTGAAATCAAGAGTCAGATGCTCAACTGACTGAGCCACCCAGGCGTCCCAAGGTGGAACGATATATTAAAGAAAAAAATTGGATCACAACACTTGCTTAAACTCTTTGGTGGCATCCTCTTTAATTTAGGTTAGAGTCTAAAGTCTCATCAGTCCAATGTCACCCCCCTGCCACTCTTTCTTGCTCATAAGATCCAGCTTCACAGTCCTTTTATTGCTTGAAATTGATCCTTTCTCCTGCCTCAGCACTTTTCCCCACCATGCTTACCCTGCCTGCCGGGTCTTTCCTCTACATCTTTGCTTGACCTATGCCTGACTCCTCCTTCAGTCATCTACCTAATGGTCATTTCCTCAAGGCTTTCCCTGCCATTTATTCCAATCTTGGTCCCTTCTAGATTGCTGCTTTTATTTCCTTACATCATTTATCACACATTTTAATTATGTTTATTTCCACTATTAATCACTTGCTTTCTAAGTTATAAGCTCCATGAGAGGAAGCATGCCCATTCGGTTCATCATTCTGTCCAGCCCTCTGTCCACAAAACTAGTAGTCTTTGTGCATAATAAGCATCAAGAAATCTCTGTATACTAGGGCGCCTGGGTGGCTCAGTCGGTTAAGCGACTGCCTTCGGCTCAGGTCATGATCCCAGGGTCCTGGGATCAAGTCCCACATCGGGCTCCCTGCACCGCGGGGAGCCTGCTTCTCCCTCTCCCCCTCCCCCTGCTTGTGTTCCCTCTCTCGCTGTGTCTCTCTCTGTCAAATAAATAAATAAACTCTTAAAAAAACAAAACAAAACAAAACAAAAAAAAACAAAAAAAAAAAAAAAAAAAAAAAAAAAAAAAAAAAAAAAAAAAAAAAATAAAAAAAAAAAAAAAAAAAAAAAAAAAAAAAAAAAAAAAAAAAAAAAAGAAATCTCTGTATACTAAATGAACAACTCTAACTACCTAACTCTTGGAATATTGTAACAAAGATGACTTCTAAGGTCATTCATCATGTTACCAAAAAAAAAAAAAGCAAAATGACACATGCACAAAGCCATGACAACATTCTATGTAATAGAAAAAGACTGAGCTAAGCCATGCCCATAGTCAGGAACAAGTTAAATAAATGATGGTATATCTGCATAATGAAGGATTATACAGCTCTAAAAAGGAGTAAGATCATTAGATATTATTACATTAAAAAACAAAAGGCAAGGTGCTGAAGAGTATGCTAGCTCTTATCTAAGAAAGGAGACAATATAAATAGGTGTGTGCCTGTTTTCTGTTATTTAATAAATGAAATGAAGAAAACAAAACTTAATTCTTTCAAAATGTTTACCTGTGAGAGGCTCCTGGGTAACTCAGTCAGTTAAGCCTCTGACTCTTGATTTCAGCTCAGGTCATGATCTCAGGGTCATGAGATCGAGCCCCAAGTCAGGCTCCACACTAGGCATGGAGCCTGCTTGGGATTCTCTCTCTCCCTCTGCCCCTCCCCCCACTCAATGAAACTGTTCACCTCTACTGGATTTATCTTAAGGACAAAAAGAATACAAAGAAATTTTTTAAAGGATTCCATAGTCTTATTTTTATTAGTAATAAGTGGTGCTGTTGATACTGTTATTTTAAAGCTACACAGACACACAGACACACAGACACACACATACCCCACAGTGTTATTGGAAGTCAAGAACTTTTAGTGTAAGAGTGAAGAACATTAACATAAAATCAAATAAGTTAAATAAAATCCTTGTAATCTTTGTTTTTAAGATTTTATCTATTTATTTGAAAGAGAGAGAGAGAGAGTATGAGCAAGGGGAGGGGCAGAGGGAGAGGGAGAAGCAGACTCCCCACTGGGCAGGGAGCCAGAAGCGGGGCTTGATCCCAGGACCCTGGGATCATGACCTGAGCCAAGGGCATAGGCTTAACCAACTGAACCACCCAGGCACCACAAAATCCTTGTAATCTTACATTTGATTTAGAAATACAAGTATGAACTCATATTTTTCTTTTTCAAATAAAAAGAAATACATCTTTTCTAGTTCTGTGCAAATATATATTCCCACTGAAAATATCTAGAAGCAATGAAAAGCAAATAGTAATAATCACTTAGCATACAGACTTTAGTATTCAGATCTCAGCAGAAAATGTATAAGATGATTCTAGACTACTTTTCTTATACCAGAAAACAAGGAAGTCACCCAAGACTACCAAGGAAATGTCAAAAGGACCCAGGGACTAATCTGAAAGAATTCTCATTGGCCAAGATGGGACAATTTAAACATTTAAAAAAAAAAAAAAAGCTTGCAATGAGTTGAACTCTATCAAAGAAGTTAAAATCCGTTTGAGCATAATGACAGCAAAAAGACTGCATTGGTCACATTGGAGATTGTTAGAACCAGATCATTATTTTGAAAACTAGTAAATAAATAGAAAGAATCAAGCATTTATCTGGACTTTCCTGTATAAACCATTTTTTGGGGAAAGCAAGCATTGATGACCAAAGGTTATTATTTATAGAATAACTTCAGCTATAAATGCAGAAAGAAATACTGGGTTAGAGTGTCAACCTTAATTTAAAAATGAACCTGACAATGAACATCAATAGCTTCTAAATCCATTGGGTGGAAGTTTGATGAGAAATTTCTTATTGGATGGATCAGGCTGACATCACCTGAGCCCACTGATAAATCTTCACATCCCAAAGGAAAGTCACTAGCCTTCCAGTGTTCCTGGTGAGATGCAATCAGAAAGACACAGCATCAGCTGGGAAATAGTTTTGCAAAAAATCCAAGTCTGATCAAGCCTCTGAATCTAATTATCAATTTATACAAAACAAGATAGAGGAACAGCACCATATAGTGAAGTCAACAAATCCAGAATGTAGACAACTCTACAAGACAAATGACTCAGTTTCTTCAATAAATAAATAACAAGGGAAAAAAGGAAGAGGAAATTTTGGTTGATATATATATAGTGCACACTGTTATTTCCTTTTTTTTAAACTATGAAAAGAATCAGGGAAATTTAAGCATTGATTGGATATTAGATGATATTAAGGAATTATTTTGCATAATTATAGTACGATAATGGTAAAATTGTTATGTTTGTTAAAATAGCCCATTTCCCTTAGAAATACATAGTTAGGCATTTATCAGTGATATGGTATCTCTGGATTTTCTTTTAAATAATCCATTGGGAGAGATTAAAACAGGGATGGAAGGGATGGAGGACAAATGAAGCAAGAAAAAAAATTGTAGCTTAATGCTTAATGCTTCGGTTCCCGAATCTAAATATCTACTTTCCAGATATCAATAATCATGTTCCTAGTTATATTAGAGAATAAAAATCACATATGGTTTTGTGGCAATAGTTATAGTTTTAAATATAAGACTAATTAAGATATTTCCTAAATATTGTTCATGTGTTCCTCACCCTAAGCACAATGGATTGGCAAAACCAATAGCTCCCTCCACCCTTAGGTCACTTGTTGGGGAAACACCTCAGCTGCTGCCTCGATCACCATGCTGCTCCCCTACACCCAGGCCAGGTGCTGCAGTTTACACAGGCTGCTCTTGGAAGGACAGAAACCCAGTCACATGGCCACCCAGCTCCAGGTTATGGCGTCTCCTCTCCTTCCAGCCTAGTCCTGAGGGCTCAAAGCAATGTGTTCTGCACATTCTCTTGACATCTCATGGCCTATACTTATCAACTTAGACTGGAGATTCTCTATAGACACCTGCCCCTATTTCTTTGCACTCAACCTCCTTCCCTCTCCTGACAGAACTCCCAGCCATGTCCTTTGCCTGAAAGTCTCCTGCCTTCATGAATTGGTTCAAACAGTCTCTCTGCCTTCTCAGCACATGGGAAAATGTGGATTTCCCTCTCTCACCTCTAATGATGAATGAGTCATTGCCCACAAACCTTGGTCAATCTGAAATCATTACAACCAGAGAGAACGAGCCTCTAAAGATTAGAGACAAGTAAAGAGTCCAAAGACACGTCTATTTAGCACAAAGGACCTGTGGGTGTTTAAAGGCAGAGGGCAATCAGTGGTTAAGATCGTATCAGTCAGTGATTGCCCTGTTTTCTTGGTGACCTGTCACCCTGAGGGATACAGGATGCTGTCACATAGTAGGCCAGAGCTTTGGGATCAGACACACATTGATTTGAAATCCATATCAGCCTCTTTCTAGACATTTCAATTTGGACAATAACTGTTACTTTCTGGGCCTCTGGTTCCTCCTCTGCGCAATGATCTCAGTAACCCTGCTTCACTGGATTGCATGAGACATTACATGCAAGCCCTGCACACTACGCTTGCATGCAGGAGCCCTGGTGAGTTTCTTTGTGAACTCCAAAAGGGTTACTTTGGCAGCCAAAATGGATTTTTCTGGAACATCATGTCCATGCTCAAAGCAAACAGTTTATTCATCTCATCTTGTTCCAGAAGTCGTCCTTTATCTTTTTGGGTTTCTGGCCTAGCTCTCCAGCCCTGGAAGCCTTTGGCCCCAGCCCCCTTCTGAGTTCAGGGCTCTTGCATTCATTAGATCATGTGGCAGCAGCATCCCCTGTCACTTATCTCGATAAGGCACCGTGGGAGGGAATGCTCTGGTGAGGACTGCATATCTGAATGAGGGAAAACAGAAGATTCTGCAGTTCTCTACTCCTCTGAAATTGATGAATGATTTCCTGCCAAGGCCAATCAAGCTGCTAATTAATGATCTGGTAATAGCACCCACTGTCCCCTGCCCAGCTCATTTGTCTTCCCTGCATGGACAGATTAAGGGCTGTAAATATAGTCTTGGGCTCTAGTTTGCCCCATGGGTTTCTCGTTCTCTGTTGTTTTAAGGCCTGGTGGCTTAGGGTAGGTACCAATGGTGAAGGGTGAAGGGTGAGTGTCCTTGCAAGAGTTCCCAGGGACGTCAGGGACAGAACGAGGGGAAGAGATAACATTTGCAAGTATCCAGCACAGACCAGGAATATACAAGTTCCTTAATTCTGTTCATCTCAGGCAAACTTCAGAGGGAAATGAAGTGGGAAGGATCACTCCCATTTTGAGATGAAGGAAGGATGTTCAGAGAAGAGAAGTAGTATGTTCAAGGCTGCATAGCTAGTGAGTGGTTCCTATGAGATTTCAACACAATCAGTTTGATTCCAAAACCATCACCTGCAACCACCATGCTGCATGTTTCTGAACAAAGCCAAATATCTGCAGAATCTAAACAATACATCTAAACAGTAATGGGTATAATATACACAAAATTCAGGATTTCATGGGAGGAAGGGATGAGACCTGGAAAGGGCACAAACATAGCCTTTCAAGTTGTGTGGTAATTTCATGGATGGTCATTTTTACATTGGACTTCATTACTGACATATGTTACATAAAATGTACATATCAAATAGTATATTAAAGATCTCATGCCTAAACAAAGGTCTTCTCACTCCCAGTCAAGCCCTTCTCCCCCCCCACCCCGCCCCAGAGCATAAAGCAGCCCCATTCCTAAATATAATACACTTTCAAACACCAACTACACACAACTGGGAACAGCCCAAGAAACCTTGGTATACCAGTGTTCACACTTGCCTCTGCGAGTGGAAACAACAGGATGGACAGCAACAGGGTACTTGCTCTTGGCTGGTTGTGATGCTGGGCACAGCACATGGAGCTCACCCTCACCTGTGAGGAGAAAGCTCCCCTTCTAACCTCACGGATACTTGCATTCTGTAGTACTTTCCATCCATAGCCATTCTCTCTCCTTTTTACTCCCAAAGTGAGTATCTCCAGAATAAAGGAGGAAGTCAGTGCATGGTGTGGCTTGTGTTGAGGGGGATGAAGGAGTAGATGGGGAGTAAATGGGTGAGGAAGGAAAATCAGCCCACCGGCAGAGGCAGTGAGACCCTCCCCTGGACAGACGGATGGGTGGTAAGGATGGTGCACTGGGGGTCCTAGTGCAGCCTGAAGCAGAAGGGCGTTGCGCATTCCTGCATCCAAAACCTAAACTGTCTCTAGCAACAGTGGCTCATAACTACACACTGTGCTTGGCCTTTGCCTGAAACTGTACAATGGAGCCACCCCGAAGCTTCCCCAGGGTCAGGGGGCCTACCCAGCCGCCTTGGGAATGGGAAGCACTGCTGTAAACACACAATTCTCTACAAATGCAAGGACAGCATTACAGAAGGATGTTTGGGGTTGAGCAAGAAATTACAGTATCTTAGAATATTTTTAAATGGACTTGGCAGAAGGGCCATGCAAGGCTTTGGCCTTGGCCTTGGCCCTTTCCAGAGCCTGCTAGGCCCTGCAGTCCCCCGGAAGTGCCCCTCTTCCCCCTTCCTCCCTCCCTGCCCAGCCCAATGCCGAGCCCCCACCTTCACCCCTCCTCATTCTCCGACCCTCCCTTCATCCAGGCCAAGCCTGGCTCCCAGGCCTCTGTGTGTCCACTAGGCCCAATGGGTCTGAGACTCCCACATTCCTTTTTTTTTTTTTTAAGATTTTATTTATTCATTTGGGAGAGAATGAGATAGAGAGAGCATGAGGGGGGGAGGGTCAGAGGGAGAAGCAGACTCCCCGCCGAGCAGGGAGCTCAATGCGGGACTCGATCCTGGGACTCCAGGATCATGACCTGAGCCAAATGCAGTCGCTTAACCAACTGAGCCACCCAGGTGCCCGAGACTCCCACATTCCATGCAGAAAGACACCTGTCCTCTACTACCAGGCTCTGCGGAATGGGATAAACCCCGACACCTCACAGAAATAAGCGCCCAAGATGAGATCTGAGTCAAGCTGTCTTTCCTTGTCCAGCTTTGTAAGGAGCACCTCAGCCCAGAGAATAGGGTTGGGGTGCTACATGCCTCTCCGAATTTCTCTGATCAGCTCCCTACACTCCATGCTGAGGCTAGGGAAGGCAAGGTGAGGGGTCCAGGGCCAAGGAGTTAAGATTGTGCCTTTCAGGTTATTACTTCAACCTCTTTTGGTGTGCCAGAAATTAACATAATCAATTTCATTTTTTTTTTTTTTTTTTAAGGTAAAGCCTTCCATAAGCCTCACTGACCTGGCACATAAAAGTTTGTTCTTTGGAGAGAGAGAGAGTCAAACCAAGAAACAGACTCTTAACACCATAGAGAACACACTGATGGTTACCAGAGAGGAGGTGGGGGGTGGGGATGAGTTAAATAGGTGATGGGGATTAAGGAGTGCACTTGTGATAAGCACAGGATGATTATGGAATTGTTGAATCACTATATTGTTCACCTGAAACTAATATAGCACTGCATGTTAACTAACTGGAATTAAAATAAAAACTTTTAAAAAATAATAAATTTTAAAAAATATTTTTTATAAACTTTGCTCTTTGATTCTTTTAGGAGGTCTTCACCCCATGCACAGGTTTATTCTCTCTAATTTCCATCATATAATCAGCTAATGACAAAAGATCCAAAGAGATGATGGTGAACATTACAACTACCAAATGCTGAGCAGTCTGGATAGTTTCTCAAGTGACACCTGAGGCTCCCTTTGTATACTCTGAGTTTCAGAAGTGCCAGAAGGAGATCTTGATCTATTATTTTTAAATCAGGTAATTCTGGGTTGTGGTTTTTTTTTAATAACTCAAACCAGAAAGAAAAAAAAGTCTTGGGTAATCATTTTGCAGCAGCATCACTGCCAAGCCAGTGGGCAATGATAGCTTCCCAGAAGCTCTTATCTTATCTGCCCCAAATTACTCTTACTGGTCCCAAATTAAGGGAAGTTCAGCTTCAGCAAGTCAGAGCAATTCAGAGAAGAAGCAATGCCCTGACCTTTGGCAAAGATAATTAGAAGTTGGTCCTTCTACATTTCTTCTGTTAAACCAAGATTCTCTCCACTTTGAATTTTACAAGGTCCACAGACCACTCCAGAGATCCCAAACCAATCTTCACTTATTGATGGGACAGAGAAAGCATTAACCACATGATGGAGAAAATCACAAATGTCCCTTACTTCTGTTCAAGCCAGATGAAGCTCCTTCCAGGTCCATGCACTGTGGGCCAAACACCAGGGGCATCAGAGGTGGTTAAGAACAAAGTCTTCCTTCTAAGCTAGCACTCCAGTGAAAAAGCAGGCTCACGATAAAAGGCCCCCTGGGACATGGACAAAAGATCATGAGCATCTATGGCTATGACAGGTAAGGTCTGGAAAAGCTCTTGGGGGAGGTAAGATTAGATCCAGGCCACCCAGCAATGACATGGTGCATTTGCAAGAAACATTTGCATGAAAATAAAATAGGCAGGAATTGTTCAAGAAATAACCTAACATAGTATACATGTGGAGTGTAGAAATACTGAGGTGCCTAAAACCCAGGAAGAAATGTTTTCTAACCCCAGCATCCCTCACTGTCACCCACCCCCAAGTCTGGGACATCTAGAAAGAACACCAAAATTGCAAGCAACCGTGATCCTTCTAGACTCCTCCTATTGCACTATTGATCCAAAAGTACCTACTGGCTTCACCTGACCATTTAAAAAGCAATTTTCACGCCCTTGTCAGTGATTCAGTGAGTATATTGCAAGATGGAGTGATTCTTTCTGAAGTCAGAACAAGTTACCAAAGAGGTCCAGTGCTAAGTCATAAATTGCAAAGAGACAGGGCACTGACCTGGACAGATGGCCTAAACGAAGATACCAGCTCCACCCTCAAGGTCTTCCACAGGTGTTTCAGAAAGGCTGCAAGTGTAGCTGTGGGCTCTTTCACCTGGAACTGCTTCTCCTAAGAGTCTTGCACCTATGAGCCAACATGATGACAAGATTACTGTATAGTAAGTCCTTCCTTATCCATGGAGGATACGTTCCAAGATCCCCAGTGAATGCCTGAAACCATGGATCACACCAAACCCTATATATACAATGTCTCTGGCTCAACACATTGCCATCAATAGGAACACATCTTCTGTTCATGTCTTCCACCCACAGATTTAATGTCTTTCCCATCTTAACTAAATACTTATCACACGCCATGGCCATAACTTTTACAGTTTGAGGTTCAACAGCAAAACCAGCACAAGTTTCTTTTTTCTTCTTCACAATTTCACAGAGGATTCATTCTTACCATAGATCTTAGCGACCCTAGCGTATGATTTTTTTTCTTTCCGTATTAAGACAAGAACTTTCACCTTTTCACTTAGAGAAAGCACTTTACAGCTTCTCTTTGACATATTCTAATTGCCAGCATTGCTACTCACACTTTGTGGCCATTATTAAGTAAAATAAGGGTTACTTGAACACAAGCACTGTGATACAGTGACAGTCAATCTGATAACCAAGATGGCTACTAAAGTGACTAACAGGTACATAGCACATACAGCATGGACATGCCAGACAAAGGGATGATTAATGTTCCAGGCAGGACAGAACAGGACAGCACAAGATTTCATCATGCTACTCAGATTGGTGCACAGTTTAAAACTTGTAAATTGTCTGTTTCTGGAATTTTCCACTTAATATTTCAGATCACAGTTGACCACAGGGAACTGAAACCATAGAAAGCAAAACCATGGATAAGAGAGGACTACTGTAATGCTTTTTTGAAAGTAAAGCAAACACATTAAAATAAGTTCTTATGTAATTCATGATAAAACAGAATTGGTGAAACAGAAATTCATGTGGACATGTAATTTAGGTAGGAAATTCAGCAAGTAATGAATTTAATTTTGGTCCCAACCAAAGTGTTTTATTTTCAAATAGTGGGCTATTTCCTTAGTGATTTCCAAAATGCTATCTGAGTTAGCGAAGTTTCTTTTAGTATAGCATCATTTTAATGTTGTATCCCTTATTTTTTAAAAATTTTTTGAAGTGAAGCTGTCAGTACATGTATTGCTAAATGAACTGTATGTTTAAGAATAATTATATCAATAACGAGGGTGACTTGATTAATTGTTGGAGGAACATATACTATTGCTGTATTTATGACTGTCAATGTTTGAATAACTTCATATAATGTCTTAAGTTATTAGGTTAGAATGATTCATTTTCCAAGATCAAAGTTTATAGCTTATCATTTTCCAAAGTGGATCTTCTATGTAGGCCTTTGATAATATTTAATTTTCCCTTGGTGTTACAATACAAAAGTTGTTCTAAATTCAATATAGGAAGTTATATACCATTTAACTACCTGAAGGAAGGTTAAGAATAATGTGACATTTTTGTAAATATTTTTTGAATGCACAGAATGATACGATATGAATAAGTCATTACTTATGGTATATAGTAATAAAAAATACTGCATTTGCATCGTTGAGGATTGGGTTTGTCTACAAGTAACAGAAGACCCAACAGTGCTGGCTTATGTGTCTGCAGTGACAATGTGGGAGAAGTGGCCCACAGCCACTATGGAGGCTCACGGTGTCCCCAGCATCCAAACCCCATCTGTAGTTCCAACGTATCATCCTTAGCATGAGATTTCTGTGCCAGTTAGGGCGGCTGCTGCACTCCCAAGCACTGTGTCCATATACCAGGATGGAAGAAGGATGATGGATGTTGAGGTGAAGGACAGAGGGCCAAAGGCATGGACCAGTCCTATCTGATCACAAGAAAAAATAGGGTTTTTTTGCCTTAACCTCTACCTAGTGATTACTGTTTCTATCCAAACAGCCAGAATGCGGTCATATGTCCTCCCATAGCTATTAGGGTATCTGTAGAGTTGATTACTTTTCAGTAGGCATTGGCATACCAAAGTTCTAGTAGTAAGAAAGTAGAGGAGAATGGATCTTGAGTAAGCAATTGGCCGTTCCTGCTACAATGTCATGATTTTTATCATTTCTGTGGCAGGACCTTCAATTGCATGGTACAAGTTGCTACTGTTCTGGATTTCTCTTACTCCAGGTACACAGAAGGATACTTCCGTGCTCCCTTGAAGTTAGGCACAGCTACATGCCTCCTTGCAACTAATGAAGGTGAGCGGAAGTGACAGTGTAGTGCCCGGGCTAGAGGACCGAGCTGCAGAGCTGCCTGGCACCCTATCTTTCCTGCTGTGGCAACCGCAAAGGTCAGCGTCAAGAAGGAACCAAGAGGGGCGCCTGGGTGGCTCAGTTGGTTGAGCAACTGCCTTCAGCTCAGGTCATGATCCTGGAGTCCCTGGATCGAGTCCCGCATCGGGCTTCCTGCTCGGCAGGGAGTCTGCTTCGTCCTCTGACCCTATCCCCTCTCAGGTGTTCTCTCTCTCTCAAATGAGTAAATAAAATCTTAAAAAAAAAAAAAAAAAAAAAAAAAAAAAAAAAAAAGAAGGAACCAAGACCTGGAGGGGTGACTGTGAGCAGAGCCCTCTGACAACCTGCACTAGATGTGGCACTTGAGCAACAAGTCAACTTTTGCTCTTTGCAGTCACTAGGATTTGGGGTTGGTTTGTTACCACAAAACTTGCCTGCCCTGACCGGCACACATTGATGGCAATTTGTCCAGTGCTCACCGTTACATGTGTTTTGTTTGTTTAGTAAATAGGTGGGGATACATTAAAATGTAGTATACATATAACAAGACGGTAGCATTTTTTTAACAGTTGACTTCATAGGATGATAGTTGTCTGGATGCAGTGACTGACTATCTGTAGGTCTATCAAGAGGATCATATACACTTTGAAGAGTTAAATTGTCTCTTTGAAGAGAACGTAGAGGGAAATAACCCCCATAAAGGAAGGTCCCTATGGATGAGGGGCAGTTATCCAAGATGGAGACGTGGCCTCTCTTCCCTTCTAATAAGCCTTAACAAAAGTGATTTTTTTTTACCGTATATTTTGAATAATTTCAGACTTAGGACAATGTTACAACAATAGTACAAACAATTCCCCCTCGACCTCACTCATGCCATACTCTCCTGTTTTTCCTCCTGATGATCTGGAAACTTCTCTGCCTTCCTGGCAAGTTGGTCCTCCTCAAACTTAAACCTGGAATGCTGGATCTCCTCAAGGCTGCCCCAGACCCCTCTTCTCCATCTACACCCTTTCCCCAGACAAACTTGTAGGCCCCCAAGGCTCACTACCACATGCCAGGTGATTTGACAGGCCACTCCTCTGATCTCTACATTTTCGTCTGTGTATTCTCTGTGATATATCTAGTAATATTCAATTGTCTCCATGATATTCTCTTAAGATAAGTGTTTCAAATGTGCCCCAGACCAGAGTCCCAAGCAGAACTTATTTTTTCCACCCTACCCACACCCCGTCTTCCCATCTTCTGGCATCCTACAATCCATCAAGTAGTGCAAGCCAGAAATCTTATAGCCCTATTTGACACCTCTCCAATTCATCTTTCCTATCCTGTGTCAAATATCCCTTTCCTCAGGGAGCCTTCCCTGGCCTCCCTAACAGGCAAATCTCCTAGAACAGTCCAGCTCACCTTCACTGCACTTATCACAGTTATGCTTTTATAATTACTTGTTTGGCCACTCGATTAGCTTCTCTCTCCTCGTCTAGACCATGAGCTCGTCAAGGGAAGGACTTGGTTCTGTGTGGTATCCCCATCTCCTAACTCACCATCTCAACTGGTCAGCGCTCAGGAGGTATTTTTTGAATGAAAATGTGAATGGGCACATTTCCAATATGTGATTTTGCTCCTGAAAGTTCTGGATTCTCTTCTTCTCCTGGTGGATCACTTAAGGGAGCAGAGATCAGTTCATATGCCCCTTGGGGAATCATCTCTAAGTATTCTCAAGAGATTTCATAAGGTTGGACAGACCCAATTTCTCCAGTTCAAGACAAAACTTTTCCTTGCATTCCCAATATTCCAGAAATGGAAGTCCTTAGATTTGGTAAATGACAGAGAGAACTCATCTTTGTTCAAGCTGACAGTGGGCATAGCAGAGTGTGCACACACTTGGAGGGAGAACATCCCAGGAAGAGGGCACGGCAAATGCAAAGTCCCTGAGGCAGGAACTCACCTGGTGTATTAAAGAATGCGCCCACCATGGAAAGCCAGCACCATGAGGCATAGGCTTAGTTTGCCTTGTCACCACTGGATCCCCACAGCCCAGCCCAATGCCAGCATGCCTAGAAGCACAATAAAGCCTTGTTGCTGATGTTGAATATCAAGCATTCAACATGGTCTCTATAACAACTGGCATGACAGATTTAGGGACTGAGTCAGCTGTCTGTGACAATTATTGATCCCCTCGTGCATGTAGGAAATCATCTAATGCTTGGTTGGGAGGAGGGGCCGTTGAACTCTGACTTGTTCCAAATGTCCTGGGGGAAATGACCTCTGCTCCCCCAGCATTCCACCTGGATCCCAGCTCCAGAGGACTTGACTAATTAGCATCTGGCAGGTGTCTGGAAAGAGCTGCAGGGCAGCAGTGAGGTAATGGCCAGGCACATGCCCCATCCCCCATTCCACTGCTGAGAAATCCTCCATTTAATTAGGATGCCAGAGGATTACTTCTTTATTTTTTTTTAATTCCCATGTAGGTTCTGGCCCCAATCATGCTTATGGAAACTTCTGTGCTCTCCTTCCTGCTCCCACTGCCTCAACAACAACTGTGCTCCAATTAAAGTTACTGTTCCCCAAAGAGGAGGCTGTCTTCTCCAGCCCCACATGGGCTGTAGCAGGAATGAGGCCCCTCCCCCGCCCGCAGCCCGTCCCACACTTTGGGCGACTGACAACTTGCACTGGGGTTCTCTTGTGTACCAGGAGTAGTGATGTTTAGCGTGGTCTGCTGTTCTCTCAACTTGGCAGTTTTCAGGTAGTTCCAATGGGCTTTTTCATCACTTCACTGGTAGAAGGCAATTTAGATACTTCAAATGATTGATTTTGTTCAGATATTTATAGTCCTGGGGGCTATCAATTGTGAATAAAAAGCTTATGCTCATAGAACTGTACAACCCAAAGAGTGGACCCTATTATAAACCACGGACTTCAGTTAAAAATTTATCAATATTGGCTCAACAATTAAAACAAATGTACCACACTAATGCAGATATGTGAGAACTCTACATATTATTTGCTCAATTTTTTTTATAAAACTAAAACTGTTCTAGGGGTGCCTGGGTGGTTCAGTGGGTTAAGCATCTGATTTCACCTCAGGTCATGATCTCCAGGTCCTGAGATCGAGCCCCGTGTCGGACTCCATGCTCAGCATGAAGTCTGCTTGTCCCACTCCCTCTGCCCCTCACCTTGCTCATGCTCTCTCTCTCAAATAAATAAAATCTTTAAAAAATAATAAAAATTTAAAAAACTAAAACTGTTCTAAAAATAGTCTGTTAATTAATGAAATAATAATATGGGTGGGGGTAGTGGATGAGAGCACAGATGAAACAAGGTTAGCCAAGAGTTGGCCATTTTCGAAGTTGGGTAATAGGGCCACAGATATGGGGGTTCATTATATTGTTCTATGTCTACAATAAAAGTTTTGTTAATCTTATGCTATTTCAATAATGTGTCTTTTCTCATTATAAAAATCATTCATGCACATTGTACACATTTGAAAGATATTGGAAAGTACCTACAATAAAGGCGTCATTCAAAATATGAATGGAGTCACCATAACATTTTGCCATGGACATATATGCAAATAACAAAACTGGGATCGCACTGAGTAAGAAGTTTGGATCCTACCTTTTTTTTTTAACTTAATATTGTACCATGAACAACTTCCCATGTCTTAAAATAGCTCCAAAAGCATGCTTTTTAAATAGTTGCAATAAGATTTCATGGTGTGGTTATACTATAAAGTCTAGAAATTAAACACCCACCTGAATGGCCCTCACCCCATCTGGTTAAGATTGTCAGAAGTGTGAGATCTGCAGCTCACCCCGAGTCCTGCACCAGAGCAGCCTGACCATGGCGAGAAAGTCATTTGGTCTGGGTCCCCAGCTGGTGGTGAATTTCTCACACTTCAAGTTGTAAATGCACCTCAGTGTTATTTAACACAGTGGAAGAAGCTCTTTCTTTATTCAGAATGTACCTGATCTCAGGTGGATTTGCTATTTACAAAAAGGAAGGGGGGCAGATTTTGAGTGTTCGAAGCCCTGGCATGCACGCTATTGCTCTCCCTGGACCCACGAGCCAGCACTCTCTGGGGATGCCTAAGGATAAAGGCAGTTCCTGGCACACACTGCAACACTCTGACCCTTCCCTCTTGCTCAAGAAAGCACATCAGAGGGCCAATGAGTCAGAATGGTGTTATGACAATAAAATTAAAATTCACTTAGTAACTGTAGCAAATCCTCAAAATCAACCTTGCCTCTGACTGTGACCCTCTACCACTTAGAGGGGTGGCCCATTGGCCTTAGATGGGCCCTGCCAGCTCACAGCTGAGCCTAGTGAGAGGTCTCGGTTAACCATCCACCTCTTGGCTTAGAGAATTAACATGAAAGCAGGGTTGCAAGGGGACCACGTAGATAGACCACGTAGATAGAATGCACACTGGCCAGAGGATGTTATGTTTGACTACAGATCACACAATTAATGAGACTTGTAGATCAGATTTGGAAGAAGCAGGTTCTTCCTGCAGGAGCCTGTTCCCCCTGAGGCTGAGCAGATACAGGCTCCAGCCCACCCGACTTTGCCAAAGGTATTTTCTCCCACAAAGCTGGAGAGAAAAGAGGGCTTAAAACTTTAAATATGAGGAAATGTGTTTTCTAAAATCCAAGTCTCCTGCCGAAATATATCAGGACCCTTATCTTGGTGAGTTTATCTAATCAGACAACCATAATCTGCAGTGTGATGCAAACACTGAGAAGTCACATTTGTGCTTGGGAGGGCCTCTCACAACCCTACTGGACCCATGAGACCCGGGAGGCCTCCGTTTTCACTTCAGCTCCCCTGGATCTGGACCCTGGGACATCTTCCAGGTCAACTCATCCAAGGAAAGATTAATCTATCAATTGAATTCCTGAGAATCATTGGCTTTTGAGGTGCCTAGCCCAAACTGTGAATTGGCCCCATGTGAAGAGTTCATGGACACCCCAGAGGTCCATGGAATTGAGCAGTGGATGAGTCAGCCAGAGAGTTAATTTGCCATCGGTTCAAAGGGGCTGAGGGGAAGCTCGCTCCAAAGGTCATGCAGTTGTCCCGGGTTTGGAGAGAAGAGAAAATGTTTTTACCAGAAGACATAGCAACTCCTGGCCCAGAGGAAATAGAAAGAGAAGCCAATGGGAAAAGCACTCGTGCAAAACAGGGAGCTATGGCCGTGGATGTGACATGAAGACAGAGCATTCCTCAGGGCCTCGTCTTCTCAGTCAGCACCCTGCCCCCCCCTTGACACGCAGAAAAAGAGCATCCATCGACAGCCATCTCTCCACACTTTTAAGAAACAAGCCTCATCTTTAACACTGCAATTTGGGGCAAGCCTGTTTCATTCCCCAGGATCCCAGATCTTCTTGGCACCGAGGACCGTGGGAGTAATCCCAGCTCCAGCCAGCATTGCCTTGGGCCTGATGGGGAGCAGGGGGCCAGAAGACTCAAAATTGTTACCCTGCCCCAAAAGGAAACCTGTAGAAAACTTAAAATAAAAGTGATAGAGACAGAAGCTGAGGGAAACATGATGCCTGTATTCTGGCTACACACGCTCCACAGAGCAGCTTCCCAAGGCCTGTCTGCCCTTCACATCAGGCTGGGTAACGGGATGACATTTCCACATCCCCCATGCCTGGGGCTGTGCATGCTGGAGATTCTAGACTTCAGAGTGTTCCTCTCTTCAGAAGAGATGGCCCAAACGTGATTCCAGCAGGTACTGTGACTGGCCAGCCACGTGGGAAAACCACCAGTGTTCTGAGGATGTTCTTTAAAGGAAGGGGTCTCTCGAACCATGAGAGACGATGGACTCTGAAAAACAAACTGAGGGTTCTAGAGGGGAGGGGATGGGGGGATGGGTTAGCCTGGTGATGGGTATTAAAGAGGGCACATTCGGCATGGAGCACTGGGTGTTATGCACAAACAATGAATCATGGAACACTACATCAAAAACTAATGATGTAATGTATGGTGATTAACATAACAAAAAAATTTTTTTAAAAAGCGTGTGGTTAAGAACACAGGCTTGGCGGTCAGAGAGACCTGAGTGCAAATGTTTCTCTGCCATTTGCTTTGGGCAAGTTACCTGCCTAAGACTCAGTTTTCTTATCTACCAATTAGGTATAATAAAAAGACAGTGTATTTCAAAAAAAAGAAGAAGATAGCAGGAGGGGAAGAATGAAGGGGGGGAAATCAGAGGGGGAGACGAACATGAGAGACGATGGACTCTGAGAAACAAACTGAGGGTTCTGGAGGGGAGGGGGGTGGGGGGTTAGCCTGGTGATGGGTATTAAAGAGGGCACGTACTGCATGGAGCACTGGGTGTTATGTGCAAACAATGAATCATGGAACACTACATCAAAAACTAATGATGTATGGTGATTAACATAACAATAAAAATTAAAAAATAAATAAATAGGGCGCCTGGGTGGCTCAGTTGGTTAAGCAACTGCCTTCGGCTCAGGTCATGATCCTGGAGTCCCGGGATCCAGTCCCGCATCGGGCTCCCTGCTCGGCAGGGAGTCTGCTTCTCCCTCTGACCCTCCTCCTCTCATGCTCTCTGTCTCTCATTCTCTCTCTCGCAAATAAATAAATAAATAAATAAAGGAAGGGGTCTCTGAGAAAGCCAGGATGAGACTAGGAGGAGGTGGCCCAAGTGACCACAGTAAAAACACTATAAGATATATCATGTAAAGAGGAAATAATTTAGAAAAACAAGAAAGTAAAACAGATAAAACTAAGAAATTAAAGGTAAACAGGCCATTATGGCTGAACGACTTACAGAAAATGGCATTTAAAAAATCACAGGGACAAAAGATTAAGCTCTGAAGATTACTTAGAAGTAAAATTTAAGAGCAAAATAAGATAAAAGAATTAGAATGGATGAAAGAGCAGTTTAAAACCAACAAAAACAGATGAACGAAATTTTCATTCAAATGAAAATGAAAAAATATTTTTTAAATGTCCACAATAGCAGACTAGTTAAACAAATTATGATAGATTATACAGTACAATATTAAGACAACTCTGAGCATTATGTTTTAGAAAAACAAGCAATGATACATAGTCTGCTCCTGACATACTACATGATAAAATTAAACGTAGTACAATCCCAACTTAAATACAAATATATATGTAAATACATAGGATTATGTATTCCTAGAAAAATGTGTCTGTACACACACACGTGCATGCTTAGATGAAAGTGTGGAAGGAAGTACATCAAAATGCTACCAATGGTTAATTCTATGGGATCATTAGTAATTTAAATTGGTCGTAGTTTTTTGAACTTTTTACAGTGAACCCGTATTCTTTTTATTGCCAGTAAGAAAATAAATAAATAAATAAATAAATAAATCCAAAAAATAAAAATCAGAAAACAGAGAGCTTGAAAATGTATCTGTAGAAAATGAAATTTTTGTGTTGTTTTAAAGTTATTCTATTAGAGACATTTAGTTTTTACTTGAAAAGATTCTATGGAAGGAAGAATATCTTCAAGTGAATTCTTAATTGAGTAAGAGGATATAATGTCCATTCATTCATTAAAGATATTCATTTCACATTAATGCTCACCAAACACTCGCTCAATTACTGGGGATATAACAAACCAGATAAAAATCTTGTCCTCTCAAGGGTTGCATTCTGGTTGGGAGAAATACACAATAAACAAAATAGAAAGTATGTCAATGGTGGTAAGGAGTTTAGAGAAAAACAGAGCAGAAGGTATAGTTGATTCTGGAAAGCTGCATTTTTACGAAGAGTGATGATGGACAGATCCCTGAGAAAGTGACTTTAGGCCAGAGACCCAAGGAGGGGAGGGCGCCATCCTGTGGACACATGAAGGAAAGCGCTCAGGCCCAGGGAACACTACTGGCATGGAGGCGTTTCAGTGAACAGCAACTGAGTCCTGTGTGCGGGACAGAGTAAGGGAGAATGGAGCAGGAGATGAGGGCAAAGGGTGACTTTGGCGGTGACTGTGAGCAGGGTCAGCAGAGGGCCATAAACTGAGAAGAATATAAACAAAGGGTAGCGACTGGCCCAGTGCTGTGCGCTCTCAAATGCACTTGTGTCAATAAGGGCCTGTCCTCTCAAGGCTCCTCATTATGAACTACTTGAAATTTGTGGCTTAGGCTTCAACCATGGCTTTAGCTAAGGGGGATGCAAAGAACTGGAGACTTATAACCATCTATTTCCATGAAATAAATTAGTCATTCAAAGTAAAACCAATTCAAACCACATAATTTGAAATAATAAAATATGCTAAAAGAATGTGGACAACGAGGGCGCCTGGGTGGCTCAGATGGTTAAGCGTCTGCCTTCGGCTCAGGTCATGATCCCAGGGTCCTGGGATCGAGCCCCACCCTGCTTCTCCCTCTGCCTCTCTCTCTCTCTGTCTCTCATGAATAAATAAATAAAATCTTAAAAAAAAAAAAAAAGAATGTGGACAACGATACAGAAATTATTAAGTAGGTAGCTTACAAAAGCCATAAGGTCAATTAAGTGGAAATTGCTAGAAAACAAGTGGGGAGTTCAAAACCTTAAGATCTGGGATGTTGTAAAGCTGATGCTTCCGTTAGGTGAAATCCAGGACTCACTGAATCAAAGGCAGCAAGCCTTCCAAGGAGGCCATCGCCATGAGGTTTCCGGAAATGGACTCTGTACATCTAAGTGACCTCACAGCAGCCAGAGCAGGACCAGACGAAAATGAGCTGCTGGAGCAATTCTTTGACCAGAAGCTTCAAAAAGATGAGAGCTGTGTTGTCCTCAGGCCCAGGTACACATAGTATAGCCAGGTAGGGAGGACCAGCGTGGCAGGGGACCACTGAGCTTGAGGACCATGCTGGGGTCATGAAGGTAGCTGTTAATTTGATGGAGCATCTTTATCCAAAGATGTGTCATTTCTTCTCCTTCTCGGCACACAGCATCACCACATCTGCCCACCAAGCCCAGAGTGAAAGAGAGCTCACCAGTAAGCACAGGGACACACTGACCTCTAGACCTTCAGCCCTGGTGACTTCCTCAATGTGGCCACACTCAGCGTAGACTCCAAAGAGGAAAACCTCTCCAGACCCAGAAGAACCCAGAGACCAATGCTCATGCCCTAGAATGTTACAGAGCTGGGGGGCAGTGGGGGAGAAGGCTTTCTCTGCCACCAGCATCATCCATCATCCAAGGGGGATTCCTCTGGCCAGCTCATTCAGCAGAGTAGAACTGGACGGACCCCCAAATGTAAATTCCCCATGATCTGAATGGACTGGAGCTTTCTCAAGAGGGAACTAGGGAAATTAGAGGAACTCAGGACCTGAAAAAACCTGTGTAATCATTTCAGGTTTTCATCATTATTGGTGAAGAACTTCTCAGGTCTAAGAAATGAGAGTTCTTGGGGCGCCTGGGTGGCTCAGTTGGTTAAGCGACTGCCTTCAGCTCAGGTCATGATCCTGGAGTCCCAGGATCGAGTCCCACATCGGGCTCCCTGCTCGGCAGGGAGTCTGCTTCTCACTCTGACCCTCCCCCCTCTCATGTGCTTTCTCTCTCTCATTCTCTCTCTCTCAAATAAATAAATAAAATCTTTTAAAAAAAAAAGAAATGAGAGTTCTTGTAATTATAGATTGAATCAGAGATGAAACCCTTTATAAGGAAAGAGCTAATCACCTAAATCCTCCCACAAAAAACCCTCAGTCCAGCTGTACTTTCCCCAGTTTCTGAGACTATTTTAGGGAAAGTCCTTCCTTCCATTCATAGAGTTAACCAACACTGTCTTTCTGGTGGCTTGGACCATTTTTGTGATTATGTTACTAGTGGACCAAGTCTAATTATTGTACAGAAACAGATGCTTTCTGCCCAGGAAGGAAGAGAGGCCCTAACTGCAAAGTGGCATGGAGGAGCACATACATTTTCAGCCCACTGGTGGGTCCCCAGCCTGTCGGGTCAGCGCCACTCAGTTCAGAATTTCTAGTGCAACATTGTACTTGACACTTTTCCTGAGGAGCTCAAGGCTGGAACTTAAGAGTTTAATGCAGTTTTATTCCACAGTCACCAGAGCTAGGCAATAGGCTCACAGTTCACACTGTCCCTTTCTCAGGACTGCTAACGCCCTTTATAGTTGCCTAGCACTTTGCCATTTACAAAGAACTTCTGCATTAATTATTCCCTCTGAGACCGAGACCAGCTATGTGAGGTTGTTAAGTGGCTTGCCAAAAGCCATGAGTCTCAGAAGTGGTAGGCCCTGAACTTCTGACCCCCAGTGGACTCACTCCAGAGAGCAGCCCTGTCCACCAGACCACCCTGCTGTTCATGACCTCACTCTGTCAACCTCATCCACCAGTGCCCAGATGTGTGCAAATGCCCTTCTTAAAGAATCTACCTTGATTGGTCTGAGCCTATGTATCTTCTAACCAGCAAATCTGCCCCTGACTCAGATTTCCTCTTACCTCCTGAAGGTGAGCTCGTCCCCCTCTCCTCTGTGCTACATCTGTACTTTAAATATTCCTCTATTGTTTCTTATTAATTTGTACTGTAACTGATATATTTACGTGTCTAGTTATTAGCCTGTGAAGCCCTTAAAACAGTGACTACTTCTGAGGTAGGTAGAGGGAGCAGGGTTCTTGAACACATGGTCTTTGGAGCCAGGCTGCCTAGGATGGAATCCTAAATGCACCACTTATTGGCACTTATGAGAAAATTACTTAACCTCTGCATCTTCATTTTCTCATCTGTGAAACGGGCAACAACAAAATTGCCAACCTCATAGAGTTATTGTGAGGATGAAAGCCGTTAATACATATAAATCACTAGGATAATTAATTAACATTATGAAGGAACCCAAATGTGAATTAATAAGGAAATTGGTAAATTAAATGCAGTATATGCATACAATGGAAAAACAGTGTCCAGCTATTAAGAAAGGAAATACACCAACACACCCCCACTATATTCGGTATCATCACCATCATCATCATCACCATCATCATCATCATCTTTACATCCTAGCTCCCAGTAAGACTGTCACACAGCAGGTGTTCCATAAAGTTCTGCCAAATGAATGAACAAATAAATGTATTGATAAAACAGTGATTTGAGTGAAAATAGAAGTGTTACCCGCTCTAGTTTGGGGCAGTCACAGTGGCCTGGACCACACCTGAAAACTCTAGGATCACTGCTTTCTTCAACAAAAGACAGGAAATTCAAGGAATTGAAGTTGAGGTCCCTAAATTAACTTACCTAGATGAAAAGCATAAGCCTCCAGGCCAAAAAAAAAAAAAAAACAGGCTCACGTATTTGTTAATAAAATAATATGCAAAGTAAGAAACTTTGTTTCATTTCAGGCTAAGTTGCTTGGCTTGAACTGCTGGGAGCCTATCAGAAACCCCAAGACATGGATAGTGGATGGAAAAGCCTGAAAAGAAATCCAACATACCCTTCTCTTTTTTTTCTTTTTTTTTTTTTAAGATTTTATTATTTGTCAGAGAGAGAGAGTACAAGCAGAGGGAATAGCAAGCAGAGGGAGAAGCAGACTCCCCACTGAGCAAGGAGCCCAATGCGGGACTTGATCCCAGGACCCTGAGATCATAACCTGAGCCACTTAACCGGCTGAGCCACCCAGGAGTCCCATACCCTTCTCTTTTTTGAGAATATCTGGTTTAGAACAAACTAGAAAGATAACCAGCACAGAAACTACCAACAAAGAGGATTTCACACAAAACTCTCTGAGGGGGTGTGTGTGTGTGTGTGTGTGTGTGTGTTGAGCCATTACAGGGAAAGGTAGCAGATTCAAGGAACTTGTAAAAGGAAATGAGATGTTTACTTTGCTAAGCTGTAACGTAAAAAAAGTCAGGTCTTTTCTATCCAAAAGAATGGATATCAAACATAAGACAGCTTTTGTAAAGATTGGAAAAGGCCAAAACTGAAGTTAATTAAAGTACCTAATATTTGTATACCATATTCCATTTATAAAACCTTTTTATGTTACTTAAATTCTAAAAGATTAAAGTTAATTTTGTATAAATAAATACTACAACAACTCTCACACACAAGGAGAAAGATATCAGAATTTTTATTGCCGTCTTTTTGTTATAGTGAAAAATTTTAAATAACTGAAATGCAAATGGATAGGTAAATTGGTAAATGAAATGTGGTATATGGATACAATGGGAAAATATCACACAGCAATTACAAGAAATTATATATACATATGTGTATATATATATATATCAACATGGATAGATTTCAAAAACCATTGAAGTATAAAATAAGGAAATTCATAATGACATAGCAATGCTTAATAACACTTTTGTAAATTAAGAAGAAGAAAAAAAGCCATGAACTTCCATAGAAGCTGAGTAGATTTTCTTAATCTCCTAAACTCTTTCCTAGAACTGAACAGACCAGGGGCACCTGGGTGGCATAGTCAGTTGGGCCTCAGGCTCTTGGTTTTGGCTGGGGTCATGATCTCGGGCTTGTGGGATTGAGGTACCCCATTGAGTCCATGTCAGGTTCCAAGCTAAGCATGGAGTCTGCTTGGGACTCTCCCTATCCTTCTGCCCCTCCTAACCCTAACCCCTGCACTCTCTCTCTCTCTCTCTCTCTCTCTCTAAAATAAATAAATAAATCTTAAAAAAATAAACAGACCAAACATAAAAGTAGAAAAACAAATCCATAAATAACTTCTCAATAACATTGGGCTATGGAATCCTCTATGAACCTGAATAAAGGAGGTAAATGAGCAGGACCACAGAAGATCAGCTGTTGTGGGATTCAAGTTAGGGCAATGAAAGGAAGGCCTCAGTACCCTACAAGTGATGAAAACCAAAAGAAAAAACAAAAAACAAACAAATGAAAACACAGATAAATTCACCCAAAAAAATTTTTTTAAAGATTTTTATTTATCTATTTGACAGAGAGAGAGCACAAGCAGAGGAAGCAGCAGAGAGAGAGGGAGAAGCAGGCTCCCCACCGAGCTGGTAACCCAACGCGGGGCTCAATCCCAGGACCCCGGGATTATGACCCAAACTGAAGGCAGACACTCAACCGACTGAGCCACTCAGGTGCCCCCATCCAAAATTTTTAGAACATATTAAGAGGATTCTAAGAAAACAGCCACAATCGCAGCTGTGTAGGCTGTGAATCATCCTAAAAGCCCTCTCTCCTTATAAATAGAGCAACTAGGATAGCAAAACCAAAAGCCCACAGGCAATATCTACCAAAACATAGAGATGACAACACATCTTCATGAATCCCAAATGAAGAGTAACAATCCACTTATAGCCCCATGACCTGGGGGCATTAGACAATGAGACTTCTCATAACACTCATAAACAATGAACAAAAAAATATCCAATAGATAGTAACTTAGAAAGCAGGAGAGGCCAATCTGAGAACAGTAGTTGAAACTGGAAAAGGAGTATTAAAAGAATTATTTTGTTATCCAGATAAAGATATCAAGTAACT
Organism: Neomonachus schauinslandi; assembly: GCF_002201575.2. Classification (NCBI taxonomy): domain Eukaryota; kingdom Metazoa; phylum Chordata; class Mammalia; order Carnivora; family Phocidae; genus Neomonachus; species Neomonachus schauinslandi. Next base: position 116,826,077 of record NC_058408.1, read on the forward strand.
TAAAAGGGAAAAGAAATCAAATTGACATTAGACATTTTAAATAGCAATACTTTTTGCCAAATGGCCATGGGGTGACATATTTAAGATAACCTAGGAAAGGAATGAAGCCAGGATTTTACAACCAGCAAAACTAATCTTTAAGTATGTAAAGGCTGAAGACAATCTGTTATGAAAAACAAGAGCTCAAAAATATTGTTCCCATGAGTCATTCATGAGAAATTTACTGAAAATAAATTAACATATGGACTGATAGTGATGATTGTCAAAGGCTGTTAACATCACAAAAGAAAAAAATTGGACAGTATGTGAATCTTGATGCAAGTACATACCACCACCTGTGAAGTATTCTTGTCAAAAAAAATCTGAATCTGATTAGCCTTCAAACCTAACTATAAGTTTACATGAAATACAGGGAATAAGGAGGAAATTGGCAAATTCAAACAGTGGAACTCTCTATAAGGAAACAAACCACTTCCTTCAATAAGCAATATAAATGATTCAAAATGAAACAGAGAAAATAAAATAAAAAACAATGAACACATCATAAGTAAGCTGTGGGACAATATCAAGCCACCTGGTGTACATATAAATGGAGTCCCTAAAGGAGAGGAAAGAGAGGAGTGAAAGCAAAAAATATTTGATAAAATCATGGTTGCAATTTTCCAAATTTAATGAAAACTATAAACTCACAGGTCTAAGAAACCAAATGAACCCCAAGCACAAAAAACATGAAGACACATCATAAACATATTGCTTGAAAACAGTGACAAAGAGAACATTTTTAAAACAGCCAAAGAAAAAAAGACATGTTACATACTGATAAACAAAATAAGGATAACAACATATTTCTTACTGAAAATTATTCAAGCAAGAATTCAGTGGAACAAACCTTTAAAATATAGAAGGGGGAAAAATGGTCAACCTAGAATTCTATATCCTGCATAAGCATGTTTCAAAATTGAGGGCAAAAAAAAAAAAAGATTTTTTCAGACATGCAAAATTTGAAATCATTTATCACCAGCAGATTCATAATACCAAAAATGATAAAGGAACTGTTTCATCAGAAGTAAAATGACACCAGATAGAAATATAGATCTGTACAACTGTATGAAGAACATTGAAACTGGTAACATGTGTAAGATATATAAGACTTTTTGTTATTCTTTAAATATCTTTTTTTTAAATTTTTTTTTATTTTTATTCTTATGTTAATCCCCATACATTACATCATTAGTTTTAGATGAAGTGTTCCATGATTCATTGTTTGTGCATAACACCCAGTGCTCCATGCAGAATGTGCCCTCCTCAATACCCACCACCAGGCTAACCCATCCTCCCACCCCCCTCCCCTCTAGAACCCTGTTTGTTTTTCAGAGTCCATCGTCTCTCATGGTTCGTCTACCCCTCCGATTTCCCCCGCTTCATTCTTCCCCTCCCGCTACCTTCTTCTTCTTCTTTTTTTTTTTTCTTAACATATATTGCATTATTTGTTTCAGAGGTACAGATCTGAGATTCAACAGTCTTGCACAATTCACAGCGCTTACCAGAGCACATACCCTCCCCAGTGTCTATCACCCAGTCACCCCATCCCTCCCACCCCACCCCCCACCCCAGCAACCCTCAGTTTGTTTCCTGCAATTAAGAATTCCTCATATCAGTGAGATCATATGATACATGTCTTTCTCTGTTTGACTTATTTCACTCAACATAATACCCTCCAGTTCCATCCACGTCGTTGCAAATGGCAAGATCTCATTCCTTTTGATGGCTGCATAATATTCCATTGTATATATATATCACATCTTCTTTATCCATTCATCTGTCGATGGACATCTTGGCTCTTTCCACAGTTTGACTATTGTGGACATTGCTGCTATAAACATCGGGGTGCACGTACCCCTTCGGATCCCTACTTTTGTATCTTTGGGGTAAATACCCAGTAGTGCAATTGCTGGGTCATATGGTAGTTCTATTTTCAACTTTTTGAGGAACCTCCATACTGTTTTCCAGAGTGGCTGTACCAGCTTGGATTCCCACCAACAGTGGAGGAGGGTTCCCCTTTCTCCACATCCCTGCCAACATCTGTCGTTTCCTGACTTGTTAATTTTAGCCGTTCTGACTGGTGTGAGGTGGTATCTCATTGAGGTTTTGATTTGGATTTCCCTGATGCCGAGCGATATTGAGCACTTTTTCATGTGTCTGTTGGCCATTTGGATGTCTTCTTTGGAAAAATGTCTGTTCATGTCTTCTGCCCATTTCTTGATTGGATTCTTTGTTCTTTGGGTGTTGAGTTTGATGAGTTCTTTATAGATTTTGGATACTAGCCCTTTATCTGATATGTCATTTGCAAATATCTTCTCCCATTCTGTTGGTTGTCTTTTGGTTTTGTTGACTGTTTCCTTTGCTTTGCAAAAGCTTTTTATCTTGATGAAGTCCCAATAGTTCATTTTTGCCCTTGCTTCCCTTGCCTTTGGCGATGTTTCTAGGAAGAAGTTGCTTCGGCTGAGGTTGAAGAGGTTGCTGCCCGTGTTCTCCTTTAGGATTTTGATGGACTCCTGTCTCACATTGAGGTCTTTCAACCATTTTGAGTCTATTTTTGTGTGTGGTGTAAGGAAATGGTCCAGTTTCATTCTTCTGCATGTGGCTATCCAATTTTCCCAACACCATTTGTTGAAGAGACTGTCTTTATTCCATTGGACATTCTTTCCTGCTTTGTCAAAGATGAGTTGACCATAGAGTTGAGGGTCCATTTCTGGGCTCTCTATTCTGTTCCATGGATCTATGTGTCTGTTTTTGTGCCAGTACCATGCTGTCTTGATGATGACAGCTTTGTAATAGAGCTGGAAGTCCGGAATTGTGATGCCGCCGGCTTTGCTTTTCTTTTTCAACATTCCTCTGGCTATGCGGGGTCTTTTCTGGTTCCATACAAATTTTAGGATTATTTGTTCCATTTCTTTGAAAAAAGTGGATGGTATTTTGATGGGGATTGCATTGAATGTGTAGATTGCTCTAGGTAGCATTGACATCTTCACAATATTTGTTCTTCCAATCCATGAGCATGGAACGTTTTTCCATTTCTTTGTGTCTTCCTCAATTTCTTTCATGAGTATTTTATAGTTTTCTGAGTACAGATCCTTTGTCTCTTTGGTTAGATTTATTCCTAGGTATCTTATGGTTTTGGGTGCAATTGTAAATGGGATCGACTCCTTAATTTCTCTTTCTTCTGTCTTGTTGTTGGTGTATAGGAATGCCACTGATTTCTGTGCATTGATTTTATATCCTGCCACTTTACTGAATTCCTGTATGAGTTCTAGCAGTTTTGGGGTGGAGTCTTTTGGGTTTTCCACATAAAGTATCATATCATCTGCAAAGAGTGAGAGTTTGACTTCTTCTTTGCCAATTTGGATGCCTTTGATTTCTTTTTGTTGTCTGATGGCTGTGGCTAGGACTTCCAATACTATGTTGAATAGCAGTGGTGATAGTGGACATCCCTGCTGCGTTCCTGACCTTAGGGGGAAAGCTCTCAGTTTTTCCCCATTGAGAATGATATTCGCTGTAGGTTTTTCATAGATGGCTTTTATGATATTGAGGTATGTACCCTCTATTCCTATACTCTGAAGAGTTTTGATCAAGAAAGGATGCTGTACTTTGTCAAATGCCTTTTCTGCATCTATTGAGAGGATCATATGATTCTTGTTCTTTCTTTTGTTAATGTATTGTATCACATTGATTGATTTGCGGATGTTGAACCTACCTTGCAGCCCAGGGATAAATCCCACTTGGTCGTGGTGAATAATCCTTTTAATGTACTGTTGGATCCTATTGGCTAGTATTTTGGTGAGAATTTTTGCATCCATGTTCATCAGGGATATTGGTCTGTAATTCTCCTTTTTGATGGGGTCTTTGTCTGGTTTTGGGATCAAGGTAATGCTGGCCTCATAAAATGAGTTGGGAAGTTTTCCTTCCATTTCTATTTTTTGGAACAGTTTCAGAAGAATAGGTATTAATTCTTCTTGAAATGTTTGGTAGAATTCCCCTGGGAAGCCATCTGGACCTGGGCTTTTGTTTTTTGGGAGATTTTTGATGACTGCTTCAATTTCCTTAGTGGTTATAGGTCTGTTCAGGTTTTCTATTTCATCCTGGTTCAGTTTTGGTAGTTGGTACATCTCTAGGAATGCCTCCATTTCTTCCAGGTTATCTAATTTGCTGGCATAGAGTTGCTCATAATATGTTCTTATAATTGTTTGTATTTCTTTGGTGTTGGTTGTGATCTCTCCTCTTTCATTCATGATTTTGTTGATTTGGGTCATTTCTCTTCTCTTTTTGATAAGTCTGGCCAGGAGTTTATCAATCTTGTTAATTCTTTCAAAGAACCAGCTCCTAGTTTCGTTGATCTGTTCTACTGTTCTTTTAGTTTCTATTTCATTGATTTCTGCTCTGATCTTGATTATTTCTCTTCTCCTGCTGGGTTTAGGCTTTATTTGCTGTTCTTTCTCCAGCTCCTTTAGGTGTAGGGTTAGGTTGTGTACTTGAGACCTTTCTTGCTTCTTGAGAAAGGCTTGTATTGCTATATACTTTCCTCTTAGGACTGCCTTTGCTGCATCCCAAAGATTTTGAATAGTTGTGTTTTCATTTTCATTGGTTTCCATATATTTTTTTAATTCTTCTTTAATTTCCTGGTTGACCCATTCATTCTTCAGTAGGATGCTCTTTAGCCTCCATGTATTTGAGTTCTTTCCGACTTTCCTCTTGTGATTGAGTTCTAGTTTCAAAGCATTGTGGTCTGAAAATAGGCAGGGAATGATTCCAATCTTTTGGTACCGGTTGAGACCTGATTTATGACCTAGGATGTGATCTATTCTGGAGAATGTTCCATGGGGACTAGAGAAGAATGTGTATTCCGTTGCTTTGGGATGGAATGTTCTGAATATGTCTGTGAAGTCCATTTGGTCCAGTGTGTCATTTAAAGTCTTTATTTCCTTGTTGATCTTTTGCTTAGACAATCTGTCCATTTCAGTGAGGGGGGTGTTAAAGTCCCCCACTATTATTGTATTGTTGTTGATGTGTTACTTTGCTTTTGTTATTAATTGGCTTATATAATTGGCTGCTCCCATGTTAGGGGCATAGATATTTACAATTGTTAGATCTTCTTGTTGGATAGATCCTTTAAGTAGGATATAGTGTCCTTCCTCATCTCTTATTACAGTCTTTGGTTTAAAATCTAATTTGTCTGATATAAGGATTGCCACCCCAGCTTTCTTTTGGTGTCCATTAGCATGGTAAATGGTTTTCCACCCCCTCACTTTCAATCTGGGGCTGTCTTTGGGTCGAAAATGAGTCTCTTGCAGACAGCATATCGATGGGTCTTGTTTTTTAATCCAGTCTGATAGCCTGTGTCTTTTGATTGGGGCATTGAGCCCATTTACATTCAGGGTAACTATTGAAAGATAGGAATTTAGTGCCATTGTATTGCCTGTAAGGTGACTGTTACCGTATATTGTCCGTGTTCCTTTCTGGTCTATATTGCTTTTAGGCTCTCTCTTTGCTTAGAGGACCCCTTTCAAGATTTCCTGTAGGGCTGGTTTTGTGTTTGCAAATTCCTTTAGTTTTTGTTTGTCCTGGAAGCTTTTTATCTCTCCTTCAATTTTCAATGACAGCCTAGCTGGATATAGTATTCTTGGCTGCATATTTTTCTCATTTAGTGCTCTGAATATATCCTGCCAGTCCTTTCTGGCCTGCCAGGTCTCTGTGGATAGGTCTGTTGCCAATCTAATGTTTCTACCCTTGTAGGTTACATATCTCTTCTCCCGAGCTGCTTTCAGGATTTTCTCTTTGTCTCTGAGACTCGTAAGTTTTACTATTAGATGTCGGGGTGTTGACCTATTTTTATTGATTTTGAGAGGGGTTCTCTGTGCTTCCTGGATTTTCATGCCTGTTTCCTTTCCCAAATTAGGGAAGTTCTCTGCTATAATTTGCTCCATTATACCTTCTGCCCCTCTCTCTCTTTCTTCTTCTTCTGGGATCCCAATTATTCTAATGTTGTTTCGTCTTATGGTATCGCTTATCTCTCGAATTCTGCCCTTGTGATCCAGTAGTTGTTTATCTCTCTTTTTCTCAGCTTCTTTATTTTCCATCATTTCATCTTCTATATTACTGATTCTCTCTTCTGCCTCATTTATTCTAGCAGTTAGCGCCCCCATTTTTGATTGCACCTCATTAATAGCCTTTTTGATTTCTACTTGGTTGGATTTTAGTTCCTTTACTTCTCCAGAAAGGGTTTCTCTAATAACTTCCATATTTTTTTCAAGCCCAGCTAGTATCTTTAAAGTGATGATTCTGAACTCTAGATCCGACATCGTACTAATGTCCGTATTGAGTAGGTCCCTGGCAGTCGGTACTACCTCTTGTTCTTTTTGTTGAGGTGATTTTTTCCATCTTGTCATTTTATGCAGTGGAGAATAGATTAATGAGAGAACAAAATGCTAGCAGAGTAACAACGTCCCCAGAAAATATACTCTAAACAAATCAGAAAAGACTTGAAGCAGTGGGAAAAGAAAGGGAAAGAGAGAAAAAAGAAAAAGAAAAAGAAAAAGAAAAAAAAGAAAAAGATAAAGATAAAAACAAAAACAAACAAAACAAAACAACAACAACAACAACAACAAAACCAGAATGTGATCAAATATGATCAGGCTGGTATATAGATCAGTTCCACACACTAGATTTGGGGTGTATTTTGGTCTTTTAGAAGAAAGTGCCTCCCAAAATTTTAAAGAAAGAAAAACTTATATATGTACAAAAGTAAGGGTTGATATGATGAAGGGATGGAATATGACTGTAAAGATGGAAATTATAAAAAATTTTATAAAAGGAATTGATAAGAAGTTGTTTGAAAAAAAGAAAGAAGAGGATTTAAAAAAGAAAAAAAAAGGGAGAGGATGTGATCAGGCAGGGGAATAGAAAACACCATATACTAGAGATTTAGGGTATATTTTAATCTGTTAGAAGAAACTATCTCAAAATTTTAAAGAGAGAACAACTTATATATATAAGCCAAAAATACAGGTAACTAGTATGAAGGGATAGAATATGACTCTAAAAATGAAAGATAAAAATGTTTTTTTTAAAAAAAGGGATTGATAAGATGTTGGTTGAAAAAGGGAAAAAGAAAAATTCAAAAAGAAAAAAAAAAAGAAAAAAAGACAGTTAAAAAAAATTAACTTTGAAAGACTAAAGAATCATGGTAAAAAAGCCATGAATTCTATGTGCAGTAGTCCCCTAGCGCTGGAATTCTGCCGTTCTCATTGATCGGTAAACTTGGTCTTGGCTGGCTGTTCTCGCTGATCTTCTGGGGAGGGGCCTGTTGCCGTGGTTTCCAAATGTCTCTGCCGGAGGCGGAATTGCCCCGCCCTTGCCCCCTCTCGGCTAAGTAATCTGCTCAGGTTTGCTCTCCAGGGCTTTTTTTCCCTGCGAGCATTCCGTACCGCTTTGGAGGCGGAGAGTGAAAATGGCGGCCTCCCAATCTCCGCCGCGGAGGAGCCGGGAACTCGGGGCCTCGCTTCTCAGTGAGCCCCCAGAGAAAAGCCGTCAGTCACTCCCGTCTCCCCGGTCTCCAGCCGCACTCCGTGCTCACCCGGCCTGTGACCACG